>NC_081829.1:11046433-11361078 GCF_030867095.1 Alligator mississippiensis
GGACTAAATCCATGAAAGGAGTTAAGTGCTTAAGTCCATTTTGGTTGCCTTGGTCCAACACGGTGCTGCTCAGAATGTATGCCTAGATGTAGATACCTCCTTATAGCCCTGAGCCCGGTGCCTAAATCCTGAAGAGAGGCAGGACTTAAGACATTTCCCTATCCCCAGTGTTTCCTATTGGATATATTGGTTGACTGCACCCACTCACTGAGCTGGCTACGATGAATCTTTTTCAAAGCATCAAACTCTCACATGCACAGGGTAGGGTGTATCAGCACATAGCTCAGGGAAGAGGATTCTGTAACGGCAGCCACGTACCTAAATCAAATCCCCTTTGTGGATTTAACCCACAGTGACTAATCAAAGTCTTCAGTGCCTTTTCCTCTTGGGAGCTGCTCAGAGCCTGCCAAAGCTCTGGGAGGGTGAGCTGGATTCTGGTCTGGCCCAGGCATCATCATCCAAGTGCTGAAGTCCAGGGTCAGCAGTGCAGGCAGGGGACCAAATTCCTTCCTCCTTTAACTGCACTAGTTTTAGTGGGATGAATTTGGCCCAATTTTTTTGGCGGAGTGGTACAGGTGAGCTTGGGAGCCTAGTTCAGAATTGCCCTTGCTGGGGATGATGCATGAGAAGGTATTCATTCAGTTTGGCTGAGGGTGCACACCTAGTAGCTTTTCTTTAACAAACAAAAAGAAAAGAAAACCACACGAAGAACACGAGGAGGCAGAGCAGCGCACCAGGACTCGGGAGATTTGGATTCCACTCTTGTCTGCTGTGGGACCTTTTCGTTTCCTTCTGTCTTTCTGGACTGCAAACTCTTAGATAAAGGGGGCTTCTCTTACTATGTACCTGCCCAGTATATATCTTCGTGGGACTATTACAGCCTCTAGTCATGATCATGATGTGAATAATTAGAAGCAAAAATAATAATAATGTAAACTGGGCACATAGGCTCTGGAGAGACTGAGATGCAATAAACATGGAATCCCTCGATGCTTCTCACAAAGCTAATTTCCAAATAGCTCTATCATGTAAAGTTTTAACAACGGAAACTGGAGAGAATTAGTTTTAATTCTTGCCTTGCGTAGCTGTCCAGTCCTTTGAGTCTGAGACCAACATAAGGTTCTTATTAAAAAATATATGGGAAGTCTTTAATGAGCAACTGTCTGTGCAATTAATGAAAGTAGTGAAAATTCATGAATAATAGGACCCTTGATTGTGTTTTATTTTGCCTTTTTTGACACGAAGCAAGCAAACTTGATTTGCATAGTCTGTTTGCGTATTGCTGCAGAAAGCTGGATGCTCCTAGATGAGTCATCGGAAAAGAAATTGCTAGGTACGTAGTGGAAAAGAACAAAGAGGGGATTTAGAAAAAAAAAGGTTGGAAACTCAGTTGGAAAAGGGATGGGAAGGCCATTCCCCTGTTGGAGCTCTTTTGAATAAAAACCGGTTGTCTCCTTTCATTGCCAGGGCTGAGAAAAACCCTGCTCCTGACACCAGTTGCTAAGCCAATGTGGGCAGCTGCCCAGCTTTTCCCAGAATGCACAGAGACAACCACGGTTCCATGACATTGGAGAGCTGGAAACGTAAATGCAGGTTTTGACTGGATAACCTCTTGTCTGGACATGAGGCAGCCATGTTTCTTGCAGTTTGTCCAGAGTGTTAAGACTTGGCAGGGCCATTGCCTGAATCACGTAACCATTGATTTTTGGCCTGTCCGTGTACATTGGAATAAGAAGCTGGAATCTATTTGACCCTACTTTCTGGCCAGGGAATATGAGTAATTGCTACTCAAGCCAATGGGAGTCTTTCAAATCCAGCTGGATGAATACTGAGACTTCTGGTTGGTTATCTCCATCCCTCAGCAGTTGCTGAATTCTACGTAGTTCACTGGACGTGCATTTTTTGGACAAGACCTTAAAAACTCAGGATCCTCCCTGCTCTTCAGGGATAGTACAGATCTGCTTGCATTTTTATAAGTAGCTATTTTGTCCTATTTTCCTTAATCAACATTTGCCTTCCTCTTGCTCCTGTGCATCTTGCTCTGTTTCACTTGGTTTTTACCTCCTGTGCCCAAAGGTAGCTGCATTTCTGTGATAATGCAAGTATATACTAAGGACTGGCATTGGGACCTTCAGAGAAGCAAAGTTTTATTTTAATATACTAGTGACTTGTGCATTGCTGTCCCTAACAGCTAGCCACTGGAAGATGATATCCTACTCCTGCCACTAACCAATGGAGCCATCCCTGATACCAAGTAGTACTTGAAGGTCATAAGTTGCTGAGAGTCTGTATGGAGGACCCAGCTGTATAGTTTGGATTTGGATCTGAACCCGGGACTGTTTGGACCTCAGGTGTTGGTTTAGACCAGTGATTCTCAACCAGGGTGCCATAGCACCCTGAGGTGCCTCAAGATCATTAGAAGGGTGCCATGACATGTGGGGAGTTAAGCAGATGAATGCAGGCTCAGACTTGTCCCTGCCTGGCTGATCTCCCACTATGCAGCCCCTTTTCATGGAGGTAAGCACTGTCATATATACATTAATTTTTGAAATTGGGTGCCACGCAATTCATAAAAGTTATGTTGAGGGGGCCTTGAGTCCAAAAGGCTGCAAACCACTGGTTTAGATGCTTCTTTCAGATAGGAAGTGAAGACCAAATGTCTCCCAGCTTCTGAAATGGTTCCAGTGCAGGTTGGGTCAGTACTTCCTCTGTCCAAAATGCATTTGCCCACCTCATGTTCCCAAATATGTCCTGGGTTGGTAAATACAGCATCTAGATCTAGCACAGTCAGGGCAACTGGAAGGAGAGGAAGGGTTGCCTTTCCTGGCATCCTACCCCAATTGCTGACAAGAGCAGCCTTTCCTCTGTGTACGGGAATCCTCTAACTTCCATCTCGCAGTCGGTTCCTGTTTTACCATGAAACTGGCTGTACATCAGGGGCAAGTTGCAGGCAAAGGTGGTGCAAGCCAGGCCCCCACAACCTTCCAACATATCCCCTTCACACAGAGATCAATGACAAAGCGGGGGAAATGGCAGCACCTCTCTGTTCTGTCCCCTCTGAGGTTATTCCAGGACGTTAAGTGATGAAGCGTCTCCATTATGAGATGGAACGGCTCATTAGCAGGCAGAGCGCTGGTGGCCACAGCACTTCTCAAGGCATATAGGAGGATTCCTAGGGCTAGATGCAGAAGGGGATGCTTTCATTTCTTCTTGCACACACTGTCCCCAAGATCCAAGACTTGAGTGGTATTGATTCAAGACTCCTTCTTCCCTGCTCTCTTCTCTGTGTGTGCTTGGGAGGCGAGCAGCAGGGAGCACTGGTTTGTTGATCCTCAAACTGTTGTTCAAGTGTCAGCGTGTGAGTTGTGGGAATCTACTACCATGCAAAGCCTGGAAATAGTGGATCCTGTCTACAGAAAGGGAGGGGACCTAGCTTTGGTGGTCTTTAGAGGAATTGCTGAAACAAGGCAATAGCAGCAGCATCAACTGGAGCTTTTGTTGATTCTTGCACATATGCTCAAACACACAGATGTGTACATCCACATACACAAAATGCCCCCACCTTCAGACACATAAGGCTATGCATATGCATACTCGTTCATGCACACATGCACTCTTTGATGCATGTGAATGCATCTACACACCTCTCAATCCATGATCACATGTATATGTGGGCACACGCACACTTACATGCATATATTCACAGATATGCTTTCACGTGTGTAAACACTTCCCTACAGCTAGTGTGAACCAGAAGGACTTGGAACATTTTCTGCCACAGAAGCATGAAAGAGTTGTGCAATTAGTGGTAAACTACTGAGGAGAGCAAATCATTCTCTACTTAGGAACAGTCACAGTCGTGCATGTATGTTGCTTTATTTAAAATGTTTAAGGAGGAAAAAAAAAGGCTCTTCAAAGGATTCAGTTTTGGCACAACAAAAGCATAAATCCCCCCTCTATTACTGTAGAATGAAAACCTCTTAAAGATATGAGGAGTAGAAGAATAAAACACCCCCCCATAACACACACACTTTCTCTACGTGCTGAGGTGTACTGTACACATTAGTGAAGAAATCACTGGAGTTCACTTAAACTGCTGTGTTCAGATGTTTATACAAAATGTCAGCAGCAGTAATAGTTGCACATTACTAACTCAGTGCCTAAGCAGCAGGGTAGAACTGAATGCTTTTTGCCTCTGGAGACTTGAGTTCAAAATCAGACTTGTCTCACATGTGAAATGAGGTTTCCTTTCTTCCTGCTCCTTTTTGTTTTTATAGTCGCAAGCCACATTGTTCTAGGTGGCTGTTTGATTTATCTGGCTTGCAAAGCAGTGACACTCATTCAATAGGCTCTGAACAGTAGGTCCTGGCTGGAACAGTGACTGGGTTACAGGGCAGGACTGAGGGGCATGAGCAGAGCTGTGGGAAGGTCCCCAACCCAGAATAGCTGGGTGGCTAAGAGGGCATCAGCAGAACTGGGTGTGGGCTCTGGACTGGAATAGTGGGGGGGTGTCGCAGGTTGGGACTGAGGTGCATTAGCCAAGCTGTGCGGAGCTCGGGATGATGTATCAGAGAGTGCTGCATATCAGAAAGGAGGAGCGATGGCGGAGCTGCGGGAGGAGGACTGAGCTGGGGCTATCAGCATTCCTTCTTTGTTAGCACTAAAAATCCACTGCCAGGCTTCAGAGAAATATTAAAGAAAAACATGCGCTTTCAATTCATGCCAGAAACAAGGCTTCTATCAGCTGCTGCTCGGCTGCTGATACGACTTGCAGGCAGTCAAAGGCAGGCACCGTGGGATGGCGCGGCAAGGGCAGCTTTATCCTAGAGCTCCCGTTACAGGGAGAGTGAACTTGTTTATTGGAGCCATCAGGGAGTCGGCCCTTACCCCGTGCTTATTCTCTCTGCTATTTCACATCAGGACTGGATCGCAGCAAATCCTGCTGCTTTGTAGAGTGTAGGCATGACCAGATGGGATGAGACTCAGGCTCCGTCTGCTGTGGCCTCCTGTCTGTGACAGTGGCCAGCCTCAGTGGGAGGTGAAAGACGCCCTGGGGGAGCAGACTATCCCCGAGACAAGCCTCTATGCAGAGCATCAGGGGTAAGCCCTGAAGTGTGAGATATTCTATCCCTTCCAAAACGTCTCATCAGCACTGCTTCAACTCTGGACAGCCTTGCTATTCATGTAATGAGAATGTATGACTTGCAGAGCTCTTGGGCAGCCTTGGTACCATGGGGGCTGGTAAGGCTGGGATTGTTTTCTTTTAAGTTTTCTGCTCTGGTTTATGTTTCAGTGCATGCTTGTGGGTGCACACGCACTGCTGTTTCTAAGCAGCCAAAAGTGAGTGTACCAGCAAGGGAGATGTGTGCTGTGCTCAAGTCTGCTTCCAGACTCAGACTTGATACTGCCCCTCTGGAGCCCACCCCCCCCCATGTTAGAATCATAGAAAATGAGGGTTGAAAGGGACCTCAGGAGGCTATCTAGTCCAATCCTTGCTCAAAGCACGACCACCCCAACTAGATCATCCCAACCAAGGCTTTGTCTAGCTGGGTCTTAAAAACCTTCAAGGGTGGAGCTTCCACCACCTCTCTGGGTAACCTGTTCCAGCATTTTACTACCCTCCTAGTGAGAAAATTCTTCCTAATATCTAACCTAAACTTCCGCTGCTGCAACTTGAGACCCTTGCTCCTTGTTCTGTCATCTTCCCCCATTGAGAACAGTCCAGCTCCATCCTCTTCTGAACCTCCCTTCAGGTAGTTGAAGGCTGCTATTAAACCCCACTCAGTCTTCTCTTCTCTAGACTAAATAAACCCAGTTTCTTCAGCCTCTCCTCAGAAGTCATGTTCCCCAACCTCACCATTTTTGTTGCCCTCTGCTGGACTCTCTTCAATCTGTCCACATCCTTTCTGTAATGGGGGCCCAAAACTGAATACAGTACTCCAGATGTGGCCTCAACAGTGCTGAATAGAGAGGTATAATCACTTCCCTTGACTTCCTGGCAACACACCTACCAATGCAGCCCAGGATGCCATTGGCCTTCTTGGCAACAAGTGCACACTGCTGGCACATATTCAGCGTATTGTCCACTGTAACCCCCAGGTCCTTTTCTGCAGAGCTGCTGCCCAGCCAATCATCCCCCAACCTGTACCGGTGCATGGGATTGCTCCATCCTAAGTGCAGGACTTTGCACTTGTCCTTGTTGAACCTCATAAGATTTCTTTTGGCCTAATCATCCAATTTGTCTAGGTCACTCCGAATCCTAGCCCTTTCCTCCAGCATATCTACTACTCCCCCCAGCTTGGTGTCATCTACAGACTTGGTGAGGGTGCGCTCTACGCCAGCTTCCAGGTCATAATGAACACATTGAACAAAACTGGCCCCAGGACCGACCCCTGGGGCACTCCACTTGATACCGGCTGCCAAGTAGACATCAAGCCACTGATTACTACTCTCTGAGCCTGATGCTCCAGCCAATTTTCTATCCACCTTACAGTCCATTCATCCAGACCATACTTCCTTAGTTTGCCTGTGACACTGTTGTGAGAGACTGTATCAAAAGACTTGCTAAAATCAAGGTATACCACATCTATTGCTCTCCCCATGCCCCCAGAGCCAGTCTTCTCATCATAGAAGGTGATCAGGGTGGTCAGGCATGACTTGCCGTTGGTGAATCCATGCTGACTATTCCTAATCACCTTCTACTCTTCCAACTGCTTAAAAATGGATTCCTTGAGGATCTTCTCCATGATTTTTCCAGGAACTGAGGTGAGGCTGACTGGTTTGTAGTTCCTTGGAGCCTCCTGTTTCCCTTTCTTAAATATTTGCCCTTTTCCAATCATCCGGGACCTCTCCTGGTCGCCATGAGTTTTCAAAGATAATGGCCAGTGGCTCTGCAATCACATCAACCAACTCCCTCAGCACCCTTGGTTGCATCCCACCTAGCCCTAGAGATTTGTGTGTGTCCAGCTTTCCTAAATAGTCCCTAACCTGTTTTTTCACCACTGTTGGCTGCTCACCTCCCCAAACTGTGCTGCCAGGTGCAGTAGTCTGGGAAGCTGACCTTGCCTGTGGAGGAGGCTGAGGTGAAAAAGGCACTGAGCACTTTAGCCTTTTCTGCATCCTCTGTCACTAGGTTGCCTCCCCCATTCAGTAAAGTACCCACGCTTTCCCTGATCCTCCTTTTGCTACCATCATACTTATAAAAACCCTTCTTGGTATCCTTCACATCCCTTGCTAGCTGCAACTCCAATTGTGCTTTGGCCTTCCTGACTTCATCCCTGCCTGCCCGAGCATGTTCAGAAGCATCTGGCCATTTGAGGTCTGCTGTAGAATTGGGGCCTAATTTGAATGGCAGCATCCTTTTGGGGATAGGGCTTGGATGGAAAGAAACCCAGGTTTACCCTGGCCTTACCAGTGACCTGCTGTCTAGTTTGGGGCAGATCAGTTCCCCTATCTCAGATTCTCTTCCCTGTCTGTACAATGGGGAGTAGCAATGCTGACCTCCTATAATGTGCTTGCAGATTTTGGGGACAGAAACACTTGTGCTGTTATTAGATTGGTTCACGATCACTGAGAAGTAATTTATAGTGATCATCATAATCTAATCCCAATCATATCCCCCTTTCTGTAAAGTGCCCAGCACAACGGGGACCTGTATTATCTCGGGGCCTCTTAGACACTGCTGCAGTACAAATAATAATGTCTGTCTCTGCATATTTACTGTGCTTCTGAACAGCCCTCATAGGGTGTGGTGAGGATTGTTTGGTCACTAAAATGCTTTGATAGCTTCAGAGAGAGAGAGAAGATGTTATAGAAGGGCAACGTAGTAATCAGTTCCAGGCTGCCACTGAGGATTATGTCTTGCCTAACGGGCAATGGGAGCATGCTGGAAAGTTTGTGCTGAAGCTTCTTTTGCTGTGAAACATCAGGTGCGTTGCTAACACTTGTAATTAAATGGAACATTTGCATAGTGTTGGTCATGGTTTCAATTTGCAGATAAATTCTCTGCATTTGTTTCCAGGAGGAGAAAAAATATATCTCTTTCTCTCTCTGCCCCAAAGGTTTCCATAATGCTCCATGAATTTAATAAGTGTCTTGCGTACATGTGTAGGACACAGCACCTCTGATTAAATTAACTTGTAAATCAAGTGGAAATTGTGTATTTGCATGGTGGGAGCAGCGCACCAGGCGATCCCTCTCCTATGGCCGTGTAATTAGATCTGAGCAAAGGCTGCAAAAAATTTGTCCATGGCTGTTTATTTGAATGAGGACCTGAATTCCTGTCCCCTGCCTCCGCAGCGCTATTGCATTTGCTTGTGGTGGGTATTCCGTCTGGAGACTTCTCTGGCAGGGATGTTCATGAAAAGGAATGGTGTTCATGAGAAACACATTTTGACTTTGCAATCTCTCTCAGGCCTTGAAGCATCATGGCACTAAGCGTATGCCTAATTTTTAAGCACCTGGATGGAACCCTGTTGATTTCAGTGCAGTTACCTGGGGGCATAAAATTAGGTTTATGCTCAAGTTCGTTTCTGAATGGTGGCCTCACTGCACTCTTGACTCTGAGTTGCCTTGATCCAGCCAAGGGCTGGGAGCACTTCCATATCACCTTCACGTCCATTTGGAATTAATCAGAATAGCTCAAACATTGAACACGTGCAACAAACTGCTTGTGAACTGCTTGTGAAGGTGCTACAGGCTGAGCACCTTTTGGAGACATTGTAGATAACAGATGGATTTGAGCAAAGTCCAAGCCGCTCCTGGAGAAAAGAGGAAACAGTGCATGAAAGCAAGTCACCTGCTTTTGCTACAAAGGTACATCTCTAGCCAGGGTTTGCAACCTGTTTTGAGCAAACCTGAGTTGAGTTTTCAGTGATTCTTGGAAAAGTTACAGTGTTGTATTGAAACCCTGAAAATGCCCATTCAGCACTGAACTGGGCAACCCTTAGGGCTTTTGACCAAAGTAATTTCCTCCTTGGCCCTTCATGCTCAAAATGAAACATGAGGGTAAGACTTGTATTTGACTCAATCCCCCAGGATCCCAAACTGTAGAATTAACACAGATGTTTTGAGCCCAAAACAAATAGCAATGGTTTCAATGCAACCTGTATCGCATGTAAAACTAAAAAGCCTATTTCCAAGCAGGCAGTTTCAGGAAGGCCCAGCTAATGGCTGTTAATAATGTCTTTGGACTTTTCATCCTAGCTGTTATTTCATCAGCTCAGCCCCTGTGCATAGCGTTTAGCTTTTTTTAAGTGGGTATAATTGCTCCCTCTGCCTGAAATTAGAGGGTGCATTTTTCAAGCATTAAAGCTTGTAGCAGATGATACTGCTCATGAATAGTGATCTTTGCAAAGCAATTGCCTGTTCTGTCCTCCTTAATAACAACCTTGGGTTGGGGGATGAAAGAAGATGCACGCTCAATGAGTGCATATTGATCCTAGTGTCTTCAACTGTTGTTATTGTTTGTGGTTATTATTATTATTATTGTTGTTAATTAGAGGGAATGTCTCTGCCACACCAAACCTGCCAGATTGTTCGCAGATTAGACGCTACCCAAGGCTTTTATAGTAAGTATCAGGGCAGCACTCAGCACAGTTTCCAGGCTTGTGAGAGTGAAGGGGGCTGTCACTTGGTGGAATACACATGTACCCATGCTACGACCATGGGGCTCTGTCCTCCTCTAGTGGCTGGCTCCTGCAGACAATGTTGTGAGTCCACGGCTGGTTTTAGGCAACTGGGTCTGTCCATTTAGCTCCAACCGTAGAGGCTTGTGGCTTTCAGATCCACAGGTTCAGTCTCCGAAGGTGAGCCGGTGAGGGCTCTAATCGAAGAGGTCCTTTCCAACAATAGCTTATGTGAGATTCTGTCGGCCCTGGCAGTATGGGTGAGTGCAGCACTCGGGTCACCAGGAAGCTTAAGTCCCTGGTTTATAGGTGTGGATGTTACGTAGGGCTAGGATTTTCAGCACTTGCCTAACTGCTCCTGTTGAGATCCGTAGCCAGCTTCCCCCCACCCCGAGGTGGGTGGCAGCGGAGATGAAAGGGGCCGGTCTCTCTTCTGCTTGCACAGTCTGATGCTTCTGTTGTTGGGAGGGGGCCACGCTCTGTCATTGCTACTGTGACTCACTCCAGAGCACTTGCAGCCTGGGTCGGTGTCTGTTTTGCCTTGCTGTGTGTTTGAGTCAACGCTATTGTAAAAATGATGATACATTCTGGCCTGAGGCCTTTTCAGAGCTGGATATTTTGGTGCTGGATGAAGGGGTTGTGGGGTGGGGTGAGAGGATGTTTTCTGTTCAAGTGAAGCACAGAGCACCAAGGGAGGAGGGGCAGGTTTTGGAGATAGGAAGGGGACCTTGTTAAATGTGTCCCAGGCAGACCCAGAGAGTAGGTCTGGGGCTGGTTAGGCTGGTTACAGGGCTGGCCCCGAGTGACTTGGTTTGGAGTAGGCTTTGCCTGCCTCTTAACCAGGTAGGAGCAAAGTCCCAAAGATTAAGTTTCAGAACCACAAGAGGTGGGGATACGAAGATGCATCTCGGCTGCACTGTGCAGCCTTTCTAGTTGAGACCACTGAAGAGCATGAGACCACCAGCATTAGGGAACCAGGGAGGTAGAGGGAGCTGAGCCTAGCATACCTGAGGAGAGTAGACGGAGCTGAAAAGTCAGTACTTGGCAGCACGTACTGTTATCTCTAAGGCCATAGTCCACCCCAGTCCCATGAATAGCAGCTTTTGGCTGACTGGATGGCATCTCAGTATAGTCTGACATGCAGCAGTGAGTGCTGGAGCAAGTGAGGCAAAGTAAAGTGATGGCCTGGACTTCAGCAGGGATTTGGCATTTTCTTATCACAGGTGGGGCAGAGAGGCCTGGATAAGGAGAACCTGCCCCTTCCCCGGGCTCTAGTCTCAGTCTCTAATATGGATTAATGCTCTTGCCTCCCTCGCCTACAAGGACATGAGGTTTATTGCCTCCTGTGCTAGAGCCTTTACCTTTTGGGGAATGTAGAGCAGGCTAGTGCGTTAGTGTTGGTCAGGACACCCGGGCTTCATTTCCTCTCTGTGGCAAGACCACGGACTAGTCGTTTCCCTCCTTCGCTCTTTGTCTATTAGATGGTAAGCACTTTGCAGCACAGGCTGCCCTTCACTGTGCTTGTGTCTGTGCAGCAAAGAACACAAAGTGGGAGCCCAGTGGTGACCAGCTGGTCATGTAATACAAATTACTCCTTTGCAGAGCTTAATTGATACCTTCTGCATTTCCACCCTTCCTTTTAATTCCAGGTAGGAACATCTAAGTGTGGCAGAAATGCCTGCTTTCCTCAGATCCTCTGCTGTGTTTTGCAGACCATGTTTGGGCAAGCATCCAAAGCCGGGCTATTCCAAACGTGCTCTCCCTTAGCGCGCTCATCATGACTGTTCTGCTTGTGAATCCAACCAGCACCTGTGTCTCTCTCTTTACCGTTGTGCTTTTCCAAAGTGGTGGGCTGACTGTATTCAACAGAATGCAATTAAGATGCCCCAATAAAATATATACGAGCAGAAGTAGCCAACAGATTCAACATCCGTGGGTTGGTTTGAGTGCCGGTTTATGGTGAATTGAGAGCTCCTGTTGAAGCAATCAGGCCAGAATGCACAAGATTACGCAGGGAGATTCGGGAAATGGTTTTTTTTCTTTCTTTGGGCTGTTAAACTTTATCAGGTTCTGCTTTTGCCTCCCTTGCCTTACTGTGGACATGAGGTTTATTACCTCCAATGCAAGAACGAGGAGTGGAGGGGAGAGGTCTGAGCAGTTATCCATGTCAGTAAATCTGCCCTGTGCTCTAGATGGGTGAAAAAGGAAAGCTCTGTTTCTACTTTCCAGAGGCCGCTCTCTCTGCTCTGTGCCATGGCGTGGCAGTGCAGGGTTTCTGTAGGTCCGGACAGAAACATTATCCAAGGATCCCAAAGCTCTGCACAGACATTCCTTAACTGTGCCCCAGAGCAGCCCTGTGACCTAGGATTATTAGCCCCATTTCTCTGATGGTCATATGGAAGTCTTAAGGGGTCAGATGATTTGCCCAGGGTCTCATGACCCGTCAGGTGTGAAGCTGGGTAAGGAGGTCAGTCTGGACGCTGCGTTCTGTTCTCAAAGCTACAAGTGCCAGCTGTGAGAGTTGGCAGAGCTCAAGGCATTGCTGTAAGGTTGTATGGGAAGAGAGTGTCCTCTTCCTATCTCCTCTCTGCAGGGAGCAGCAGATCATTAGCTGGGAGAGGGCAGTGGGGAAGCACTTGTCAGAACTTCAGTCTGATATTTCCTTCTTTAGCACAGTCTTGTGGATCCCAATGGCTGTAATGTTTAATTACCTTTGGATGAATTGAGGTAGGGGCTTGACTCAGAAGCAGGAAATAGAGAGGTATTCAGTGGTGTCAGAGCAGATCCTTGGCTTTCACATCCCCCTTTGTTTATTGATGAACTCCAGAGCAACCCTGAAACCACAATGGCCCCTTTGTAACTTTTGTCGAGGTATGTACACAGCCCCATCACTGCAGCATTTTAGCTGATCACAGCCTTTGATATATTCAGCCTCAGGGCACCCCTGTGAGCAAGGACAGTACTGCTGTGCCTGTCTTACAGGTGGAGACTATGGGCACAGAGAGTCCACTACCTGGCCGTGGCTGCACAGGGGGTCTGTGGCACAGCAGAAAAAAATAAAACCTGGGGCTCCCAACTCCCATGCTGGTGTCCTAAACCCCTGGTCCGTCTTTCCCAAGCTCTCTGGGCAGACCCCTCCCCACCCCCTGTGGCAGCTCCATGCTTTCTATCTGGGGCTGGCAGGAGATGGTAGAGCCAGTGACTTCTGACACCTCTGACCTGCAGCTGTCACAAGGAACTGAAGCAAGTCCAATGTAGCCCCCTTGGGCTCCAGAGGTTTCTGAATGAGTGCTGGGTATCCAGGTTGTAGTCGTATTGGTAGAGGCAAAAGGAATCAGAACTCATGGCAGAGGTGATCTCTTTGATTAGACCAAGTAGATTTTTGCAAAAAAAAATAAGTTCTTTAGTCGCAAGCTTTCCGGCACAAGCAGTGAATGAGTGCTAAGAATTTGCTACTGGCTGAGGAGTGTTTTAGTTTGGGAATCCTGAGGACCAGATCCTGAACAGAGGTAAATGGGTGTACTTCTGGGAAAGGCATTAGAGCTATGGCACCTTACACCAGCTGTGGGTCCAGGGTGACAGTCTGTGTGGCTGCTTTTTGGCTTCTTGCTGTGCTGAGTAAAAATGCCTTGTTAAGGAGTTACCCGGCTCCCACAAACTCTACAGTTACCAGGTGCATTGATCTACAGGGCTTCACAACCTGAACTCTGAATTTCTTGGCCTTTACAGAGGTTGGGGGATTGAATTGGATACAGTTTTTTGTATGGCAGTGGCTGGGCTCTATTTGGGAGGAATGGGCATCATTATGCATCTGTGGTTTTTTTTTTATGCTTTTTTTTTTTGGACTCTTCTGAGATCAGAAGGCGTCTTGGGGAAGCTGAGTGACCAGCGAGACTTGTCTTTCCCTGCTGAATCCTATCTGTCTGTCTTTTCTTTATTTTAGTCCCCGGAGGCATTGCTTCAGAGTCGCTCACATTCACTCCCTTGGAGGACATGATCTTTCTGAAATGGGAAGAGCCAGTGGAGCCCAACGGTCTCATCACCCAGTATGAGGTATGTTTTCTGAGCCAGGGCTGTCCAACTTCTAAGCAGCCAAGGGCCACACCAGCAGAGACTGCATGCCCACAGACTGTACCAGTGTGAGCCATGATCCTCCTGGGCTGCAAACCACTTGATGCCCCCACCTCCCCCCCACTACCTCACTACACTGCATGAGAGCCCCCTCCTTCTCTTCTTGTCTGCTGCACCATTTGTCCTTACCCCTGTCCCATGGCTGCACCTTATGCTCATACACCCCCACCCCACACACACTGCTGTGCTGTGCCCTGCCCCTACATTCTCCCCCTCAACCCCCCATACCATGCACCACCTCCCCTGCAGGGGCAGGCAGTGGAAACTGGAGGAGGGAGGGAAAACCAGGGGACTCCAGCTGACCTTGCAACCAGAGCAGTTGAGGAGTGGTGGCCAGGCAGGAGCCTGGGGATGCTAACTTAACCCCTTGCAGGCCTTGTGTGCCAGTTGGACAGCTCTGCTTTAAGCCATTGCTAAATGCTATGGGAAACAATTGCTGGGGCCAGGTGTGATGCACACACCAATAACTTAGTGACAACCCCTTGAATGTATCAGGCCTTGTTAACATACTATATATCTTTTACTTGAGCCTTGGAAATATGACCTAAAATATACTGGGTAGAAAGCAAAAATAATAATAATTAAATAAAAATAATGATGATAACAACAGTAATATAACCCAAGATATTATCTTGTCTCTGCCACTGATTTACTGGATAGTCCTAGTTGCATCCTGTAGATCCAGTAGTTGGGTGTGTTCTTTTCAAGATACCTAATTATAGACATACAGAGCCTGATCTTCAAAGGGCATTGGGAGTTGTGCGGTCTTAACATCTCTGACAGTGACAGCCTAGCCCAGTGCCACTGGACAGCCAAAAAATGAGGCGCACAAAATGAGAAGCTGCACAGGAAAATGTGCTTTGAAATCTCCCAGTGCCTCTGTTTCCCCAGGGGATGGTTCCCAGTTAATTCTCAAGACAACAGTGAGGCATCGGTTAAGCATGCATGTGAGAAGGGGAAACACCATTTAAAAGATGAGGAGTATTAGCTCTCCCGGCTGCTGTTTTTCTGTAGCAGGTCCCAAAGGCCTTATAACATCTGGGAACCCAAAAGGCCTGCTCCTTGCTGGTCAGGCTACACTGAAAGAGCTGATAGAGTTGATTCCTTTATCAGCAAGGCAATAAGAAGAAACTTGCTTTGTGTGTCTCTTTCTGCTCGCTTCAGTGTGGAGAGAAAACGTCACATTGTGACTGGTGCATTTCTTGAATGGGCATGTTGGTGTGTGTGGGCTCCGCCATGTCTCCCAAATGCAGCCAGGCAAGACTCCCTCTTATCTCTCTGCTTTTCATCCTTTGCTTCAGCCTCTTTGACATCAACAAAATTATTAGAGCAAGGAAACAGACAAATGAAAAGCTGATTGCTATCTCCATTCCCCGTGCTGCCGCGCTCCTGGCTGGACTGCGGCTTCTGGGGAATGATGATGATTGGGGACTCAGCATTCATTCTGGAAATGCCGGGTTTAATCTCGGAGATTAAGGGCAACCACATTGGTGCCGCTACCTTCAAGCCCGTCACTTGGAGCATGCGATCCAGCCTGCCTCTTGCCGACTGTAGGGTGGAGTCTGTCTCATTCTCTCTCTTTCTCTCTTCCTCTTCAATGTCCCTACAATCACTTTGCGATGGCTTTCAGATGAGACGCCCTGCTTAGGACTCGTATTTAAAAAGGACAGCATCACCCATTTCAACAGGAGGCTCTGGAGAGGCTGGCGGATGTCTCTGTGCTGCACAGAGTGTGTTAGCTTTAACTCCTCTCTGACATCTAAAGTGAAAAAGGAGTTGGGGGATAGTTCATCTTACATCCCAGCATGGGCGACTGGTGCCTCCTGAGTCTTGGAAGGCACCAGGTCGCCTACAGGGGGGTTCCTCACTGCCTCTTGCTGACAGGGGAGGGGGCTGCACTTCTGCTGACACTTCCTGTTTCATGGCTGGGTTTCTAGGGGGTGCACGGCTGATCTCAGGGGGTGCACATGCACCCGCGTGCACCCCTTACGCATTGCCAATGAATCCCAGTGAGCTTCCATCCCACAGACTGCTTGGCTTGAGCAGGCCCTTAGATGGGAATAACAAAGCAGAGGCGAAAGAGCTAGTGACAGAGCTGTATGTAGGCATAGGTTGTATGTGATGGGCATTGACAGCACTGAGCAGAGTCCCAGGGCTGGACCAATTGAGGCAGGGGCTGCACGCTGGGGCTGAGGGTCCTGGGCAGACCTGTGTGGGGTCCCTGAACCAGAAGGTGAAGACCTGTGACGTGTGCATTTGGGATGGTAGCACAGTGCTGGATCTGTCTCATGCTCCAAGCTATTGAAGCATCAGATCCGAAATACCAACATTGTTGACAGATTGGTAACACCTATTTTTATATTCAAACCAAACCCATACCCAAACTGTTTCCACACCTCCCCCACATCCACGTCACATATGGTGGCACTCAACCCACTCTATCACATCTACCCAGAGGGCAGAACCCCGCTCCTGCATACCCTGCACATCTGCCTCATACTTTCCTGTCCTCCATGAGGCGCAGACAGAAGTGCAGCTGCCTGCTGTAACTGAAAGAGCTTTGCAGGAAGCGTTCTGAGTTGCAACTATCTTCTAAACAGAAGTTCCCTGTTGGTTTTTGGGGGGGAGGTGCCGGGGTGGGGATCTAGTTGCTGGCTGGAGCCTGCAGCTGGTTTCCCCTAGCAATAGGCCCTCCTCACTCCCAACCTGTCCCTGTTTCAGGATGGGAGAGGGGAAAGGGAGGAGAGGGAGCTTGTTCTAGAGGTTCCCCAGCCAGTGCTGGAGTGTGGGGTGGGTGCATTGGAGCATCCCATCTTGGGGGGAGGGGGGGCTCCAATATACCCACCCCACCCTGCAGCAGGGGCTAAAACACCCCAGACTGAGCTCCCTCTGCTCCCCCCACCCTTCTGAGAACAGCGACAGGCTGGCAGCAGTGCAGACAGAAGTTACAGAAGATGCTTTGTTTTGAAACATCTTCATCTGACCCCTCATGCAATGAGGGTTCAGATTTTCACCTGATTGGCTATTTTTGAAGCTGCCTGCAGCTGTGCACTTGTTTGGTCATGGCTGTGGACTGCTTTCTGTGGCCAGATTGGGCAAAAATGATCACTTCTGTCTGCACCTCCTATTAACTCACTGTGCAGGCTTTGTCACTTGCACCAGCCTGCTGCACATACCGTGACCAGCACCTGTCTGATGGCCTCTCCTGTCTTCTTAGATCAGCTACCAGAGCATCGAGTCTTCAGACCCTGCGGTCAATGTGCCCGGCCCACGGCGCACTGTCTCCAAGCTCCGCAATGAGACGTACCACGTCTTCTCCAACCTGCACCCAGGCACCACTTACTTGTTCTCTGTTCGGGCACGCACTGGAAAGGGCTTTGGCCAGACAGCACTGACCGAGATCACCACCAATATCTCAGGTAGGTTATGGAGATACTACCTTGCTGGCTGTGACCGATTCTTTGAAAGGGAAGATGATTGTTTGTTGTGTTTATGCTGTATTTCTGCTGACAAGCTCAACATCTGAAACACCAGAAGACCGTTAAGGGCAAGGTAAGGGTAAAGTTCTATTAAGGGTAAGGTAAGACTGTTACGGGTGAGGTAGGTTGTCCTGTCTTGACCAGGGGTCTGGACTAGGTGACCTTGTGAAGCCCCTTCCAGCTTTACTTCTGTATGCTCTTAAGGGCCATAGTTCCAATGCCATAGCCAAACTCCCCTTGGGAAGTCGGTTCTTCTTTCAGTTTTCTTGAAGTTTCAGTTGGATTGAATAGTCTTCTTCACTTCGTGTCCGAAACTACAGGCAGTCCTTGGACTTGTAACACAATTGGTTCCTGAAACCGTGTCTTAAGTCGAAACGTTGAAACTTGGAACCAATTTTCCCATAGGAAACAATGTTATACATGGGAGATTTGTTCCTGAACCAAGACCCGATACCCTGTTTTCATAAAAAATAACCCAGAATTTTGTACTCGATCAATTATAGATGAGTAATATAGCTACATTGATGTATTTCTATTGTAAATAGCAATCATATTGATTTGGAAGGACTTATTTGAGGTGACTTTGCTGGACTTTTTGAAGGGCTCTTGGTTGGACTTTTTGAAGGGTTCTTGGCTGGAGTCTTCTCAGGAGTCTCAGCTGCAGGTTTTTCTGGAGTCTTGTCTGCTTTCCTTAAGAAATCCTCCAAGGACGTTTGGACAGTTGTTCTCCAGGGAGATGGGCAAGGCAGCAGCTTGTTTGCTGGTGTGGCATCGTGTCGGATCAAGTGCTGTAAAGTCAAAACTGATGTTGGAAAGTTGAAACGGTGTCAATTTATAAACATAAGTGTGAAGCATTATAACTCGAAACATTGTAAGTCGAGGATTGTCTGTATCCTTTTTTCTCCTCTTATTCCACTTACTAAGTTTGTACTGATTTCTTCCCCCCCCCAACCCCCACAAGTGTAGACCCTTTTCTGTAGGCATGATCCAGCAGGCAGTGGTCAGTGGGGAAGCTCCACTCTGACTTCAGTGTTGCAGAATGGGCCTTGTATAAATTACTGCTGGCAGAGGTTCACACTACAATGGGCAAATATTTCAGTGACCATCAACATGCACTTGTGCTTGCTGGAATAGCCACGTGCATGGTTCAACACTCATGCTTTGGAAAGTGTGGACTTCAGTACTGGGGAAAGGCAGTAGCCTCGCAGTGTGGGCTCCTGTCCCATGTAATCCCTGGAGGGACAGGAGGGACACTCACCCACACAAGTCAGGCTGGGTGTTCACTCATTAGCCCCTCTGCCAAGAGTGCCAGCCTGCTTGCCAGTCAGCCCACCAACTCACCTCGGAGAGACTGCCCAGTTACTCTTGCATGGTAACAACTTACATCCAATGTCTCTCTGAATGGCACGCTAACCAGCAACCTTCCGCAGAGCCAGAAAGCATCCTTATCCCCATCCTCGTACCTACCAAAGCATGGCTAGAGTTTTGATTAGCCCTTCCTTGTCCTTCCCACTGGCAGTCCTGTCCATGCCTTGCTTCGATGATTACCCCTTTTGACCACAGGCTGTACAGGAGATAGGAAAGAGCGAGGAGAGCCGAGGCTGCGCTGTGACAATCAGGAAGGGTGGCAGTTCCAGACAGAGCCTGACAATGCACATTCATGGCCGTCCCCTGCTGCCTCGCTTCCCGCTGTGCTGGCACAGTTAAATACGTCTTCCCTTGAAATGGATTCTTCATGCTCCGGAAGTCCCCTCCCCCTTCCCCTTCCCCGGGCTACCCTGCCGTCAGGATTCAAATGGAAAACAGTGTGCGTTACGTTTTACAACTCTGCTGGATAATTTAGTTGCATGGCAGTTTGTGAGCTGCCTTGTTTACATTGCGGCAGACCTGGGCTGTGGTGCTAGTGGAACACATTTCCTAACTCACTGGAGCAGCCTTGATATGATCCATTAGCAGGAGGTGGGCTGAGAAGATAGAAATTGAACGCTGCCAGCCCTGTATCTTTCCCAAAATGGTCTTGGAGAAATTATATTATTTGCATGAGTGAGAAACGGTGTCTGAGGTGGAACAGATTAGATGCCTTAGCTAGTTGGGAAGGGACTGTGCTTCTTTGTTAGATGGCGCATGGTCTTTGGCTTACCTGTGCCTGAGCATTCAAAGAGCTCTCCGACACTGGGGATAAAGTTCTAACTATGGATAGATAAGCAGGAGGGATTGGGACCAGGTGATATTTGTGAGATAAGCTGGAGAGGTATGTGATAAATAGTTGTATGTTGTGCCTGTGGATCTTATTCCATGCCTCAGGCTTGCTGGTGGGAACATTATCACCATGTGATAATGTTCCCACCACCCTCTCACCTGGCTATTATTGGGCTAATATTCCAGCCCCAAGAAATGGTAGAAGAAGGAGAGTTAGCCCTTTCAGGTGGTTGGAGCTGTATTACAACCTGTGCCAGGCTCAGCCTACCTTTCCAAAGCAAGGGGGCAGGAGAAAACACATGGAGTTGTTTTGGGATATCCATTGTGGAAAAAATCCTTGTGCGGATGCCCTTCTACTAGTGCAGGTGCTCTGCATGCATTCAGTCAGTTTTGAAAGCAGAAATTAAGTGGAGCAAGAATCCATGTGTCCCCACATGGATTTATTCAGGAACAGCTATTGCACGCTTCATTTACTTCCTCCATTAATCCAAATTAACTTCCACATATAGATGAAGCCAAATTCCAGGGCCACATGGGAAAAGAGTTATTCAGAGAGAGGCCTTGTGGCACAGAAAGGGCAGCTTGCATTCAGAGGGTGGAGAGGCTTATCCATTGCTCCAGGTGTGTAATCCTGCAGAAGGCCTGGGGAGGGAGAACTGCAGGTATACACACTCCTGTAGGAGACCCCAGGTCAGAGGATGGACATGGGCTCAATGTTAGAAACTCTTTGGGAGAGGTACAACTTAGGAACTGGAGCCCTGCATCTGTTGAGGGTCCTTTGATTCCCTGACTTGTGGGCTGGCTCACAAGCTTTCTATACGAGAATAAAATCAATCTGTCTGAGGGAGGTTTCCTCCTCATCTTCCTCGTCTGTCCAACTGTGGAAGTCCAACTACCTGCCCGTTGTTACCTCTGCATGAGCCCGGGGCCAGTGCCAGCTTTTCTAGGCAGCTTTAAAGTGCCATATCTCGTTGCCTTGTGAAGGGCAGCTTTGTACTATTGGCAAGAGGCACGAGGTCTCCATTTGCCAGTGGCATCTGGCACTTGCTTTAAGAAATGCACTAGGAGACTATAAGGCTGGGACATTCTTATTCTTGGAAGAGATGTTTTGGGTCATTTTTAAAGAGGTTGTATCTGCAGGAGTTTTGATCCCTCCCTGTCTCTGGACTGCCCAACAGGGCTCACGGAGTTGCATTTTCACAATAACTTAAAGTCAGGCTTTCAGAAGTGCTTAGCACCCAGCAGCAGCCACCTTGGCACCTAGGGCTCCATTTTTTAAACCACTCAGCACCCAAAGTACACCCAGCACTCTGAACTCTTTTGGAAAATCTAGGCTTTTATTTGGGTGTGTAAGCAGGAGCTTGAGCTCTTTTGAAAATAGTCTCATCTAGGCGTGCTGAACTGAAAGTTGCAGCTGTAGTGAGTAAGGCACTTGGCTTTACCTGCCAGTGGGCACAAGAGATGGTCTTAAGGGCATTCTTTTGAAACTTCCCTAGAGCCGTATTTTTTCATGGCACGTCCTGTGCCCCACTTGCCTTGGAATGGCAGGAAGGTTCATAGCTTTCATAGACATTAGGGCTGGAATGGGACCTCGAAGATCATCAAGTCCAGCCCCCCGCCCCAGGGGCAGGAAGTCAGCTAGGGTCAAAGGATCCCAGCAAGATAGATGTCCAAATGTTTCTTAAAAGAGTCCGTAGTAGGTGCTTGCACCACCCCTGGAGGGAGTCTATTCCAGGCCTTGGGGGCTCGGACAGTAAAGAAGGTTTTCCTTGTGTCCAGCCTGAAATGGTCTTGCAGGAGTTTGTGATCATTTGACCTTGTTATCCCTTGGGATGCTCTGGTGAACAGGCATTCCCCCAGATCCTGATGCACACCCCTTATATACTTATAGGCAGCTGCCAGGTCCCCCCTGAGCCTGTGCTTTTCCATGCTGAAGTCCCATGGCTCTCAGTCTCTCTTCATAAGGCCTATTCTCTTGATCTCTGATCATGCACGTGGCTGTCCTCTGGACTCTCTCAAATTTTTCCACATCCTTTTTTAAATTGGGGAGCCCAGAATTGAATGCAGTACTCCAGCTGCGACCCCACCAAGGCTGAGTACAGCAGGAGGATGACATCCTGGGATTTGCTTGAGAAACATCTATGGATGCAAGCCAGCGTTTTGCTTGCTTTACTAGCTGCAACATCGCATTGGTGGCTCATGTTCATCTTGTGGTCAGTCATGACCCCCAAGTCTCTTTCAGCCATGGTGCTAGCAAGCGTAGCACTGCCGAGCCTATAGGTATGCTGTGGGTTTTTTTTCCTCAAGGTGGAGTACCTTGCATTTTTCAGTATTGTATGCCATCAGGTTTTCATCTGCCCATTTTCTGAGCCTGTCAAGGTCGGCCTGGATCACAAGCCTATCCTCAGGTGTGGACGCTTTACCCCAAAGTTTGGTGTCACCGGCGAACTTGGCCAGTCCGCTTCTGACACCAATGTCTACGTCATTAATAAAAATGTTAAAGGGTATAGGTCCAAGGACGGAGCCTTGGGGGACCCCACTGGTCACAGCGCACCACCATGATTTACTTCCATATGTTACCGCTCTCTGGGTCTGACCTCGGAGCAAATTCCCCAGCCATTGGACTGTGATGTAGCCGAGACCACAGTTGGCCAATTTTTCCATGAGGAGGTCATGGGACACCAGATCAAAGACTTTTTTTAAAGTCAAGATATATGACGTCAATCTCTTCTCCCTTGTCCAAGTGATATGTCACCTGGTCATAGAAGGAGATGAGATTGGTCAGGCAAGACCTGCCCACAACAAACCTGTGCTGGCTGTCCCACAAGATGTTGCCATCAGCCAGTTTGTCTAGAATGGTCTCTTTGATAATTTTTCCAAGATCTTCCCCGGAATAGAGCTCAGGCTGATGGGCCTGTAGTTCCCTGTATCTACTTTCCCCCCTTTCTTGAAGATAGGCACCACACTGGCCTTCTTCCAATCTTTGGGCACTTTACCTGAGCACCACAAGTTCTCGAAGATCTGTGCCAGTGGCTGAGCTATGATGCTTGCCAACTGCTTAAGTACTCTGGGGTGTAAACTGTCTGGGCCAGCCAAGTTTTATTGGCATTTATTTGGAAAAACTTCAGAACTTGCCCACCTTCCAGCAATAAAGTGTCTCCTGATTGCTGCAAGAGTGGGTAGGGAACACTTTCACTAAGTTTGCTTTTTCTCTAAGATTCCCCAGATCACGTTCTGCATACCTGCTGCTCCCTTACCCTGTGTGCTCCTGTGTATGGGTTCCCATGGGATCTTCCTGGTGACCCTTTTTGTGCTGTGGTGATGTGAAGTCACCAGGACCTCAGACAAGGGAAACTACTAGAGCAAATAGGAGGGAGGCCTGTCTTGGACCTCTTGAGTGCTCAGCCCAGTGGTTACCCAGGAAAAGCTCACCTGGCTTTTCTGGGAGGAATTCTACCTCTGCCCAAGGGAGAGGTGTGGTCACACCTTGCTGACCTGATACACCCATCACAGCTGGCTCTGAGGCACATGTGAGAGCAGTGCTATGTCTCTCTGATGTCTCCTGGGCTAGTGCTGAGACCAGTTACATCAAGAAAATGCTTCGCTCTCACAATGGTTGGGAGTTCACACATCCCTTTTTTGGAGCACTGCCTATTCAAAGACAGTGAGGCTGTGTTTTTGCCATTGCTGGGGTGCTGGCATCGCAGGGGCTTACATAGAGCTACCCAGTAGTTCGGCCAGGGAATCCAGGATTTATCACAAGCTGGCATCTTGAGAGAGTGTTCAAGCCTTGAGGTTCTGCAGGTATGGTCAGCCTTATTGGGAGAGGCCAGGGAGGCCCCTGGAAGGAGAAATGAGCTTGCATTTTGTGGATCATTCTGTACCTATACCATGGTAACAACCTCACACAGCAGGGGGAGATTTACAGAAATGAAACTATTAGTCTATCTGAGTTACAAATGTACAAACGAGGGATTAATTGGGCTTCATTAACAAGCCATACAGTACTTAGGGCTGTTTGCTAATGTCGGTGGTGTAGCTATTAACAGCACTGAATGGGTTGAGATGTTTCCTAATGGGGGCATAGAAATTACAAAGCAACATGAGCCCAACCCTAGTGACTACTAATTAATCAGGCACTCTAGGCAGGACAGAGACATGAGGGCAAGGGACTGTATCAGGGTGGGGAGAAAAGGTTTCCCGAGTCCATTGGAGAATGGCATTGGGAAGTGCAAGATCTGCCTAAATGCATTTCCATGCTGGTTACTGGAAAAACCCCAGAATAAAACAAAAACAACCAGAGTGGTGTTTGTTAATAATGAACATCTCTCTTCTGTGCAGCACCTTTCTTCTGACCCAGATATCAGGTCAGAAAGTGAAGACCATGACTACTTAGGGAGAAATAAGAGAGGTGGAACATAGGAGCTAAGCTGGGATTTGGCCAGGACACGGAGGCTAATGCTGGGAGCACAAGGGTTTATGACTTTATATGTTTTTTGTCTCATGCTGAACATGGTACCTTTAGTGACCTAATGCTCCCTAGCACTGAGCTGGAGATTATCGTTGTGCTAAATCAAGTGGAATTGTGTCTCCGAACGGTTGAGTTCGCCAGTGCCGCGTCCTGAACGTGTACCATTTTTCTTCAACTTGTCCCATTTGTGTCCTGACACCACTGGTCCTGCCGAGCTGTTGTCACTCCTGAGTTGTATCTAATACACTTGAGAGCTTTGCCAACTCAAGGTTTCTAAACCACGAGTCTCGCCCCCAACCCGCACTCTGAAAATGTGACATTTTATTTAAATGTTGTGACTTTTTTTTTAAAGAATTATAATTGGGAGTGACTTTTATTTTTTCTGGTTTCTGAGCCATTCAAGTTTGAATTTCCAGCTTTTCTCCCCAACTACCAGGGGTAGAAATTTGTGGATGTGTGTTTGAAGTTGAGATTTTCCCATGAATGACTCCAGAAGCTGGTGATGTTTTAAAAAATGCCAAATATCACCACACTCATAATAGATAGCAACAGTGAGGGAAGCAGCCCTAACTCCTGATTATACCAATATTTTCCACTGCCATAAATATTATTATTCCTGAGTTCTCTCCTACAGCAGCTGTGCAGGCCACTAGGTATCTGCCTGCCACTCAGTACCACACAGAAAACCCCTCCACCCCATCAAAAAGCAGATGGTTTGAAGAACACAAAGTGCAAAAGGTCCCAAGCTGCATAATTCAGAATTAGATCACAATCGGTGCTAGGAAACTGGGTCCCAGTCCAACCCATTGTAGAAATAGGGACATTCAGATCTGGACCTAGGTTTGGTTTCAGAACCACTTGCCGGCTCAGGTTTACTGGCTCCTCTCTTACCCTTGAAGGAAATGGTAGATATTTGAATATATTTTCTGATGGGTTGATGTATATTAACTGCCTTTTTCTCTAAATTAAGCAACTGGGCAATAGCAGTGCAGTGCAACTGTGCCAAAACACATCTGTCCAATTAATAATACTTGGCTCTTAGCCAGCCCCTGACATGTATGAAATGATGGTTTTGCTTCGCAGCTCCTCTTGGGGCCAAGGTAAATTAAGCAATGGAGATACCTAGGTACAGAGGGGTTAAGTGTCTTGCCTAAGATCCTACAAAGAATCAAGGGACAGTGCCCAAGAGTCCTGAGTGGGCTTCACTGACATGCGGTGGAGCCTAATGCTTCAGTACTCACATTGGCAAAACCCTTTAAACTTCAGTGAGAGAGACCGGAGGCCTGAATCTTTTGGTCAGACATAGCTAAAACCTGGCACTAGATCAGGGTTGGTGCGATGTGTAGGGCAAAGAATGAGAGCCAGGAGGACTGGAGATGACTCTGGACTCTTCCACTGTCCAGCTGTACCTTGCGTCTGACCTCAGCCTCTCTGTGCCTCAGTTTCCCCACCTTAGCAATGGGGACAAGGATCCTGATGTGCTTCACAGGAGGGCAATACATCCCAGCCATTTAACATAGGTGAAGAGCTTTGAAGTCCTCAGAAGGAAAGTGCTACAGAGGGGCAGACATCATTAATGAAATCCAGAGGGATGCTTGCTTCTGGCGCTGCTTACCTCAGGCTCCCGCTGTCTGACTGGTCGTGCCAGAGAGCCCGTAGCCTTCTGTCTCTGGGACTGTCAGTAGCTTGCTTGCCTCCATGCTGGGTCCAGAGTGCTCATCACTGTCTCACTTCTGCTTCCCTTGCAGCTCCCACCTTCGACTACGGGGACATGCCATCACCTCTGAGCGAGTCAGAGAGCACCATCACCGTGCTGCTGAGACCCGCACAGGGCAGAGGGGCCCCCATCAGGTAGGAAAACGGGGACAGTTGAAAGGGCTCTGAGCATCCTGTATGTGAGGCATGGTTTGACCTAGGGCCCTGTCCTGAGGCTTTCATTACCACGAGGGCTAAGAAAGGGCCCCAGGGCGAGGCAATCACACTCTCTTCTTTTTCTTTCTCTATCTTACATTCCTGGGAAATCCTGGGGCAGCACACCAGCTTTCTCTTTCACCTGGGGATTAATGAGCCACTGGTTAAGGGCACATCGCACCTACCCCTAAAAGCCACTTGGGTATCCATGAGGCAGGATGCCAAGTCAGTACCTGAGCAGCAATTTACTCAGCACTTGTCTCCATGTAAGCAGGTGTCACCTGGACTAGGAGAGAGGTTGTTAAAGGTGGTCTGCTCCCTGAGTGTTTCAGAGGTAGCTGTTGGAGCTGGTCATCTGTACCTTGCTTTGCCCTGCTTTGGAGACTGCAGGATGGCATGCTTCGCACTTTACTGAGGGCTTGAGGGTGACTTCCTAAGGTTTGGAAGATCTCCCAGCATTCAGACACATGGGTTGTTCTGCAAACAGGGCTTAAGCCTCACAAGCTTCTCATGAAATGCAGTGTCTGCTGCTGTGAAACAGATTACTAGCTTTGTAACACTTCTGTTCCCCTATCAAGCATCTGGCTGGAGACCCAGAGAGGGTCTGAGGGTTAGACCAGGTATGTCTGAAGCAGTCTGCCTATGGGCATTTGCTGTATGGTTGAATAGCAGCTTTATAGCCTGGGATAACTGAACTGACCTAGTTCACATAGAGACCAGTGATGCTATTCAAGTGGGTAATTGCTCCCCAAAAAGTGGGCTATATTGCCCAGCCTTCAGTGTTCATTACAGAGCTTGGGGAAATCTACCTCTTTCTTAACTGACTATTTTCCTTGTAGAGTTCCCATCTTCTCACTAAATTGCAAAGAAAAAAAAAAGCCTTTGTGTTGCGGATGGGCAGTCTGGTCCCCTGTGTTGGGCAAATGGGCTTGGAGCTTGGCACCAGCTCATCACTGTCCTCCCAGCCTGGTGTACAGCTGTGCCCTTGACTCAAGCAAATCTCTTTATTTCCAAGGGCTTGGAGCTCCCCTTAGACTAAGGTCAGGGAGGCCTTGGAGCAAGCTGTTTGTCCCGTTGTTGGCGACACCCAAGTTAGCTGATATGAGAAGTTCAAATCCCATAATTTTCTTCAGGTGCTTCCTTGGTGGAACTGAAGTGAAGTGGGAGGTCCATAGTGCGCTAGCCTGCAAGCCAACCTCCCTAGGCCTCAGTTTCCTTGTTTGCATGGCGAATCTAATGGCACCTCCCTGACAGGGATAATTACTATTTACTGGCCCCTGTGTGCATGCTGTAAACAGCAGGTCAAATCAAAACCCCGGAAACAGACCCCCTTGTGGTGTGGGATCTGGGTCCATCTTCTTTGTCTTTGGTTCAGACTCTTTTCTGGCTGTTGCTGCACAGCTTGGTGTTCTGCCTTGCAGGAGCTTAGGGTTTTGCCTGTCAGGCAGCACTGCATGGAGGACTGAGCTCAGGCCTGGATGCCAGGAAGCTCTGAGTGTCAATGCCGCCTTGCTCTGCGGGGTTTTGGAGAGTCGCTGTCTTGCTCTGTGCCTCAGTTCCCCTCCACTGAAAGAAGATAATGCCATTAGAGACGGACAGTGCAAGCTAATCCCATGATAACATTCCATATGGGGCTGTAGCCGTGCTTGTGAAATGCATGGACCACTGCAGAGTGCTCTCTCTCCCAGTTGCTTGCAAATGGCATTAGAATCTGGAGGCGTGTGACAAATGCGTCAGCAGGGATTTGCAAGTAGACCTAAGGGAATTAGATGAATCTCATGTTGGTGGGACTCCAAAGCCCTGGAGGCTCCTTTGCAAATGTAAGCTGTGAAGGGAAAATCTAGACTGAGGATGTTTACCTGCAGGAATCTGAAAATTAAGTAGTAAAATGAACCAGTTGGGGTGTTTTTTCCCCTCCTCTGAGCCATGCCCAAGTAAATAAACTCCCTGTGGGCTGGAGTGGCAGAGTGCTCACGGTGTTTTGCTGTGGCTCCAGATGTGTGAGTTTGTGCCATGCTCAAGGCTTGTGCCAAAGGCCTCCCTGAGTCAATCCAGATGGAAATGAATGCTGGCTTATTCAGGCTGAGGACTCAAAGGCAGCTGAATATGATGCTGGCCATATCCTCCCCTTGTTTGCAGGCAGGCCTTCAGCACACTAAATGTGATGGGTGGCTAGGCTTGGCTGATTTCTCCTTATCCCCAATCCTTCTCTCTGCTCCCCCCAGAAAGGGGTCAGGAAATTGTTTTACTGAAGCCATATTACCTGAACAGACCCTATGGGCACCACGGAACAGTTGTCTCAGCACCACCAATGTGAACTCAAGGAGCAGCGACGTTGTGGAGCATGTTGGATCAAGTGCTCACTGTCCATTCCCCAAGAAGACTTGTCTGCCTTCTCATCAGGGGAAATGCAGCTCGGCCTATGTTGCGCGCTCTCTCTCCTATGTGGAGACAGATCGTTCCTTTTGCTGCCGTGCCGGGTTCAGCAGCATGCTCCGCTGAGGGACAGCCTTTGAAGCACTCTTTCTTGTGCTGTTGAGTCTGCACAATACAGAGACGAGTGGGAGTAGGAATGCAACGTGCGGACTGAAGCTTGAGCATGCAGCTCCGCTGTGGGATCACCTTTCACCTCTTAGACAGTGAAGTTCATAAGGGAAGCAGAAGCAGCTCTGGCTAATAGGAGCCCATTAAGGAGCTGCTCATGCTTCATGAGAAACACTGACCAGTGACTTTTGCTTTGAGTCACTGGTGCCGTTCTCCCCAGTTATGAACCTGCTTGCTCTCACCTGGGCCGCTGTCCAGATTCAGGGTCTTTGCCAGACAAAATTCTTCTTCCTTCCCTCCTGCCCAAACTGCGCTTGCTTATTCTTAACCTAAAGCTATTTGCCTCTGCTTGTGGCAGCCAGGCCATGTCTCTGAGGGTGACAGCTGTGAAAGAGGAATCATCTGAGCTGTATGGGATGATGGACACTAGGCTGCAGAGCATGAATAACCCCCCTGGCTTATGGCTTCCAGGCAGTCTTGCCTCAGACCCACCCCCCAAAAAAAGTCACAAACAGGATCCAGGGGTGTTCAGAGTAAATCTGATCTCACCCTTGCAGGACTCCTGGAGGTGGGTTCAAGTTCAAACCCATGCAGAGTTTCCCCCCCCAGCTTTGCGCACAGCTTTGGCTTTGAGATCCTGAGTTCATTCCAAATGGGAGAGGCTACAAACCCTAAGAGAAGAGCTTTCCGCCTTCCCCCCAACAATGTCCTGCCTCGGGTGCAGCTGTGGAATGAGCAGCGGGTGTATAAAGCGCCGCTCCCACTTCCACCAACAACATTGCCTGACCCTCCTCTGTGCCTTGGTCTCCCCGCCGGGAAAAGGGGGAAGAAGTGTCAGTCATGTCAAGAACACTGGGTTCTTCAGAAAATGCCAGAGTGTTATAATTATTTCTTTGCATCCCACTAGCCTCTGTTTTCTCTCAACAGAATCAGCTGCTCCTCAGTGAGATACTCACTGATACTGTTGTAATTGTTTTTATTCCAGTAGCAACTCAAGGCCTCAGCCCAGGTCAGGAGTGCTGCACAGACAGAGCTTCCTGAAGAGCTCCCCAAGGGCAGGAGTGGAGACAGTATGCAGGTGTCCCTGTGGTCTTGGGCAGTGCAGGCAGGTGCTCTGACTCCCAGGCTACCACCTTGGCCATTAGATTATGGTGCTCTTCTGATTCACAGTGGCCTTGAAGGGATGCAGGAGAGTGCATGGTGACAGAGTTGTGTGAGAAGTGTCAAGCTGAGCCACCACAGATGAGCTCTCAAGATCTTGGTGCTACATTCAGAGCCAAAACACTCTTCTCAGTTCCCTGCATCTGCCTGTGCTATCACCAATGCTGAATATATCTGAGCAGAAGAAACCAATAACCTGGACCCTGGTTGTTCATCAGGTCCCAGGGTTGAGCTCAGGCAGTAGCATACAGTTCTTATAACCTACAGCTGTTTGCAGTGACACACACTCAATAGGGAAAAGATTGGATCTGATTCAGCGTTATTAAAGAAACAACTTTAATAGAACTGGCGACTTAATGTGTCTGGGTACAGAAGATCCGCCTGCAAGACTTGCGGGCCCCTAAACAACTCATCTTCATATGGTGCTGTTACTGATGGAGGCTGAGTAATAGAAGGATGTAGGAAGCAATAAACATTGCCTGAGATGGCAGTTTTAATTATATCCAGAACATATTCCTCCCTGTAGAGGAGCCATCCTGATTTAAAGGCATTTAGCAGGCCAGGAAGCTGCTTTTCAGCACAACATGCTTTTGTGGGGTTGGAAAGATGTCTACCTGGATTTTTCACATGGTCCCTTCAGTAGAGCAAGCAGGCACTGTTTCTAAGTTGTTCTAAAACTAGGTAGAGTCTAAACTCACCATGTTGATCTCCTGGTTTATTAACAAAATCAGTAAGATAGCAGAGAGAAATGAATCATAATCTGCTCCTATGACTTGTCCTTTGGGACTGCTCTGTCCTCTCTCCTAAGAAAACTTAGATGCTAGTTGGGTAACCAGCCACTTGCATGAAAGAATCAGCTGAAACCATTTAGCCTTTTGCTCTCAGCATCTGCAATAGGTTGGTGGTAAGGTTTGTGGAGTACGGTGGAGAATGCTGGCAAGGGGTCCCAGGCTTATTTGAGGACAGAGACTTGCTGCCAGCATGTTGCAGCCTCAGGATTTGATTAATTTAAATAAATTAGCATGTGTTTTGCATGCATTAAATGATTGTCCTCTCACCTTCTCGGTTAGGTGTATAGAAATTGCTGATTGATAAAATGCACTAGCAGCAAAAAGCTGCCATTGGCTAGCTTTATCTCTGGTCTGGGCTTACAGGGAGAGTGTGTCTTCAGGAAGTGCACAGTAGGCACAAACTGCCTTCCTCACTCCAGCCATGATGATGCAAGGGTTTGGGATTGTGGGAGCGGGGGTGGCAGGGTGTCTGGGTCATCAGGTTTGAGAGAACTTTGTGGCTGGGGAGAGTTGGTTCTTCATTTTAAAGCCAATATCCCTGCAGTTTCCCATCCCTTTTTTTTCTTGTCTCTGTCTCCTTGTCATACACTCAGCACGTACCAGGTCGTTGTGGAGGAAGACAGGCCCAAGAAGATCAAGAGGGAGTTGAGTGGGCAGGAGTGCTTTCCGATCCCACTGACATATGACGATGCCATGTCCCGGGGCTCTGTGCATTACTTTGGGGCTGAGCTGCCTCCCAGCAGCCTCACCGAAGCCAAACCTTTCACTGTTGGGGACAACCAGACATACAGTGGATACTGGAATCCACCGCTGGAGCCCAAGAAGGCTTATCTTATCTACTTCCAGGCCATGAGTAACCTGAAAGGGGTGAGTAGCTGATGGCTGCCTCTATGGCTGGGGCCAGTGCCATGGTGTCACTGAGCTGCCATTTGATGGGTGATGGGATCTGGTGTGCGTCCTTTCCTGGGGAATGGGAGACATCGCAGGCCAGAATTTTAAGTCCTTTTCTGAGTCTGTGCTCCCCAGCTGCAGTCCCAAACACTACATCTGTTCACTCTTAGGGAAGATGGCACGTGTGTCAAAACACACACACAACAGAAAACCAAGGAGGCTTGCTTGATGGTTCTGTTTCCCTGAATCAGCCTGAGCCAGTCTCAGCAGTCTCCATGTATTGCACTGCTTCTTCATACTGTGTTTATTAGGTGACTTGTCATCTCTGTGCCTGATCTTACTGTTATTGGAGTTGATGAAAATTTAGCTATTGGCTTCAGTGGAACTAGGTTCAGTTTCTAAATAGATACATATATGTGTTAACTTTACTGCCAGAGCTGGAGGGCAGGAAAATGTCAGATCTTACCCCCCAGATCTCAGTTCTGCTGCCTGATCCCCACAGACGACCTTTAGCCTTAAGTAGGATGGCACTGATGTAAAAGAGTGAACACACTGTCATAGAGATGGGCATCAGGGAGCTGATTTGGAGTCCAGGCATGTTGGTTATTGGTGTCCAGATTGTCCAAACTGTCTAAGAGGGGGGCTGAGGTGTCCAGATCCTGATGGCACCTTTGAGAAGCCCACCCTGCAATGCCACATATCAGTGCGGTGTATGTATAACTCCACTGGCTTTGTGCATGTGAGAGCTTTGATGATGCATGTTTGTTTCCAAGTTGCTTCACAATGTGGGAGTTGTACTTCAGGACTCCAGCATCGTGTGATAACACTGCAAACACAGCTATTCCCTGGGAGAGGATGAGAGAATGAACCCCACATGACAGTGGTTAGTCACGTCACTTGACACGGGAGTGGAAGCTGCTGAGACATGAGAGGGATCAGGATGATTTCAGAGCACATGGAGAACAGCGTCGGGTTGCTTGCAAACCCCGTTCTAATGCAGGAAACACACCAGTCACTGGGAACAGGGAGCACAGACAAAAGGCAATATTGCCCTCCTAAGCTGTTGCCATTTCTGAATTGGTATTTTGGTTGCTGTCAGTATTTTGTGAGTCAGTCACTCTATAGGACTAAAATTTTAAGAAGATAGCATGGTTTGCTTCATAACTTCTACTAAAGCCTGGCAGGTTGTTCAGACAGGAGCTGCGTTCCCTGAAGCCCGCTCTGCTTCATCGCATTGCCTGGATGGCAGCTTCCTGCAGGAAGATGGGCTGTTATTTGGGCTTCTATTTCTAGCCCTTAAAACAATAAGTAGATAAAGCCAGGCCCTCCCTGCCACGTTGAGTAGCTCCTTGCTGCCCAAACAGCCCCACATTAGATCTGAGCGAATGAGTAGTGGGAGCCTCCCTCTATTTGTGGTTTTGTGCTATTTGCCATGTCTGTGCAACAAAATGGCTTTCCATGAGCTCTCACCCAGTCACGCTTCTGGAGGGAAATCTCAGCAGGGTAAGATAATGCTTCTGTGCCAGTGTACAGGCAGAGGAGCAGAAAGGATTGCCCTGTATTGCTGATGCAGAGTTGACCAGGAGATCTTCACTGGGTGATGCTGCCTGCCTGGGGCTCCATGGTAGGTATTGCATCTCATTGGGTCCCTTCATCTCCCAACACAGGGAGACAGGATTCCCCAGGAGGTGATTTGTAGATGGGAAGAGGCAGGCATGGAAGCAAGAATCCCTGCTCTGCTGGTATTTCCGGATATATACAAAGAAGCATTTACCACTGGGGCCTTCTCTAGGCTCCCTTCTCCCCAGTGGCCACCAAGGTCTTTCTCTGATGCTTTCCAAGATGCATACAGCTGGCTTCGCTTTGACTGCCCAACTTCATTGCAGAAGCAAATAAGCTCCGACTAACCTAAAGTTCTGTTCCCCATCTTGGCTAACTTTTATCAAAAATATGGTGGGAAGGACAGGAGCTCCCTCAAGAGATCCTTGTCATCTTCATGTGCTCTAGTAGCTCCCATCCTATCTGCAGGGGTATGAACTGTCAAGCCTGAAGAGACAGGCTCCAGTAGCAGCCATAACAAGTGTCTCTCTCATCTAATACTGGCTCTGAGCAGGCAGATAACTGGCGTGGTGTGCACAAAGCTGCTGTCTAGTTAAAGTATGGATGATAGCTGACAGCCTCCTTCCTTGTGGGAAGGTGCCGGCAGTCAAAGCTGTCCTTCCAAGGATTTGTTCACACCTTGTTAGGTTGTTGTTAGGGCTGTGACAGGCAGACTCTTCTCTCTGGTTCTCTCGAGTCCCACTCAGTCATGACTGATGGTGGTCACCATCTCCTGGTCTGTCTACAAGTAGACAGTGGTCCAAGCCCAGCTACTGACTGACGCCATGAAGATCCAACATCACAGCTCGGGGATGGTTTGTCCTTCTCACCATAGGGCCCACGAGGCACACTAATAGGACAGTGTGGGTGAAGCATGCTCTTCCTCTGCCAGTGAGGGGTATGTTATGTGGGTAAATTGGATTCTCATCTGTTATAACTCTGTGGACATAGATGAAACTATGCTGATACTCCCCATTTGAAAACCCAGCCGGTAGCTGCAAAGCCTGTCAGGCTGGTGCCTTTTGTCTGCACAAAACTCTTGATAAATTAGAGGCATTTCAATAAAGAGCAAGGGAAATGGTCAGTTTTTCTCTGATAGCGTTTAGGAGGAAAGACCAAAGCATCCCCCTAATCTGACATCATCTGTGCACAGCAACATCTGAGGCTGGCTGAGCAATTGCTGTAGGTGATAGATGCAGTGGGGGCAGGGGCAGGGGCAGGCTAGCACTTTCCCCCAGTTACGGATTTGAGAAACATTCAGGATTTTTTCATGCCGTTTTTATTTTTCTTGACAGAAATTGGAATATTAAACATTTTGAAATATTTAGGCCTAAACCCCCAAGTCCAGCTGGAAGACCAAACTGCAGCTCCCCACGCGGTATCATGGCAGCATACGAGAATTTCAAAATTGCCATCAGAGACAACTTTGTGAAAAATGATGCTTAGTTCAAATACCATAGAAAATGTTTGTCCAGCTCTGCTGTCCAAAGGCTGGTACATGGCTATTCCTCTTTGCCCTGTTGCTTTTGGAGCCAGGCCTGGGTAATTCCTTCCTATTGACAGCAGTCAGAAATCTAAATGGCAGGTCACTTAAATCAGAGGGGGATGTGTTTCTTCCTGGGTCCCTTCTAGTCAATCCCTGGGACTCATTACAGGGGTTTTTGTGCTCCAGTGCTGTCTGCAGCTCAGTTTATAGGCCTTTGTTGAACTCTGAACTGAGACCCAGCCAGTGCTTGGTTTAGGGCAGGCTGATGGATGGACAGCTCAGTACTGATCCTTGTAGTCCATCAGGGCTGTCCCTTTGGCATTGGACAGAGTAACAGTCAGAAGAGCAAACATGGTTCATGTAGAACATTACCCCAGGTACAAATTTCAGTAAACTGACCAAATTTTGTTCTAGCTTCCCCACCAAGAAGCATCCAGTGATCTCTCCCTTGCATCCTGGTTGAATCTCCAATCTTTTTTTCTCTCTGCAGGAAACCAGGCTGAACTGTGTTCGGATTGCACGCAAAGGTAAGATCCTAGCTGGGCTTCCCGCTCCTCTGGGTATAGTTCTTTGCTCCACTGAGGTTGGGCCTACGCGGGCTGGGTCGTCATTCTAGGGGGTCGCCTGAGATCTGGGTCGTACTTTGTCATTTGCTATTACAGGATGGCTGTTGAAGGCTGGCATTTGTATGCACACCGTTTCATCATGTTGCACTTGAATTCCAGGCTGTGAAGAAGGGTTCATTGTTGCCAGGTTGCTTTTGCTTCTGACAATATTTTAATTTGAATGTTGTTATTATGGTTACTCTTGGAAACCTTGTCGAGCTCAGGGCTCTGTTCGGGTAGATTCTGCACATATACCCAGTGAGAGGCAGCTCCTGCCTCAAAGACCTTCCAATCTCAGCAGATGAAAAGAAGTAGGATGAAGGAAGGACAGTTTTATCCCCATTTTACAGGTCAGGAGCTGAAAGATTAAGTGAGGCACCAGAGGTGACACATAGCCTATCGCAGAGGAAGGAGTTGACCTCTGACCTCCTGGGTTCCTGCCCAGTGCCCTATTCACAAGCCTATTTGTTTTGGACTAAGAATCACATAAAGGAATTATGTGGATCCTTTGGGGGAAAAAAACAGAGGCGAGGAGGAAGGCACGTTGAATTTTAGACCTTGTCAGCATCCCTTTAATGCATCAAATACATCAATTGATCTCGGCTGGTATAAACCGTAGACATGCTTGGCATTTATATAGTCCAGGAGTGAGATTAGCTAGGGTAATTGTGTGGCTGGCAGTCCTGGGGGGCCCCTCCAGCGACTGAAATTGGTCGAGGTGGGGAGATTTGTATTTCAGCCTTTCTCTTTTGCTCCAGGAATTTCAACAAGTAACTAAATGGTTTGGACTTTCAGGGGGATTGAACTTTTGTGGCCTTGTGTATTTAATAAAATTCCTCGTGCTTGACTAATATATTTAGCTCCCTATTGGACCCAGGGAAGGGGAAAAAAATGTAATAAAGTGACTTAAACTCCTGGCTCAGTGGGAAATGAAAAATGGGCATAAATGTCTGTGCAGCTACTGCAGAATATTAAAAAAGGACAAAAGGGATTTATAAACCAGCTAGTGTTGGAATTATGCAGAGATAGGCTAAAAAGCCAGGCATCCATTGGCACTGTCTTGGGGGTTAGCTCTGAGCTGGGATACCTGGGCCTGGCACTTCATGCATCGGATATCACACTAGAGCCATGCCCACTTCCTTGAACAAGACAGTAAACCCAGTGATATTGCCCAGTCGGTGTGCACCAGTGGGACATGTGGGCACGGCAGGATTGGAGGACACTGGATTGTGCTACAGACTTAGAGAAGGACACAACTGTTGTGCCACAGAGCAGTGTGCAGCTTGAGGGGGAGTAGACAGGTGGTGGGGGGAGGGAGCTGCTCATCTCATGCTTGCTGTAGACACCCCTTTCCCACTCCCTTGAAACCCTGTCTCCTTTTTTTCCCTTTCTTCCCTTTTCCAGTGAGTGAATGCTTTGGGGGTGGGACAGATAATGGGGAGCTGGGCACAAAAAGCCTACACTGCATTGGCCCTGCCATTCAGCTGCTAGCAAGACCCTTGCTGAATTTGTATCTTCAGTGGGGCTGTCCTGGCATGAACAGATCAGGGTGGGAGTATGGGGGTAGCTCACCAGTTAGCAGCCCGAGTAGCACTGGCAAGGTTTAATGGCTGGGACCTGCAAGTCTTCAGAATAGAAGGGGAAGGAATTAGTGGCTGGGTAAGGGATAAGCACTAGCTCCTGGGGTGAGAGAGGTACCTAGCTTGAGTCCGGGGAGCATCGCCTCTGGTAGTTGGGGGCAGTTGTAGTACATATTAGTTGGGCGCAGAGATTAATCTGCTCCCACAATTAGATTTTAGTCTTTGCAGAAGACTTCCCCCCCATTTTGTGGCTTAATTCTATGTTTGAATTGATTAAACCACTCTTGGAGGAAACATTATAAATGAGAGTTGATTTACAGGCAGACTTTTAACCACATCCTGAGGCTGGGCACTATTCCTCTGTCTCTCCTTTGGATGCCTGCTTTGTACGGGTTTATTAATAATCCTCATTATCATTATAACACTATTTATAAAGCACCCTCTGCCCCTGCCAAGGCACTGCATGAAAATGCAATCATTCTGATAAAAAGCAAGAGTTAAACCATCATTAGTTACACAGTAGGCAAACCAGAATGGGAGAGCCCTGGAAGTGGGGGGCATGTGTATGGGGGGAGGTGTGGGAAACATGACATGTATGTAATGGTGTGCATACACAGTGTGTGCAGGGTGGAAGTGGGTATGGGTGTGGGGAAGAAGGATGTGTATGTACAGAGTGTATGCAGGGAGGAAAGGTGTGTGGATGTGGGGTGTGTGTGTGTGTGTATATACACACGTGCATTTGTGCGTGAGGGTATTTATGTGTTTGGGTAGGATTGTCTGCGTGTGTAGGGGCTCTACAGTGGTTCATATACTGTTCTTTGAGAGCAAGGAGGGACAGGCTAGTGTTGATGGCAGCATGATGATTCCCTTTTGGATAGACACCTCCGCTCTCGTCTTCTGCCACCCTGACCCCTTAGCCCGGCAAGTCTGCTGCTTCCCAGGGGCCCGCATCTGGGACATTGCAGAGAGGATCCCCAAGCTCCTCAAACCCACAGACCACTATCCCATGCTCCTTATTCATGTGGGCACCAATGACACGGCTCGGAGCACTCCCAGCCAGGTCATGAGGTGCTACAGGGATTTGGGAGCGGGGCTTAAGGGTCTGGGGGCACAGGTGGTGTTCTCGTCGATCCTCCCAGTCTCAGGCTATGGGCTGAGAAGGGACAGGAGGATCTATGTGGTCAACCAAAGACTGCGGCGCTGGTGTCGTCAGGAAGGCTTTGGCTTTCATGACCACAGCCCGCTCTTTGGCGAGAGAGGCAGCGAGCTGCTGGGAAGAGATGGTCTCCACCTCTCTCCCCTAGGGAGGAGGCTCTTCTCAGCCAGACTGGCTGACCTGCTCCACCGGGCTTTAAACTAAGCCCGCTGGGGGACGGGGGGACTACCGCCACTGCTGGCCCGCTGAACAATCCTTGCAAAGCCAGCGGATCACGGCACTCAAGGGAGCCCACCCCAGCCCCAGCCCTGGTAAAATCTGTGGGCAAGGAAGGAGCCCCCCAGAGGGCACTTGCCTGCCTGTACACAAATGCCAGGAGCTTGGGGAATAAGCAGGAGGAGCTCATCCTCCTGCTCAGTGCAAACAATTACGATGTCATAGGGATCACGGAGACCTGGTGGGACTCCACCCAGGACTGGACCATGGAGATAGATGGCTATACCCTGTACAGGAGGGATCGTGTAGAGAAAAGGGGCGGGGGTGTAGCTCTCTATGTTAAGGAAAGCTACGCGTCCCTGCAAGCCGATATTGGTGACCAGGGTGGACGGCTGGAGACCCTCTGGGTTAAAATCCGTGGGGAACACGGCACAGGGGACACAATGGTGGGAGTCTATTACAGACCTCCCACCCAAAGTCCTGAGCTAGACCAGGAGTTTGCCCAGGAACTGGCTGAGGCAGCTTGCTCCAGGACCATGGTTGTCATGGGTGACTTCAATTACCCGGACATCTCGTGGGAGGATCGCTCAGCAAAATCTGAGCGGTCGCAGAGCTTCCTCTCGTGCGTGGATGACCTCTACCTGACTCAAGAAGTCTATGGGCCAACGAGAGGCAAAGCGCTGCTCGACCTGGTGCTGGCTACTGGGGAGGACCTAGTCGGCGACCTAGTGATCGATGGGAAGCTGGGTGACAGCGACCACGAGCTGATCACCTTCACCATCCGCCGAAAAGCTGGCAAGTCAGTCAGCAACACGCAAGTCCTTGACTTCAGGAAAGCCGACTTTGACAAGCTCAGGAGGCTTGTCAGTGAGGCCCTAAGGGACTGCGACCACAGGGAGAGGGGAGTTCAAGAAGAGTGGTTGCTCCTCAAGGGAGCGATCCTCAATGCACAAACTAAGTCTATTCCATCTCGGAGGAAAGGCAGCAAGAGGGCACAGCAGCCCCCCTGGCTCTCCAGGGACCTAGCAGACCTCTTGAGGCTAAAAAGCAAGGCCTACAAAGGATGGAGGATGGGAGTCACCTCCAAGGAGGATTATTCTGCACTGGTCCGGTCCTGTAGGGAGCAGACCAGGAAAGCCAAGGCTGCAACTGAACTCCAGCTAGCTTTGAGCATCAAGGACAATAAAAAGTCCTTTTTCAGATATGTGGGGAGCCGGAGGAAAAGCAGGGGCAATGTTGGACCTCTGCTGAACCAGATGGGGCAACTGACAACTGACGCCCAGGAAAAAGCCAACCTATTAAATAGGTACTTTGCGTCGGTCTTTCATCAGCCCCATGGGACGCCTGTGCCTGCTACAGGGCCAGGAAGTCCGGGTGAGGGTGATCCCCTGCCCTCCATTAATGCTGACTTTCTGAAGGAACATCTTGAGAAGCTGGATACCTTCAAGTCAGCCGGCCCTGACAATCTTCACCCCAGGGTACTCAAGGAGCTGGCGAGCATCATAGCCCAGCCTCTAGCGCGGATCTTTGAAAACTCTTGGCGCTCTGGTGTAGTGCCCGAAGACTGGAAGAAGGCCAACGTGGTGCCTATCTTCAACAAAGGGAGGAAAGTGGATCCGGCTAACTATAGGCCCATCAGCCTGACTTCTATCCCGGGGAAGATCTTAGAAAAGTTTATTAAAGAGGCCATCCTTAATGGACTGGCCGACGCCAACATCTTAAGGGATAGCCAGCACGGGTTTGTTGCGGGTAGGTCTTGCTTGACCAATCTCATTTCCTTCTACGACCAGGTGACCTATCACCTGGACAAGGGAGATGAGATTGATGTCATATATCTTGACTTCAAAAAAGCCTTCGATCTGGTGTCCCATGATCGTCTCTTGGAGAAACTGGCCAATTGTCGCCTTGGGTCCCCCACGATCCACTGGCTGGAAAATTGGCTCCGGGGTCGGACCCAGAGGGTAGTAATTGATGGAAGTCACTCATCGTGGTGTCCTGTGACCAGTGGGGTCCCCCAGGGCTCTGTCCTTGGACCCATACTGTTCAACATCTTCATTAATGATGTGGACACTGGAGTCAGAAGCGGACTGGCCAAGTTCGCCGATGACACCAAACTTTGGGGCAAAGCATCCACACCAGAAGACAGGCGGGTGATCCAGGCTGACCTGGACAGGCTCAGCAAGTGGGCGGATGAGAATCTGATGGTGTTCAACGCCGATAAATGCAAGGTTCTCCACCTTGGGAAGAAAAACCCGCAGCATCCTTATAGGCTCGGCAGTGCTATGTTGGCTAGCACTATGGAAGAAAGAGACTTGGGGGTCATCATTGACCACAAGATGAACATAACCCTGCAATGCGATGCTGCGGCTAGTAAAGCGACCAAAACGCTGGCTTGCATCCATAGATGCTTCTCAAGCAAATCCCGGGACGTCATTCTCCCCCTGTACTCTACCTTAGTGAGGCCGCAGCTGGAGTACTGCGTCCAGTTTTGGGCTCCACAATTCCAAAAGGATGTGGAGAAGCTTGAGAGAGTCCAGAGAAGAGCCACGCACATGATCAGAGGTCAGGGAAGCAGACCCTACGATGACAGGCTGAGAGCCCTGGGGCTCTTTAGCCTGGAAAAGCGCAGGCTCAGGGGTGATCTGATGGCCACCTACAAGTTTATCAGGGGTGACCACCAGTATCTAGGGGAACGTTTGTTCACCAGAGCGCCCCAAGGGATGACGAGGACGAATGGTCACAAACTACTACAAGATCGTTTCAGGCTGGACATAAGGAAGAATTTCTTTACTGTCCGAGCCCCCAAGGTCTGGAACAGCCTGCCACTGGAGGTTGTTCAAGCGCCTTCATTGAACACCTTCAAGATGAAACTGGATGCTTATCTTGCTGGGATCCTATGACCCCAGCTGACGTCCTGCCCTTTGGGCGGGGGGCTGGACTCGATGATCTTCCGAGGTCCCTTCCAGCCCTAATGTCTATGAAATCTTCTGCATCTTTTTTATGGCTTATAAATGCTGCTTTATGCCTGGGAGGGAGGCAGTCTCTGCAAATAGATGCACAGTGCAGTGCTTCAGGGAGCAGGGCTCCTGTTAATTACTCTTTACTGCCTTCACACAACAGTGGAACAGATGGGCGCAATGGAGGAAGGGGGAGAGGAGGGCTGCATGGGCCTGTTACCTGTGTTTGCCAGCCATCCTGGCAGGGCCAATTTCTTGGCCTGCTAACTTTAATAGTATCTCTTTAAGCCACACAAAGCAAGGTGAAGAGAGGAGTCCTTTGGAGGAGGGAAGCAAGGCCAGGCTAGGTCAGACTGCTATCTCATGACCAAGACGTCCCCCATCTGCATTGTAGAGTGAAGGCAGCAGCAAGAGTCTTAATCCTGCACAATCATCATCATCTCTCTGTGGCTTTAAAGGTGGTGTAGAGCAGGCTGCAGGGCTAACTTGCTGGCTTGCCCATCCTATTGAGGGACTGTGGAGTCAGACGTCAAGGGAGTTGAGGTAGAGAAGAGAAGGTTAATCAGAAGGGAGAGCACCTTTCAGCACCCAGCATGCAGGGAGGTCATCCGCATTGGAGAAGACAGGGAAATGCAAAAGAAATTCCCTTAGAGATTTGCTTGACTTATCCATTTTATCTGTCTTGTCAGTGCATCTGCCCAACCCTTCCACAGACCCCTTTCAGCTCATTTACCCTCTGATCTGGGTATCCATTCACCCAGCTCACTGCCTAATCCAGGGGTGTCCAACCTGCGGCACACATGCCATTAGTGGCATGGGCAGCCTCTGTGCGCGGCATGCAGCAGATTGGTAGGGAGCAAAAAGCAGAGTAGCAGCCCAGGCAGATTGGCTTGCTAAGCAGGCTGGCCCATGATGACCTAAACCCTCCACCGACCCTGTCCACCTTGTCCTTTCATGGAACCAGTCCACTCAGGCCACCCCTCAAAACTTCTCGTCCATCCAACTGTCCACATGACCTACCTGTCCATTTTGTATGTGTTCCCTTTCTGGAGTGCCAGAGCCCTGGAATGTGCCTGGCAGTGCACTGGCCATGCCTCTGCTATCTCTGTTTCCTTCAGCAAATGCCTGAGAGTGAATTTCCTCAGCATGGGCAGGGGCTGTCCCAGGGAACAACTTCAGGGATGCACACGCAAGTGCTGACTCAGTGCAAACTCATGACTCGCATAGTTGGGAACTTCTGCCTGCCATGCCTCTCTTCTCCTTCTGTCTGCGAGTTTAAATAATTTGATGTGACCCTCCCCCAGGGTCACACAGGCTGATGCAGTGCTGTTGAAAGGACCTCATGCTCAGCTCACCAGATTGGGAGGGACCCATAGAGGAGATGGGGATGGGGTGAGCGGAAAGGAGACAGAGCTGCAGCTCATTTCTGACCGCCTTTGGCTGGATGAGAAGTTTGATGGGGTTGTTCTTTTGTTTGATTGTTTGTTTGGATCAGAACATTAAGCAGCCTCATTTAATGTGGGGATTAGATTGGATTGTTTGCTAGAACATTAAACAGGTGTCGAACCCATTTGGGCAAGGACATTTCTTTCATGGGTGTCAAGCAGGCTGCTTGCTGCTGGTTGGGGAGAACATGCACTTTGCCACGGGTATGCCTCCTGCTGTGGCCTAGCTGATTAAAGACTCTTCAGGGTACTGCAAGCTAGACCTGTGCCTACCTCAAGGGGTGGTGGCTGGAGTCATTCATTCCCACTTCTAGATGCATAAGGCACTCAGCCCGACCCCTTTGAAATCCCAGAAGGAGAGTTCAGATCTGTAGGCAACAGGAAACTAATCGCAACAATTTCTGAATAGGCACTGCAGTGTGTGTGTGTGTGTGTGTGTGTGTGTGTGTGTGTGTGAGTCCTCTGCTCCAGTGGTTCTTAAGCAGGGTGCTGCAGCACCCTGATGTGCCTTGATGTACTTCCAGGGGTGCTACAGGGTGCCATGCGATGTTAGCACTGTTAGGTGTGCAAGCATGATTTGCAAGATGAACCTAAAGGTTTCACTGACCCGCTGTGGTCTTTCTGAATTCTCTGCAATAGAAGAATTACGACATTGTTTTTTGCTAGTCAGAAATCCAAATGAAAACTAAAAGCTGGCATTTGAGTCTAAAAAGTTTGAGAATCACTGCCCTACTCTGACCACTCAGCTGGAGTTGAGTGTGACCCTTAGTGCTGGTGCATGACTGCAGATGTCTGTGAGGGTTCATTCGGCATGTGCACATTACCTATACCTGCAAGGGAGCTTTAGTTGTGTGTGTGTGTGTGTGTGTGTGTGTGTGTGTGTGTGTCTGTGTGCACTACGCAGGTATACATGTGTGTATGTAGAGGTGAGAGTGCATTGTTTGTGTCCACTTGGGATTTTTCTTGCATGTATGCACCTGTGAGCTGGTGTGTTTGTACGTGCCCATGCTCTCTGCATGCTTGTAGGGGAGCTGTTGCCCGTGTGGGATACATTTTGCATGTCTGTGGGGAGCTTTTTGCACATGCATGTGTTCCTGTACAGCATGTTCACGTGTCTGTGCCTCTTGAGTGTGGGATTTGCCTTGGCCAGTTGTGTTTAAGCTTGACGAGCACAGCCTGCCTGGCACTGGTTCCTTGACAAGTGCTTCTCCAGGCAAGTGTGCATGTCGGGGAAAAGGATCTGCCAAGCCAGCTGCAAAGAAACTAGGTCAGAGCTGAATTTTTGACCCCTCTTTTCTGTGCTTTTTCCCCATGCAGCTGCCTGCAAAGAGAGCAAACGTCCCCTGGAGGTGTCCCAGCACTCGGAGGAGATGGGCCTGATCCTGGGCATCTGTGCTGGAGGGCTGGTTGTCTTAATTATTCTCCTTGGCGCTATCATTGTCGTCATTCGGAAAGGGTAAGGAAACCTCTGTCTGTCTCCTCATCCTTCCGTGAGCTTCGCAGCTGGCAGTTCCCTTGCTTCTTGGCATTTGGCTCTTTCCACTCCTCTGAGCTCCGTTCTTTCTTGTGAGGGGGGGATTTCAGTGCCTAGAAAGTGGTGCATTGTTGTTGAAAGGATCTCACAGAGCTAGGGAAGGGGGCATGAGGGAGTTGCAAAAATCCACTCCCCCCCACCAGGCTCAGCTGTAACCCATGCCTGAAGTTGCTTCCTTGACTCTATCCACTCTGCCTCCACTCCTTTTGCTCTGCTGATGTCCCTCACCCTGACCTACAGCCCTCCTGCTATTGCATTCTTGCTCCACATGGCTCGCCAGGTACCTCTGTTCTGTCCTGCTTTCTGTTATTGCTGTCTTTCCCTCAGATCTGCCAACACACCCCACATCTGACCCCCTGCTTCCAGTCCAGCCTTGTTCCTCTCCTGAGCAAGTTATGCCAGCTTGTAACTTGCTGTTGTCTGCTGGCCAGCTGGCCAGCAGGGCTGTGATTCAAATGGTCTCAATTCCCAGCTAGGTCTGTATCTGCTGCTCTGGTAAGATTTCACAGTGACATCAGGGTTTGGACAGCTGGTTAGATGTCTGCATAAAACCACTAAAACCTTTGAGGAGGCAGAGAGATGGTTTAGATCAGTGAAGAGAAGGAGAGGCCAAGGTGAGAATGGCAAACATCCGTTATTTGAGGCTAACATAAGTCCTTGGGGTTCCCAGCAGAGGGGCTCCTATCCCTCATGCTGGCTGAAAGTCTGTGATGCAAGTCTTAGGAGTTAAAAAAAATAATCCAGTGATACCCAGATACATTCAGGAGAGTTGCTTCGAGCCACAGAGCGGGCGCAGGAGCCATATGCCAGGGCTGGGGTCCTGGCCCTGCAGTATAGCACTGCTGCCTCCCATGCAGAGCAGGGAGCACGCAGGGGATGAGACAGGCTTGGTGCTGTGGGCTGAGCAGAGGGTGCTGCTCCAGGCAATCCCAGCTCAAACCTCCCTTTCTTCACTAACGCTGGCAGGTTGTGAACCAGGCTGTGGAACTGGCAGACCCGTTCCATTTGTGCCTGGTGTGGTAGCATTAAGCTGGCACACTGCAGAGCCTACCTACCCCCATGCCCTCGTTAGCATCATTCCTGCAGCACATGGTGCCACGGCGACAGCACTGACCTTCTGTGCCTTCTCCTGCTGTCCATTCCCTGGCCGGCTGCCTGGAAGATGCCTGCTGCTAGCAGCTCCTTTGCCTGGGAGGTGACGTTCCATAAAGGGCAGAGGAGTCAGACCTGTCCAGAAAAACCACTAACTAATGAAATATGCATGAAATGTTTGGTGATAGGCACTGACCTCCCGCCCCTCCAGCCCCTGAACTGTAGTGTCGGGGAGGCTGTGAGATCCACACACAGCTGCTGCCCATGGAAAAGAGCAGCCTGCCCTGTGACGGCAATGGCAGCTCCATGCAGCTCTTCTTTGCAACTGAGCTAGTTGCAATCAGTGCTGGAGAAGCTCTGCCTCTTGCCTCAGTGCAGGCAGTTCACACCAGGCTCTGCTGTTCCTGCCTGTCTCTCATTTTGCAGAGACCTGATGATTTCATTTAAGATATGGAGCAAGCAGGAATAGTTGGTTTCCTTTTCTTCGTCTCAAAGGACACTGCATGTCAGAAGCTCCTTGCTGCACATGCTTCTGCTCTAACCTATGCTTTTGTTCAGGGCTGGGCCCTGGGGAGCCTGAGCTATAGGCAGTGGTCCCCGACAGGAGAGCTGGTGGAATGACAGGCTTCTTCCTGTCCCCAAGCTGGAGATAAAGCTAGGCACCGGGCATCTCTGCCTGCCTTTCACATTCAGCTAGTACACAGGAAAGGGCTGGAGGCTAAGGCCTTGTTTCCATTGGGGATTTGAGCTTGTGTCAGCCTCTAGCAGAGCTGTTCCAGCTGCAGACCACAAAAGTAGGCAAGCAAAGCTGCTTTTTGCAGGGGAGAAGCGTAAGCTGCTCTGATTCAAATTACAGCTTTCTCTTATCTGCATGGGGAAGCTATGCCAGCAGGAGGCTACTGCCATTCCCTGGGAGTGCGTCGAAGGCATACACAGGCATGCCTGTGCCTTCTGCAGGCTGCTGCAGCCCCTTCAGCAGTTGGTGCCCACCACAGGCATGCTCCAGGCTCTGCTGGCATAGCTCTGTAATAGCGCCACTCAGAGTTGCCGGACACACCTGGCTGTGAACATGGTGAATTTCCTGTCTGCCATCAGAAAAAGCCTGGGATAGGTAAAGCGCAGGATCATGTGTGTATGTATGTGCATACAGTGCCATGTAGAGATACCTCAGTTAACTCTGAATGAGGTAACTTCAGTACCAGAAACTGTATAGCATAGCATTCTGCTAAGCTAAGTTGCCTGGCTGAGAAAAAGGGTACTTTTTTTTTTTTTTTGTATGTAACACCTTCCTCCCACCCCCTGAATATGACATGCACCCTATTTTTGAAAGGCCCTAAGAAGGGAAAAAAAACTTATCTTGAGGTACAGATGAATAATTGAGATCTGGGGTCTCTGGGGCTGGGGACTGCACAGGAACAGGGCCTGGTCTGGCACTGGCGCTTGGGCTGCATGCTGAGTCTGGGATCCTGTGCGGGCTCTGAAGTCGTATACAGAGTCTGACTCGGTGCACGGCCCCAGCGCTGGCTGTCATGGACTTGGTATGCTGAGTCTGTCCAGGCATGTGGCTCTGCAGCCAGCGTGTGGGATAGAGCCTGGCATGCTGGAGCTAAGGCTGTGTGCTGGGTTGGACCTGGCACTCCTGCTGAGGACTAGCCCCATGTGCCAGCCCAATCCAGCATGCTTTTGGGGAGAGGGACTCCCCATGGGCCCAGAAATTTGGTGATGGGGTGGGGAGGGCATGAAGCCAGTACTAATTACCATGTCTCCCAGAGCATAATGCTGCCTGTGCTCCATGCCCCCTATCCCTTGCTGCCAAATGTCCAGACCCCTGGGGAGCCCTTTTTCTCGCATGGAATGCACACCCCAATTTTCCCCAGCTGGTTTTGGAGGGGAAGTTGCTGGTTATGTGAGAAAATCCACATCCCGAGTACTGCACTAATATGATTATGCTGCTTCCAGTTCTAGTCAAGGTGTCTGCACTGGACTGCACTGCATTGTGTCACATAGACATACCAATATGTGGGCACAGCATCCCACAGCTCACAGAGGAGGCCTTATGGTAGTGCTGGACTAAAGCACTCTGAGGTTTTTTTTCAGGGTGAGCTATTAATATGGTTACTTGGTGATGGCTTCACAAAGCACTCAAAGGTCCAGGTAGGATATCTGCCACCCGTTGTTAGTGCCCACACCAACTAGTTTTCAGAGGATTTTCACTCAACTGTGAACGGGACACCAGGTTGTCTGAAGGCGGCATCAGACTGTCATGACCTGTAGCACTTTTATCTGATGCTGGGACTGAGGTTCCTTGTCTGCATGCATCATCTCTGGGATGCCCATGGGATGAGACTTAAACCAGAGAGACTACAGAAATGATCATTTCAGCCTGCAAGGGGTCTCTGTTAGGCAGCCACAACCTCATGGGTGCCGAGCATAGGAGGCCCTGGCCTACATCAGAGAGGCCACATGCTTGCTGCATTCATCCCTGTGTATCTAATGGGCTAGGTGTTGTGGTAACAGGAGATCCCTTGCGGCTCTGGCAGTCGCCTTTTCATCAGCTCAGGGGAAAAGGGGTCACAAGTCACATTCCTGAAAGAGGAAGGACCAGATATGCTTGTCTTTCATAATTTCACATCTGCTTGCTGACTGTTGCTAAAGAATTAAAATTGAGCTCCACTAGAAGGTAAAGAGGCAGGACTACAAAAGGGATGCTGGGAGACTCGTACACTAGCCTGACATGTAAAGGGAGCTACAGGAACCCTATTTGGTCACACCTAGGGCATTTATACACGTGCTTTGGAGGGGGGGGACACACGGACTTTAATTAGCACAGCTGCAAAAGCTGCAGTAATTAAAAGTTCCCGGAGTGTCATGTGTATCAGCATCCCCGCGCTGAAAAAAGGCGCTGGGGTGCTTTGACCTAAAGCTTATTGGACCAGCTTTAGTTTAAAGCGTCCCACCACCATTTTTAAGCACAGGGATGCTGATACATGTGACGCTGGAGGCTGCTGGAGCTCAGTAATTTCCACACTCCAGCAGACTCGCTGGAATTACAGTTGCATTGGAGCAGGCTTCCTGCACCTGTATAGGAGCCCCTAGTGTTCCCCGATTCCTAGGTCAACGCAATATAGTCCCTGGTAGCAGTGGTTCCCGACTTTTTTAGGGCAAGAACTCAGCTGGACCGGTCAGCAATCTCTGATTCCCTTGCCCTGAATACAGGACCCAGTGCTTCACCCAGCACCAGGTGATGGGACGTCTGTCACTTAGGCTTTGCTTCCAGAGTGGAATTTTCCACTTTTTGAATGTAGCTTGTCAATAAGCAACGAAGGAGCAGATGCTGCTCCCAGCAGGTTCTTTCTACTGGCAACATTTTTCATTTACACCAAGTAGGGAGTGGGACTGCAGAAAGGATGATACGTGCCAGTGCCTGTGCACAGACCATTGGGTGAGGTGAGGGAAAGACGTTGACCAGCTAACCAGGCAGGGAGCGGACAAGGTTTCTGTGCGTATTCTGGCTCTCTGTAAATAACAATATGAAAAGGCAAGAGACATCATTGTACACGTAATGGGCATGTCAGCCAGCCTGATGCAGGAAGAACATGTCTATGCTAGTCCCCGCCAGGAGCCTTTTGCCTTGTTCTTTATGGCTGTAGTGAGGAGAGCTGTTGCAGCGCCAACAGGCTGGTCAGAGCCAGTGAAAAGCCATCGGGGAGCTTTATTGTAACCCCAGTGGGTTTCCTAGTCCTAAACAGCAATGTTGACCAGCAGCCTGCATGCACCAGCAGGAAAGAGCAGATCCCAGTGGGCACCAACCACCCTGCAGATAGTGCTTGTGTCCTTTGTGCTGTTAACATGAGAGGTGAAGAGAGAGCCAAAAGCACGATGGCTTTCAGAAGTACAGGGGGTATCAATTTTTTGCTAGGGCTCATGCATCACCAAGTAGGATCAATGAGACTCTTTCATTTAAAGGTAGCAAAGGAGAAGGCCTGACTCAGGGCCTCCAAGTTTGGTTTTCCAAGCAAATAGGACAACCAAGAGAACAACAGCATCATCTGCATAGCGATTCGGGCCCCACCAACCAGCGATTGGTCCCACAAGAGCATAGGGCAAGGGCAAGATGGGGTGAATTATTTTTACTCGTTTTCTCCTGCAGCCTGAACTCAGATCTGTAGAAAAGAGGCAGCCTTTTAACTGGAAGATGCAGGCCTGTGGAGCCAGGTATGGTAAATAATATTGGTGATTTGGGAGCTAGAGAGCAGAATCGGCATGTACCATGCACCTCTGAAAGTTGGGTGCCTAAGTGAGGAGCCCGTGTTCCCATTGCAGGTGCAAGCCACTGGACATCTAAGTGGAGCTCTTGAGTGTGACAGTGAGGTTCCCTGTTTGCATACACATGGACATCCTGGAACTGGGGCTGTCAGAGGGGAGAAAACCCTTTGAATCCTATCTGCACCATTTCCAGGTCTGGTGCTGTTCTCAGCAGATTCTCCAAAGCATTATCTATTTTTGTACTCATTGACCCCAGCAGTGATGTTTCCACTATTTCCCTCGTTTTTGTTATTTTTGTTCTAATGACTTGCCAGTGATTTTCTAAACTTCCTGCCTAAGTTGTCCTTTGCTCCATTTCCTCTCTTTCTTTTTAGCTTCATCCTTCCCCACTCTGCAATGACCGCACCTCTCCTATGTGGTTCGCCCTTCAGGTGGACAGTGGTCATGCTGCCACTTAGCCAAGCAATAACGGCCAAAGAGCTTTTAACATTTCCTGACTTTAGCCTCTAGTCATTTTTGCTGCTGTTCTCCAAACTGCCTTCAGTTCAGAAAAGCCTTCCTGGTATGGTGTGTCTGGAAATGAACAGCATGTTTTAGGTGTGGCTGCACAAAAGCTGTACAATGAAGAACTTTTGGCATCTTTGTGAATGATACGATATGTCTGTGTTTACAGCCCCAGACTGTATAAGCAGGAGAAGTTTCCTTTTGATGCCAGTTCAGTTTTGTTTCTCAGACGATCTCAAATGATGCAGAGATTTAATCATTTGCCAGATTTGGGTTTCTGAAACAGAAACTGGTTCTGAATTTTGCAAAACAGCCTCTGAAATCAGACACGCCAGCTCTTGCTCCTTCTCTCTGTCATTCTCTGAGGCATGAAAATTGGCTGCACTGAGGCTATGAGACTTTGTAAGAGAATTTAACTCACAGAAAGAAAGCTCTTGGGCCAGTCTCACGCACATGGTTCCTTACAGGAAGAGCTGCAGCATACCTGTACCTCATTCTTTATTGATGACAATTCTCTGTCCCACCTGTAATCAGGAGATGCTGCCTCTGATTTCCAGGGCCCAGACTTGAAGGGGGTCATGTAAGTGTATCAGGCAGGTAGGTTGGAATATTTTTATCAAAGAAACTCTAAGAAGGTGCATTGTGAATTGTTTAGGAAAGAAATGCCTATGTAACCATTGGCTTAGAGCAGCCAGGTGTTATAAAGTGAGATAAACCTGCAGCAGAGCTCAGGATGGGAGGGGAATGGGTCAACAGGGAAGACACAAGCTTGGGAGTGTTCCTAGCCCACGATCCTGGGGTAAGGCACCTCCCCTCTGGGCCTCTGTTTCTTTGGGTATAGGAGGAGAAGGATGATGCTGGCCTGCCTCTAAGGGGTCAGTAGTGGGTCTGGGCATCTTTGATTTCCTAGCAGCACTTGTAACAGATGAAACCCAAACCCTGTAGGATTTGGATTGAGCTCTGAACCTCAAACTTGAATCCATAAATGCATCTGACTCTGGAGAAGATCAAGGGTGGCAGCCAATGCCATTACTGGCACTACTATGAGGTAGTGCAGTTTTCAGCCCTCGCGTGTTATACCACCAGGATGTGGGGCAGTTGCTGCCAATGGGCAGAGCTGAAGTTTGGAGCTGGTCAAAGGGTTGGGACCAATGGCCAGGGCAAGGAAGTCAAGAGGCAGGAGCAGAATGTCCTGGGCTGAGGCAGCTAACAGATCATTACCCCCGTGGCCTGAAGAGGGATCCTGCTGTTCCCATCAGCCAGTCAGAAGGCATGCGGATGTAGCCCCTTGATGCAGCCCAGCTGGCCAGTCCACCTGCAAGGGTGTCCGTTACAGCTCCTGACTTCATGCAAATGTTTCTGCACCCAGTGCTATCTGCCTTTGGACACGGTCTGAGCTGAGGCACGTGGAATCCACACCTGGGTCCTGAGCTTCCCCCCATCTCTCTGGGCCAGCTAGCTCTGGAAGGGCAATCTGTCCTACTTCTGGGGTGATCCTCTGACAACTCAGTGCAGTGGACTCTGAAATAAGCTGTGTGGCTTTTTTTTGGAAGAGCCCTGAGAGGACTCTTGTGACATGACACTAGGTGTTTGACAGACATGGGAAAAGGGGCAGCAGGCTGGCCTGAGGCTCCTCACACCTCTGCAGTAATCTCACTCCCTCTGCCTATCCCTCTGGCTGTCACTGGCTTATCAGTCCTGTGGGGCTATGTGCACAAAAGGGTGTTTCTGACATCCTGCTGAGCAGCCTTGGCAAGGACTCTGTTGCAGCACTGAATGAACAGCACATCACAGCATTTAGCTGGCAAAGGATGAGTTTAACACTAACCATCGAGGGAGCCAGATTGTGCCCAAGAGTACTGCAGTCCAAGGTATGTCACACCTGTTGCTCAGCCAGCCAGGTCATCTTTAAAGGAGCTACAAGGCTCATTGAGCCTTGTGGCCTCTAGGTCCTCTACCTCTTCTCAGCATTCAGCTTTGGCTGGTCCCTGGGGTGGGTAAGACGAATTTCATTGTAGGAACCCATCTCTTTAATATCGGTGGGTCCCAAGCAGGACCCCAGAGCCAAACACCTTCTGACCTTTATCTGTCTACCTGCCATGGTGCTTCTGTCGCCATCACTGCAGGGTCTAAACGGCTCTCAGACTTTTTAGTGAGTTCATTCTCAGTGTCCCTTCCCTTGAGATCATTGCTGGGGGAGGCAGAGGGCAAGCTTTCTAGTTGATGAAGGGGGTAGTTGGCTGGTTAAGCCCTCATGAAACTCATGCTTTTAAAGCTGCTGAGGTTTAATTTGATTACAGTATTATGTAACTTATTATGTTAAAAGTCCCTTGAGCCTTGGCTAAGTGGCTTTGTAATTTCAAATCTTAGCAAATATAAAACTTTAACCCTCTTGTACAGGTGGGGAAACTTGCAGTGCAGATAAGGGAAGAGACTTGCCCATGGTGACATAAGGAGTCTGTTGCTGAGCTAGGAATGGAGCCTGGGGACATGGACAGATGAAGCAATTGTGAAAATTGGAAGGGGAGTGAGGGGTGCTTGCTGTGGTTCAGCTGAATTCAGTGCAACTATTTTGCCTGCCCAGTCTATCCTGTGATAAGCTGAAGTTAAACTGCAGTAGTTTACCACAGTTTCATCCAGGTGTAAATCATTGCATCGTGGCTTTCTTATTTCAAGATAGGAGTGGAAAGATGAAACAGTTAGATCAGCTGATGCATGCCTTTTAGCAATAGTTGGTGTCCCCCCCCCACACACACATGCCATAGAAAATCTCTGTCCCACTTCTACAGCATGTGCAAGCACCACCACAGTCTGAGCCCCCTTGGTGACCTTTGTGACATGTGGAATCCCCTGGTGATTCGCAGCCCCGCTCTGGTGTATGGGGTGGTATAGGAAAATTAGAAGTTTTTATAAAGCCAGCATGCTACTGTCTCTTTAAGCCAAGTATGTAGGCAGCTGTCTAGCTGGGGTAGTTGCTGGGACCAGCCTGTTCCCCCCAGAGTAGAGCAAGATAGGAGCAAGGAGCATCTCTCTCTCTTGCACCGTTGCTGTTTTTTACTGCTGGGCCAGCTCTTCATTCTTTCTGAGGTGATGGAGGCTGGCAGGGGTGAGCGAGGCTGTCCTTGTCACCCCATCAGGCCAGAATGTGGTAACAAGGCAGGAGGGATGCGAGGGACGCATAAGTGATAAGGGGACTGGAAGGGGTCAGTAGCCGAGGTCTAAAGCATGGGAGTCACAGCCAAGTGCTCTGCCTTTGCTGGTAATGCATTTCTCTGACCGAGAGATCCCTTGTTTCTCTGTCCCCTCCAAATCTGTTTCTTTACGGCAGTGGTTCTCATCGTTGTTAGACTCAGGGGATCCCTCATTAGACTCAAGGCACCCCTGGCTCATCATTTTCACTCCTTTTATGACTACAAAAATAATAGAGCAATTCTTCTGTTGCAAAGAACTCAGAAAGACCGCAACCCAGCAGGCTTCTTTTTTTAATACTCTGGATTCCTTTTTGAAATCTCTGGCTTGATCTTGTAAATCATATTTGCACGCCTAACCCTTATGTGCCTCCCTGGTTGAGAATTACTACTTTAGTGAACTAGTGAATTCTGCAGATGCAGGAACATGGGACCAGGGTTGTTTTGTGCTGCCTGGTTTGCTCTGAGGTTTTGCCCAAGATAATGGCTATATTACACCTTACTTGACCTGCCAGGGGCACTCATTTACCTCCTCATGATAGTTTTCCTCCCTCTCCCTGTCCCAGGCCTCTGTGTTTCTGCTGATATCCCATGAGATCTCACCTCCTGATGGATCAAAATTCACATCTGAGCAGTGGTCTCCTTCCCACTCATGCCATTTCTCCTGACTCGGAGTGTTCTCCTTGCCTGCTAGGCTGGAAATTCATCGCCCGCTTCCACCTCTATCTAATACACAGAGAGGAAAAATAAACCAAAGGGGCTGTGTTATTTCTTAAGTTCCCTCTTGGCATCGGTTCCACTGTCCTGCAGCCAGGTTTGTTTCCATAGCCACACAGCCAGCTGTGAGTCAGGAAATAGTGTCAGATTCTTGCTCACGAACAAGGGGAGGAATGAAACAAAAGTAATGGTGCTTCTTTTGTGGTTAGTTCACATTCCCCATCACCACTGTGTTCAGTTAACCTCTTTGGTCTTGGGCCACTGTGACCTTTCCTGCTGGAAAAAGACCCAAGATTGTAACATTGACCCTGTGCGATGCAAATTTGCATCTTCATCATTGCAAACTGGGAGGACACAAGTGGAAAATGGTAATGCAATCAGGAAAAAATAGGTATTCAGATTGGGCCACATTTGCTTTCAGTTAAATCTGTGTAAATAAGGGGTTAAGTCTATGCTTTGATTAAAAGAATGGTTAATGATGGGGTAGAATGAAAAATACAACACACTGGTGCCTGGAAGGTGATAGGGGTATTGATTTTAGCCATGTTGGTCTAAAAGCATAGGCAGACAAAACTCTTGGGGTAGAGGCGATATCTTTTATTAGACCAACTAAATAGTAGCAAAAAAAATTCTTTCTTTGCAAGGTTTCAGGCCCAAACGCTCTTCCTCTGGCATAGGAAAGTTCAAAGATTGTAAAAGTTCTCCCAGGTAGCAATGAAACTTCATCTTGCACAGGGGAATTAAAAGGTGATGCACCCTTCTGTGTCCGCATCGAACTGGCTGAGGTCATGGAGCAGCTTCTTGGGCAGATGGGCTCATTGTGGAGTTTCCTGAAGCAGTTGGTGCCAGCCGCTATCAGAGACAGGGCACTGTTCTGCCTGGCACATCCTGTCCAACAGGAAGCCAGCATCTCCGCTGTGTTTTCAGTCATCGTTCCCAGGCGGCTGTCTTTTCACTGGTCCTTTTCAGCAAAACGTTCATTCCAGTTGTGTGTAGTGAGACCGAGACAGTGTAGCTGGCAGTTTGTGGGCAGGAGACTTTCTGACTGTTCAGTAAACTTTCCATTTCATAGACTTTCTTTTGGAGGGACAGGAAGGAGGGATGGGGGAGAAGTCATTATTAATGCCAGCCAAAATGCTAGGGGAAAAAAACCCCAAGCTTTAATAGAGCCTTTGATCAAGTAGAAAATCATCAGGCCACAAAGTATAATAATAACAGCAAACTCTGCTCAGGTCAGGTGCCTTGTACAGGAGACAAGGATAATTCTGCTTCTTTTTTATAGGTGGGGAAACTGAAGCAAGGAGCAGGGAAGAAACATGGCCCATCAGGTCACCCAGTATATCACTGGGAGAGTCGGGCATAGACGTCCGGTCCCTTGGGCTCTTGCTGTATCTGCTAGGACACGTTGTTTTTATGTGGCTGGTGCATTATTCTTGTGTGGCTTTACCCTGCCCCCCTCATCTTGGTACTGATGCAGTCCTCTGCCCTTTGTTACACCATCTGTTGAGCTATGCAGTGGCAGAGGCCATCCTCTTGCCATCCTCCTTTATGCAGCTTGTAGCCATAGCCTGCAGCTGGAAAGGAAATGATGAATTGGGTGAAGCAGACAGATGGAGCGTTCCCTTGGCTACGTGATCCATGATACGCTTTTGCTTCTTTGGGTATGTCCTCGTGCGCTGGTGAAGTGGATAAAAGGCAAACTCAAGCTACAGGGTAACAAGACCTGGTGAGGCAACGGCATCAAGATAGGCAGTGTGGCCACACTGTGGTGAGATTTTTTTAGCCTTGCTGCATGTGATGGTTTTGTGTTAAGGCTGTTCCAGAGACAGGAATGTATTTGCACCCATGGACTGGACCTGGATCATCTGGAATCTAAAACTGAGCCCCCCCCCCCGCTCCTGAAAGCATCCTGCTGTTCTTGGGTCCTATTTCCTGTACCTCAAGCTGCATCACCACACTGGACTTCTTACTGGGAAGTTCCTTTCTGGTCCCTCCGTTTCAACCATTTCTTGATGAGATCATTTCAGGTTTGCAATATCTCGCTGATCCCTTGCATCTGTGCTCAACATCTCTAGCCATTGTACAACAAGGATGATGTTGTTAGCAGAGGTCTAGACAAAAGAGTGCAGTTAGGGAGATACAGGTTTCCCTCGCTTTATGTTGTACATGCGTTCTTGGAAAACGGCACATAACTCAAATTCGCATAAAGGGAACCCACTTTACAATGTAACAAACAGGGATACGTTCCAAGACCTCGACTGTACTCATCTCCAGACCCATTTCTACCACATTTACAAGACAATTTTGGTACTCGCCAACAGAGACAGTACACACAAGCACAGGGCACTATCATAATGGGAAGTCAACTACAGAAACGTGTGTTGCAGACAGTGAACAAGGAGCACAGATCCACACAGAAGACTGTATTTTGGTGTGCGTCACTCCCACAATACACCGCACAAATCAGCTGACTGCGGGCTTCCACCACACCGATCGCATAAGAGTGAATTTACCTCGCATATAATGAATTTTTAGTATAAAAAGGGCCATCACATAAGAGCAAATTCTCACGTGCAGAACCCGCATAAAGTGAGGGAAACCTGTACAATCAGGGCACATCTACACATGTCCCAGACTGTGCAGTTGTTACTGCGCAGTCATTTAGTACTTAATACTTTAGCAAGTACTAAATGACTGCGCAGTTACTGCTGTTACAGTGCAGTCCTGGCGGTGCACGGGTCGTTTCAGACCATACTGCCTAGTAGTGTTGGTGTCACGGTTTGTGCCTGCTGATGCTATGTCACCGTAGTGATGAGCTTCATCGCTGTAGCTTGTCACTACAGTGACATAGTGTCTTGTGTAGATGCACCCGCATTGTACCTGCAGTGGCATCACCTACCCCTCCAGTCAGTGACTTGTGTTCAGCAGATCTACAACAGCCCTAGCTGCTGTGAACAAGACTACCAGGGCGCAATAGGATTGATGCACTGGGGATCCCAGAATGTGATATGTGGTGTGGGTGGAGGTGCTGGGACTGCTCCAGCAGACACAAGTGCTGTTAAGCTGTTGTAAGTCATGGGTTGGCAGGAAGGTTTGATCTCATGTCCTGTATTCCCATGGATTAAGCTGGTAGCAGTTGCAGGCTGTGGTCCTAGAAAGCCCGTTACCAGAGGGAGACCACAAAACATGTTGGCAGCACATTTTGAAGCCTGAAAAAGATGACCAACCCTGTAGGGGGGACTTCCTGAAAAGATGTGTTGGTTTAGTGATGAACATGGTGCCCCCAAGTGAAACCTAGGAAGCCAAACTGGAGTGATTGCGAAGATTAGTTCAGAGAGCTGGCTGCTGCTTGTTTCTAAAGAGACCTGGGAATAGAAGCAGAACAACTACCCGGGAATTCACAAAGGCCTCCAGCTCATTTCTAGATTAAAAAAAAAAAAAGATTTAAAAGAGACACTTTTGTCTTAGCTGTAGTAATGCTTATCCCAGAAGAGAGAGAGGTCTGTTGGGATCATGCGGGTTGCAGCACACATTGGCTGAAGAAGATGGAGGAACCGGGCCAGTCTCTTCTTATTTCAGAGTGCTCGTATTCAGCAAACTTATATGGTAAAGGGTTTAATAATGGCAAAGCCAGTTACAGGGTTACAAGCATCTGAAGTTCCCATTGAGTTCAGTGGAAGCTGAGGGTTTCCAGCCCCTGTCAGAATCAGGCACTAGGCTCCCATTGTGATGTGCACAGGAGGTCTGTTGTGCTTCCTTCTCAGAAGATCAGGGGACACTGTCATAATATCTCTCCTATTATGTATGCTTGCTCAGGTGCAGATTTGTATGATTTTGTCCTACATGGCTAATGGGATTCTCTTCAAGCACAAGTGGCAGAGCCTGTGCTATAGCTCTGTTTTGTATTGCAGGAATTAGCCATGGCACACAGTGACTGGCAGCTGTGAAGTGGAGGGTAATATGATTTGCATCCTTGTTTCAGGTCACTCGAGCAACAGGCAGTGGGGTAGGTCTGCTTCAGCTGCCTCCTCACTTTGATGGGGAGGTGACCACACTTTGCCTTTTCTCATGGATCCTGGGGACGCCAAAGAAATCTGTTTAAGAAAGAAGCATAAAAGCAAGGGAAGGTGATTGGGGCTGGAGCTCAAGATTGCAAGGAGAAGTTCAGGATTGCATGCAATCCAGATCTTGGAGATAACCTGACTTCAGGGTTTTTTTTTTCCAGAGGGTGAATCCCAATGAGAATGGTAGCACTGAACACCCCAAATGCTGGGGAGCTTCAGAAATGTACCCTTGGTTACTATGAGGTTCTCTATACACATTGTGTTGAATGTGGATTGTTCCTGTAGCGCTGTTCCCATCTTTATGACTGTCCTCAAAGCATCTGCTTTTCTTGCAGACCCTCTTCAAGCTGCTTGCCCCAACCAGCCCCTCTCTCAGATGCTGCAGCCCTTCCTCTCTGTTTCTCTTGTGCCCAGTGGGTTGTGGAGAGAGAGAAGCAGTATGCTGGCAGGGTGCTGCATGGCAGCCCAGGAAACACAAAGCTAGATATCGCTTGCTGGACTGAGACCTTTTTCATTTTTGAAAACTGCCTTGTGCATCTTATTATCAGGATTCACATCCCATCAAGGTTAAACCCTGCCATGGGATGCAGTGTCACATCCCTCGCTGTGCCACAGCAAGTGAAATATCCCTTGGGTCCCCCTCCTGTGTTTCAGTTGAAGCCCAGTGTCACCTGCATCCCAATCTGCTCCTGCCCTCCAGGGTGCTGCTTGCTGACCTGTGCTTCTACAGATCAGCATCACCCACTCCGTTGTTTCCCTGAAGGATGCTGCTGTCTCTAGGCTACAGCAGCTCTGTCACCTGCATGCCAGTACATCTCTCCCTGCAGCATACTGCAGCCTCCTGCCCTGCCGTCCAGCCAGAATTTCTGTCCCCCTGCAAGAGAGCTTGGGAGTCTGCATAAACAGATGCTTCCTTATGTGTTGGAGGTATGCCTCAGCCCCAGAGAGAGGAATCTCGGAAAGAACTGCCTGCATGGCTTTGACGGCCGGGACCACTGAATGCATTTACTCAGGCAGCTAAATGGGTTGAGGTTCCCTCCAAGGGGGAGGCAGGGTCTTCCCAGGACATCTACTGCTGGGGGCGTTCAGAGAGCAGCCGCTGTTTGTTGAACTGCTGTGCTCTGAATGGCTTCCTTTTACTGGAAGAGCCCTGAGGCACCAGCTAGCTGGGGGTATCATTAAAGGCAGGCCTGTCATGACAGAGAATAAAGCACAGCAATCAAATTCTCCCCCTCCCAGGAGTCCAAAATAGCAATTTAAGGAAAGTATGTTAAACGCCAGGGGGGGAACCATGGGCCAGAACCTCATAAAGCCATGGACCTCCATTGACTTTATGGCTTAGTTCATTTGAAAGGAGCCATACTGATTTTCACCAGCTGAAGATCTACCCCCCCTTGATCCCATCAAAATCTTGTTCTTAAAAGTCTCGGTGGGTGGATCTCATACCAGTATCAAACTGGAATGGCTTCATTGCAGTTACTTTAGATCAGTGGCTCTCAAGGAGAGTGCTGCGACACCCTGGGGTGTGTGGAGATCCTTTCAAGGGTGCCATGGGGTGCAACACAATGTTACATTGCTTTTATACCCTGACATGCAGCCTTCTCAGAACGGGCTTGGTAGATGTGCAAGCATGATATTCACAAGATAAACCTAGAGATTTCAAGTAGGGATCTCCATTGTTAACAACATTCTGACCTGTTATGGTCTTTCTGAGTTTTTTTGCAACAGAGTAGTTGCTATATTATTTTTCTATAGTCAAAAAATGAGTGGAAACTAAAAGCTGGGATTTTCTGAGGGGTGCCTTGAAGTTTAAAAACCTTGAGAACTGCTTTAGATGTACAAGAGGCCACCCGAGATCAGGCTACGTCCTTCAAGGAGCAGGTGTTGGAAGCAAGTGTGTGTCAGTGGGAGGAGGGTGCTGAGTTGCTGTAATGCCCGATGGTTTTATGGTACATCTAGCTTTAGCAGGAGGAAATGGAGAGGTGGTTTTCTCCTATACTCTAAAATGTAGCCTGCTCAGGACGGGCTTGACACAGAAGTTGGATTCAGACTTGACTTCCCCAGATTCAGGGCTGCTTGAATGTCTGAGCTGGTTGAAATTTGTTCTACAAAACAGGCTTCCATTAGACAAGGGTGGTTTGGCTGAATAAAAATATTCCATGGAAGTGTGGGTTCTAGTGAAAATTTGGCAAGCTGATGGGCTGACCTGTCCTGGGTGGCCAACCGTTGGGCTGCTCACCTGTGTAGCTGGTGGGCTTCCCAGTACTGTGGCCGGCCAGCTCCCAGGGGGTATGCGAGATGCCCAGCTTCCTGGCTGGCTGCCCTGAAGGGGTGTGAACTGCTCTGTTCTCACCTCCCTGGGCTGGGTGACTGGTTCCCTTGGCTGCCTTGCCTTGCCAGCTGCCTGCCTGGTTTCCCAGAACTTTACAAAGAATTGTTCTATTTTTTCCTAAACTGATTTTTAACATTGGTTTTTCACAGCTGCTTTCTTGTGATTCAGAACAAAGGAATTGAAATGGCAACATTTTTCCTGAAACACAAATTCCCATTTCCTGCCCAGTCCCTGTCAGATTTAGGATTGGGCTGAACACTACAGAGTTTGGAGGCTCTGGAGGATTTGAAAACATGAATCCTGAAGCTCTTAGTGAAACAAGATGCTGTGCCCTCCTGGAGCTGCTGCCTTTCAATGGGCTGGGCTCTGTACACCAGACTGGTTTCTACCTCTAGCCATTTTTTTCTCAGATCACCTTTGCCAGCACTTACTACCATAGTTTTGCAGATTGATTTTTGCTTGGCTGACATGTTTAGTGGCGCTCATCATTTATGCTCACAATTGCCATTTATTTTGGTGGATTAACACAGACATTGCTGTAGTTACAGTGTAGCAGTGCCACATAAGCTGACACTTGCTCATTGTCACTCGGTTCTGTGATGCCTTTTCCAATAGCAAGGGTTTGTCAAAAGGACCTAGCTAGCCCATGGCTCTAATCCAGGACTGTCCAACTTCTGAGTGGCTAGGGGCCACACATCACATGCAATTCCCCCCCCCATCCCTCCCACACACACATGCACACACATATCGCTCCAGAGGCACTAGTGGCAGCAGTTGGCAGGGTGATGACAAGGGGAATGGTGCCAGGGCGGCAGTCAGTAGGCTGCAAATTAATCCCTGATGGGCTGCATGCAGCCCATGGGCCGTGAGTTGGCCAGCCCTGCTCTAAGCTATTGATAGTGCATATTTTTATGGGGGAGTATGAGAAGAAAGACCTTCTCTGGTATGCTTGGCTTTCGGATGGTCGTTACCAGCATTAGAGATTTCCCTGTGCTCTTGTGAGGAGCTCTCCCTTAACAAATTCGGAGAACAAAGGCACATGTAGCCCATCCCTTGCTTTCTAGGATTTCCTCTGGGCAGTTCTGCATTGGGATGGCTTTCACCGCACACTTCTGATGCTGCCCTGCAAACGGAGCAGAATGAGGGTACTTTATTGTGAGTAGAAGCCAGGGAAAGAGGAATGGTGGTTAGGGAGAATTTTTGTTTTCAAGGTTATATAAGCAGTTCAGTACCTCTGTGTGTGGATTCATATGCCCTGTAGTACACTTGGAATATAACAGAAAGCTTTGCGTGTAGATATGCACTGCTGCCCATCAGCGGGGTGTGCGTGCGCATGGATCAAAGTCCATTATTCGAATACAAAGAGGCATGCATAAGCATGGCTTGTTGTGGGAGCTGGAGAAACGTTTCACTGAGGGGGAAAAAGAGAAAAGAAAAAACAATGTGATTTCACAATCCTGCCTTTCACAGCTAGGGTTTAGTGAGGAATCCTTTCAACCAGGACAGGTGAGTCTCCAAAAGAAAGCACTCCTCCAGTCCCATTACAGGCCAGGCCAGAGGATGAGCAAATAAAAAGCGCGTGCACGTGACCCTCCAAACAGGCCTGCTTGGACAGGAGGGAGGGGGGTCCCCATCCCCATTCCTGCGATGCATAGACTAGTTTATTCAAAGGCGATTCCTGCACATGTCTGGGCCAGCCGCAAGCATGCTGACGTGCTGCCTTTCATTTCCAGCTTCTTGCTTTCTTTCTGCCCCTTTCTCCCCTCGCCTGCCTCCCCACTCACCCACCGCAGAGTGAATGGAGCAGTCTGTGGCCTGGTGTCATCTGAGCTCCCAAATAATCCTCCCCCTCATTACTCTGGAGAAAAGCTGCTTATGCAATTTCTGCTGTTCTCTTGTTTGCACGCTTGCCAGGAGGAACTACTATTCCTATTCCTATTACCCGTAAGTAATTGTCATTCTCTCTCTCTCTCTCTCTTTCTCTCTTTCTTTCTCTCTCTCTCGCTCGCTCTGCTGCTCTCTGCTCCAACAAGTTTCTTTTTTCTGCCAAGTAAATTTAAGTGCCTCTTTGGACTGTGAGGGGGAAAAAATGCTTCTGAAGTATGTGGTGGCTTCCAGAAGGCAGCGTAAACACGCAGGGTCAGATTTCCAAGGAGCTCCACTCCCTTTGAGGCTGCAGGAAAGAGGCCAGATTTTTAAAACGGCTCGACATTACAGGAAAATAAGGCGTAGCAGGTTGGATGCCTGTGGTCCAGCCAGCCCTAGATCTCGTCTCCCTTGGTGTCCAGCATCACATGCTTCCAGGAGAGGCCAAAGCGCCCATTGGGCAGAACTGTCCCCCTCTCCCCAGTTAGACCTCACTTTGATTTCTAACAGAGATCGGCGTCTGCCCTGAAGCAAAAGATTTAATGTCATCCCCCAAATTTGCAGTGCACGAGTCCTATTTGAAAATGAGCCCGTGAGCATCCCAAAGGGATCCCCTGAGGGCCAGGAGATCTGGCTCCTTGGTTAGGTGCCTAAGTGAGAGCCCAGCTTTGAGAAAATGTGGCCTCAATCGTGGCTGCTGAGCATATGACTTCCCCCTGTTGAGCTCCTGGGAAAATCTGGCCCAGAGGGCCTCATTCACCTCGGCAGCCAATGGGATTTCACCAGAGATGGATTTGACCCCCCCTCGGGGCTTCTTGTTTTGATATTAACTTTATTTTGAGATACTGGCCCAGAATTATGTCCTTGAAGGTCACATCTGCACTGTGTCCCAGCCTGTCCCAGGAGAGACGCTCCTACACGGGGCACACCACGTGCTCCTGCTCACTCTTGCCACGCCTGCAAATGTGGCAGTGGAGCTGCATTGAGAGTGCCCCTTCCCAACCCCCATGGCTGTTCTCAAGACCTCTCTCCAGCGTGCTTGAGAGCAGCCATTGAGGTTATCCCCAAAGCAGCTTGTCCACCACATTTCCAGGTTGGCTTCATGAATGTGGGAGGGGGCCAACGCACGCTGGGAGCATCACTCCCTGGGCACGGCCGTTCTCCAAGCACCAGATCGTGTTGTAATGGCTCCTTGCCATGTAATAACTACTGCACATGACAGGGAAATTCTTGCTTTGTACCTATTAAACGTGGTACGTTGTGCCGCTGAATATGTTGGGGGAATGGTGTTGTAAATACTGCAGGAGGGAAGCTCTGTTATACTGTAAGTGTCCTGCAAGCTCACCTTTTGCAACTGAAAGCTTGTCCTGCAGTAATTTCAACCCTTCACACTGTCTCAGGACCTGGCCCACACCTCATGCTCTATTAGCAGTGTTCCCATCGTCCCTCTCCTTCCATGCAGGAAGTCGCTCATTGACAGAGCTCTCTGGTGGGGTGGAGGGTGGGGGGCTGTATCTCTGCAGTGCTGCCCTCCTTCTCCACTTGGTCTTGCCGGGGGGATTACAGACAGGTTCAGAGAGACGGGTGACTTAAAAACCAGACGTAGGTTCAGCAGGGGAGGGCAGGGTAAGGGAAATGCTGGAATACAATTCTGGATCCATATCTGGATCTTGTATATGGCTGCTTTATTTAGCAGCCCTCCTAATCAGTGACCCACACAAGCTTTGAATGGTGCAAGATCCATGTCTGAGCCTTGCAGTCCAGGCACCTCTGTCAGTCTAATAAGCCTCAGCTGGGCTAGGCAGTGCTTTCAGTGAGAAGAGGGAGTGTTTGCTGAACCTACCACCTACAAGATTACAGCCTGTCATAATCCAGAGCAGGCCATATTATCCTTGTCTCAGTTCATCTGGCTGTGGTGTCTGTGCTGGGAAGTCTCAGGATATGACTTTGAGGGAATGAAGTCCCAACAAATAACGCCTTGAAATCAAGCTGTTTCCTGCACAGCATGGGCCACCCAGTCCAGCCAGGAAGAAGATGCTCACAAACAAGTGAGACAGGCTAGTGCCTCACTCATGCCCCCTTTCCCCTTAGCTCCCCTGTTCTCCATGGACTGCAGCTAATATTTCATTTGATAGCTGTTACGGTAAAGAAGATGCTGACTGCACTGTGCATTTGCTGATTGCTCATTGATCAGGGGTAAATCAGTGGAGTAAGACCAGGAATTATTACTTTTTGACACTTTGCTATATTCAGTCCTCAAATGGTAGCGCAGGTAGCAAACAGCTTTTCTTACAAGTTATGATCTTCAGGAGGAAGGGATGCAGCTTGTTTGGAAGATGAGGTTTGGTAGTGAGGTAATCAGCTTTGCCAGTGGGCACTGGGTGAGGAAGGCAGAGGCTGTGCTTTGTTTATGGGTGACTCAGGTTATCGTCAGTAGATATTAAGGTCAAAGTCTGATAATAACAGGGACCTCAACTTAGCCTTAGATGTTCATATTTAATGCTGTGAATTGATGCCCTTCCTTTTAGCCCCCAGAAAATTGACTAGGAAACATTTTGGATTTCAACTCCAGGGTCATCTGGGTGACTGGAAATGCTCACCTTTGACTCTTACAGGAGCTGCTGATTGCTTGGTGCTTTTGGATATTAGGCCAGAACTGTTGGTGCAAATATGGATGTAAAGCCCTGATGGGAGGCCCTCAGCTTTGAAAAATCTGATTGACTTTTGTTTTGTTGAATGAACTAGATGTCATCGCAGTGGATGAGCATCAGTTGCAAAAATGAGCATTCAGAAGGGACTCTGGATTTTGCATGTCTTGTTTGAAGCACTGGAAAGAGGGAGGGGTTCTCAGCATGGGGGAATGCCCTGCACCCTCTGCAAATCAGGTCTTCTCCAGGCACCTGCCATTGAGGCACTCAAACTCACTAGCCACTTTGGCAAATGTGGGTATGAACCTGATTTTCAGATGGGCTGCATTCCTGGGCAGGTTCCCCCACCCCATTTGTGTAACTGCAGGTGACATGTTGGGAGCATTGATCATTGCTGGAACATTTTACAAGCCAACAGTGCAAGCAATCAACCGAGATTCCTCCATGGCATAAAACATGCCTGCTGCAAAATCTCAGGCTGCCTCTGAGATTCAGGCTTGTGGTTTTTAGAGCAGTACCTGTGTCACCCTGGTTTAGCATTACGTGAATCTACTTTTCCTCCTATAGAAAACCTGTCAACATGACCAAGGCTACCATTAACTATCGCCATGAGAAGACCCACATGATGAGCGCTATTGACCGGAGCTTCACGGACCAGAGCACCCTGCAGGAGGATGAGCGGCTGGGCCTGTCCTTCATGGATACCCACAACTACAGTAACAGAGGTGAGGCCTGGGCCAGTAAACTGTGGCAGTCTTCGGTGCTGTCTTCCCTGCTTGCAGGGTTCATTAGGTTTCTTTTTAAATCTACACCATGCTGCTGTAAGTGGTTGACAAATCAGGGCAGCAGTAGGGTGGTCTTTGCAGGGTATCATCCAGTGTGTTAGTTCCTCCAGGCAGATGCCATTGATTTCCAGCTGAGCATGAGCCAGACCCCATACTGCTCTGCCCATGCAGCAGTCCTTCACTGAACTGAGCTTGACATCAGTCATGTTACAATAGCTCTTAGATATCCCAGCAGAGATCATTTTATACTGCGTGCAGCACTCTCGCATAGGCTATAAACACATGACATTTTTGTAGTGGGGTCTGCTGTGGCAGTGTGTCCTACCACAGCTAATTCAGTTGATTGCCAGAGACAGATGTCACCTGGGGCCATTGTCCTGCAGGATCAGGCCTCTCTTGCTTCAGGGACTTCAGGGGCCTGATCGTGGAGAACGGTGGCCCTGGGTGCCTGGCCCAGACCTGGGGGCAACCCAGGGAACACTGTGTAGTCCCTGCTCCACTCTTGCAGATGTACTCCCTGGGATCCCTTGCAGGTGAATTCCTGGGGTGCACATCTGCAAGCACAGCCCAGGGAACCCCATGGCATTATCTTGCTCTGCAGAATGAAATATATATGCCCTGGGATCTCCTTCAGGGGAATTCCTGAGGCACACATCTGCAAGTGAGGAGCGGGGAATGCATGGGGTTCCCTGGAGCACCCCTAAGTCTGATCCAGGCACCTGGGGCCATTGTCCCACGGGATTGGGCCCCGAAGCCCTGGGAATGTCTGCCTGGGGTGGCTGGAGACTGTGGTCAGCTCCAGACTGCCCGCACTCTTGTGCTGTAAACAAGCTGACATCCACTGGAAAAAGCTGGCACATACTATTGCTAGTAATCATAGTGCCACCATTTTGGGCATTTGTAGCATGGCAAGAGGCAGGGATGACTGTTCACTCAGGTTTTATGCCTCTATATACATTTTTATAGTGTCACAAGGGTGACCTCTGCAGCTGTAGTGGAAGTGAGTTTCTCCCTTGAGGATCTTATAGTCTAAATCAGTAAGACAGACAAAGATGGGAAGGGAAAGAGAAGCAAAGTGACTTGTCCAGACTCCCACAACAGATCAGTCAGGAAGTCAGGGAGTCAATCCAGGCTTCCTGAGTTCTGCGTGAGGGGCCTCTGGATTGGACTGTGCTACATCCCAGCTTCTGTTTTTCGAGGATGGAAGTCAGGTTTTCCTATAAAGGTGCTTTGTGCCAAAACCATTTGTACTAGAGAGTTGGTGGGCTCTAACTCTTCAATGCTGTCTTCACCCAGCTTGATTTATACTTGATATTACATTGAGCCTTCCATTCCCACAAGCCCTCGAGCATTATGGTGCCAAGCATCAGCCTGCGCAGTGAAAAGTTTGTCCTGAATACAGAATGTCAACTCACAATCAAATGTTCAGCTCCATCAAATGTAGTGGTGTGCCAGCATGGAAAGCAGATACCTACCTCTTGATGCAGACACTCCTTTTAGCATGATGTGCACTGCTCTGCAGATCCTAGCAGATTCAGTGGGTTAATGCCCATCTCTGCATCCACAACAGTCTAATCTGAATTAGAGCCATGTGTACAATAGCAAAACTCATCCTAGAGATGATTCCACCTGCAAAAGCAAGCAAGAAAGAAATACACTCAGGTGTGACTGCATGTGGCCTGAGCTGCCAAATTCAAATATGGATCTTGCTACCTTCTCAGAGCTGGCAGCTGTGGCTTTGATTGGCTCCAGGGGCCATTTGCACAATTCAGATCTGGATGCAAGCTCTAAGTGTCAAACCCCTAGTCCCAAAGATTTGGGTTTAGAGAGGAAGCCGAGCTCTAAAACACTACCACCAAACACACACACACAGACACACACACACTCTGAATCCATGCATTGAACTTTAACATGGACAGGTTTCTGTTGATCTGAACAGCTGTGGGCCTGGAAGTGTTAAAGATGCACTGTGTTCATGTTAAAGGGAGACAGATAATTTTACACCCACTGGCATATGCATCTCTGTGCTGATTTAGTTGTAAGATAATTCATTCTATGCCCCAGTTTCAACCATATGCTAATAACATCTGTTACTATAACTTCAAGATGCTGCTTGCACATCCATTCCCTCCACAGACTACTGGATTAATATGGTTCCACTATTGTCTCGCAGATAATAGAAGCCTGGAGGGCAACCTTTTCCTCCTTTTTATATAGCTATATAGGTGTATTATTTTTTTACTTACAACCCTATTGTGGCTCCTTGAAATGCTCTTAGTGAGACCAGTTTGTATGAACAGTCTCTTCTCTGAGCATTTGAGAGCCTGCAGCCCAGATTCACTGCTGACTTTGATGTGCTGAAGTCAGTGGAGTTGGCTTTGCTTCTGCCAGCAATGAATTTGGTCTTGTTCCTGAGGGCATGCGTGAGAAAGAGGCTTCTGTGTGAGGCTAGAAGCAAGGTCTGCTTCTGCTCCCAGTTATGCCAGGGCAACACTGCTACCTTCAGTGGTATTACTCTGTATTTATGCTAGTGATCGGGGAAGCAGAATCTGGACTGCAATACTGGAAGCCATAAAGTTGCTTGTTGCAGCAATAGAGAGGAATGTTAATGTAGCAACTCAAGTGGTCTCATTTGGTGCCAAGCGTGGGGAAGCAGAATCTTACCTATCCTTCCTTTGGTGACTGTCCTGAAGGGAAGCAGGCTGTCTCCCTGCTGACCAGAGGACTTCTCCATCTGTCCCTCTGACAGGCAGAGGAGGAATACAGAGAAGACACGAGCCAGCCCAGTGGGATTAATGTCTCTTTTTTCCCCTAATAGAAAAAATCAATCCAGTACGAGCTCCGTGGTCTGTAGGGCCACGTCCTTTCCCAAAAGGATCAAGCTCTTGCCTACAGGAAAGAGTGTTCTGTAGTGGCTAGAGGATGAACTGGGGAATTAGGACTCATAAGTTTGGTTCCCAGCTCTGTCCTTGAAGTGCTAGGTGACCACTGCCCTCCACAGCTGATGGCTGAAAGGTGCTTCTATATAGGTTACAAAATAATATGATTAATTTTCAATTGCATTCAGTCTGCTCTAAATCGACACAAGCTCTTATTCATGTTACTGACCAGAGGGGCTGCCCAGAGCCATCCCGGTCCCATCACTGTATTCAGTCCACATTTACACTCCTGTCCATTGAAAGAAACATTTGCAGTCGATTCTGGGGATGTTGTTCCACCTCACAAAGGTGCGGGGGATCATTCATCCAGGGACTAAGACGTCTACTGAAGCATCTGATTTTCCTTGCACGCTGTCGCTACTGTTTCACATGCTACACAGGCAAGGGGCAGCCTAGTACACCTGCATTAGCTTTTAATAACCCCAGAGATGCATACATTCAACTTCCCACAATTCAGAAAGAAGTGGAAGGATGAAATTTTTTGGTATTTTCTACCAAATAAAAAAAAAAACCCTGGGAGCTTTGTGAGTAAGCCAGAAAGGATTGTTTAGAGGCGTTGTTAAGGTAACCACATCCAGAACGTGGTTTTATAGTCTTACGGAGAAACTACATGTCTGCAGAATGGAAACAACACTCCCATCTGGAGAACTGCTCTGAGAGAAGGCAATATTTGGGCAATATTGCTGTCTTGGCCGTTTCAGAGAGCATCAGTGCATGCTGAACTCCAGCAAGGACCTAGCAAGGAGGTGATGACACATGAAAGAAGCAGAGTAGATCTGATTGTGGTTTAGTGATGTTCATGAAAATATTGAGTAAAGAGACTCATTACTGGCAGTGAAGGCTGTTTGAAGACTAGAAATAAGTATGAATTTTTAACATTTGAAGATAATTAACCACTTAGACACCTTGGTGGATTCTCTGTCACTTGAAGTCTATCAGTCAAGACTTTAGAGAAAATACTTTAACGGTTTCTAGGTACCTAATTTGGATTTCAGTGGCAGTTTGGTGCTTACATCAAGGGGAGTCTGGTTGTGGACAGATAAAGCAATTACTGGGGTATTGCTGCAAGAGTTGGGCGGATGACTTCCCACCTGGGAACTGATTAGTTGTAAGTGTTGTGTGCTCCCATCCCACAATGAGTGAAGCCAGACTGGGGCAGCCTATATCAGAATGAAGCATCTACTATATCTTATTGTGGTTTGGACACCTGAAACAATTACTGAGTTTCGAGCTGTTCTAAGTCTTTCTTTACTTTTCAGTATGTATGAATTGTTTCATTTGGCCAGACTTTCAGGCACCCAAGTACCTTAAAAATATTGCTCTAATTCTTTCTAAGAGATTTGCTTTAGTTCAGACAGGTTATGGGATTAACACACAAATCATTGTCCTGTTTATACAGGAAATTAGTCTAGATGGCCATAATTATCCTTTCTGGACTTAAAAAATTATGGACTGTTCCAAATATGAATGAGCTAATTTGACAACATGGCAGAAGCTCTTTATTCTCACACACGCACATGCACACGCACACACTTAACTAAGCCACATTAAAATGTTACTGTGTTAATTTAAGCATGTTAATAGTCATTGGCCACTGGGGTTGGCTTGGTCTGGCAGGGATTCATTCTCTACCTTTTCTAAGGTTAGCTAGAAGATCGGGGCATTTCTGTAGAACTGGCAGTGAAATGTTGTTGTTTGGAACGGGTTGTGGAATGATTTTTTTCTTTCGCAAACTGTCAGTGGAAATGAAAATAAATTACTTAAATATATCTTCACAGCTTGAAACTGAGATCCCCAAATCCTTCAACTTTTTTTCAGTTTCTAAAGCCTTTGATTTTTCACTGAAAACCTGAAAATTTGTATTAAAAATATATATTTTTTCTATTAAGTTTCTACATCAAAAAAAAAAATTGCAGACTTTTCAAGAAGTTCTAGTAGGTCTCTGAGCCACTGGACTTTTACCAACACTGAGCATGGCATACAGTCATAGACATGTGCTTTGCATGCCCACGCGCACACACATGTGCGCACACTCTTACACACACACACACACACACACACACACACACACACACACACACACACACACATATGCAGCACATTTAACACTGAACTGCAGCCATCTCTAGAGTGAAATGCATCTAATCTTTGCTAGCCCATTATAATGCAGCATATCAGTTTGTTAGGGAATGATGAAGTCTTTTGTATCCAGTTATACCCACAGGAGGAATTTCGTATAGGCATAATAATTACCATATATTACCATGATTAGGAATGGCCAGGCCTTCAGGGCTTGTTCATCAGTGCCTGCAGAAAACAGTCTGGTATGGTGGGAGAGTTTTTATCTTGCCATCTCTCGGTGCATAGCACTACTGACCTGCTGAGGGCACTGGCTCTGGGTTGACTCAGTATAAGAGATCATCCCTCACTAGATTTCTGGCAGTACGCTAAGCTTCCCCATACAAGTCCAAGCCCAATGAGCTGAGCCTGGGAGGTTAAACAGCACCCCGGTCTCCTCTGTCATCTTCTAAATTGCTTTCACACCTTCCCCACTTTGCTCCCAGGTGACCAGCGCAGCACTGTGGTCAACGAGTCCAGCAGCTTGCTGGGAGGTTCTCCCCGTCGCCAGTGTGGGCGCAAGGGATCCCCGTATCACACCGGGCAGCTCCATCCTGCTGTCCGAGTAGCTGATCTCCTTCAGCACATCAACCAGATGAAGACTGCTGAGGGCTATGGCTTCAAGCAGGAGTATGAGGTAAGAGTGGCACCCTGGGACCTGCAGGGGATCCTCCCTGGCACCTCATACTTTTTGCCTCCACTGGTAACCACTTCCTATGGAGAATGGGAGCTGGGACTTTCCTGGGAAGAGGCAGTATCCTGACATTTGCCATGGGAAGAGTGGATCGAGGGCAAACAGCTGGTTTGCAGATTTCCAGAACATCTGCGGCACCAGCCGGGCTGGTGTTCTGCCAAGCAGGGAATGGCAGTTGTCCATATAACCTGCTTGAGGTCCAAGAGCTCATGACCCAGGCTTCCTTTCAGCACCTGAGGCCCAGCACTGCCAGACCTGCAGTGCGCCATTCATCTTCTGCACAAGGGCTCTTGTAAATGGGTCTCCTTTTCCAAACCTAGCTCTCCTGTTCTGTCTGTGTCCAGCACACAGTGGTGTCAGATCCATGCTGGGTTCTCCAGCTCTCTAATACATTGTCCCCTGAGCAAAACTCATTCTGGAAGCCTGGAAATTATGTGGACGTGGCCTCCCTTTGTTCCAGCAAAGGGAGAGCTTGTCTGTGGAGTGAAGAACCACCTCATTCCAGTTCCCATGGCATTGAACTGAAGTAGTTGTAATGAGGAGATCTGCCATCTGACATTTGCTATAACACACCTAGGCAGGCTGATTTCCCATTTCCTTGCTCTCCCACAGGCCCAACTATTGAAATCTCCCTTTGAAATTACTGTTTAATGTTCAGTTGTTTCAATGTTGGAGCCTTTTTTCCCCCATTTATGTATTGGACAAACCAGGGTTAGTTATAATCATTAGTGCTTCTTGAAAAGCTGCTGCATGTGCTCAAAACTAGTCATTTGGAAGCACTCACATATTATGGGTGGGGAGAAAACATGTAATTTCCTTCCACTTACCTCCTCTTACTCTGATCCATGAACGTTACTGTCATTACATACAAACCTGTTCTATGCTGGGAGTGGGTTGGGGGAGGGGGGAGGGGGGAAGGGGAAGTTAAAAAAGACCCAGAAAAACAAGCTATTAAAAAAAAAAAAAAAAAAAAAAGGATTATTTCTGGATACAGCAGAAATGTGTATGTGGTACAATGCACTTTCCTAAGCAGATGCACATCCATGTCTGAAATAGAGATAGCTCAAGACAAATCTACCATGCTGTTTCTTGAAATACTCATCAGTGGCTATTTAAAAGAGGGGGTCATGGTTGTTTTGTAGGTAGATAATTCACTTGGAAATCAGTGTCCGGGTTCTGGTGTTGACTCACCCTCTCTGTATGTATTTGGTCAGGTTAATGTTACCTCCCCTGCCTCAGTTTCCCTTGTTGTAAACCAGGGATAATTAACGCAGACATAATTCTTGAGGTAGCCTGGAGGATTGAATGATTTGCTGTTTGTGATCCCGGTGTTAAGGTTCTTGCCTGACAAAGGCTTCACAAGAATGAGGTGGTGTTATCAATGTCTGGCTTTCAGACAGACATTTGGTTGCTGGTATTTATTTGATTTGTCATTTATCCTTGCTTTTGTGATCATGTACAGGTGGCCCTCTTGGGAGCAGGGCCCCATGGGGCTCCTTGCCCCAAAGAGCTTAGAGTCTAGTAACATCCTTTGGCCCATTCAAACTGATCCGTGGATTGTGCTATGTGGCTGGGTACTGGGTTGTGGCTAGGGCTCCCCCCAAAAGTACCAGGCTGCTTTCTCATCAAGTGGTTTCCTCACTGCTATCTGTCATTCAAGATGGCTAATGAAATATCACTCTTTAGGGCATTAACTGCTTGGATGTGAGGGTCAGGAAGTAATTTCTCCACATGCAGCTGTGGACCCCATCTAGGCCCAGAGACCTTAAAATGAGCTGGGAGTGGTCTGCTTTGCGAATTGCTCTGATGGGGCAAACTTACATGCTGCTGTTTGTACCAGGGAATGGCAAAGCAGTGGCATCACCCAGGATTTGTTCCCTTGTTCCTTTAGACTGCATTCAAATTGCTATGCTGGAACTCACTATTACATCTTTACCACGCTGTCTGGAGTAGGCAAGTGGCACCCTGTTTTATAGACAGGGAAATGGAGGAACCAGATAGTGAAATGGCTTGCCCTAAGAGGCCTGGTGAGTCAGTGGAGCTGGCACCCAGCAGTGCTGGGCTTATTCCTATAAATTATGCCACCTCTCTCTGTCACCCTGTCTTCACAGGGGCTTAATTGCTATGGTCTGCAGTGCTGCATACTGCAACCAGTCATGAAGTCTAGCTCTGAGTTGAGGGGATGTTTGCTCTTGCTCCTTTTGGACTCTGGGAGGTTACAGCTACGAGTGAGTGCTGTCAGATATACACTTATGCTTAAGTGTATATTTCCTGGGTAGATAACAGACTTCTCCTTTTTTTTAGAGTTTTTTTGAAGGCTGGGATGCTTCAAAGAAGAAAGACAAAACCAAAGGAAGACAAGATCACATGCCAACCTGTAAGTATCAGAGACAAAAGCTTTAAAATAAACCCAAAGACCCCTTCCTTCCTTCCTGAATGCTTTGAAACCTATGCAGAAGATCCCCTTGGTATGCACTAGAGGCAGGGTGCAGGGGGCCAGCTCACTGCACCGCAGCAGTAAACTTTAGGGACCCTGGTTACGCTTTGTTCTTGACTGTTGGTTTTCTCATCATCCCTCCTGGACATTTGTCTGCATCTCAGAATCTCTACCTGGCAGAGGCCTAAGACTGCGACAACAGGGTGGGGGGGGGTGAATGTTAGTTAAGAAGGGGCACTGAGTTGTGTAAAGAGAGCGAGAGAAGGGAAGAGGTGAGTGTGATGTGTCATGGCAGCATTGTGCAGGGGATGGGGGCAGCAATGGAATAGCAAGACTGAGGGCATGAGGAGATCTGTCCTGGGGGAGCTTGGCTGGAAAATGGGTGATCCAAGTAGTGGCTAAGATGACCAGGCAAAGTTTTGAGGAGTGGGTGGGCCTGGAGTGGAAGAGCAGGAGTAATTCAAGGACTACACAGGGGCAACTGCACAGAGGATTAAAATCTACCCAATTCAAGGAAAGAAAAACATGATACTTGTGTTTGTCTGGTTGAGTGCAGCAGAGATCTTGTGCAGGGCAGGTCATATGAGGCAATTCCCATTTATTAGGAGCAGTTGTATTAACTCAAGCTCTGAAGCTCCACCTGGCATAGGCTCCTTTGACCACAAAAAACCTGTGGAAGTACAGGACTCATTTGTGATGTTTATTGGTGTTGTTATGTACAAACACGTATAATACACATTATAATTACAGAAGAGTAGGCCTGGGAAGGACCTCTGGAAGCCTGAGGCAGGATTACCCTTATCCAAACCATCCCATGCACATTTTTGTCTAACTTGTTACTAAAACTACACGGTGAACCCTGACACAGTCACAAGGCATAGCACCCTAACCTGCCAGAGATAAAGCAGGGAGAAAACATCAGCCAGCATCCTGCTTTTGCAAGGGTTGTTAAAATACACTTGAGAGATCCTCTAGATATGTATACAGCAGTACTATTATTACTGCTGTCATTACATTTTGTATCATTCTGATGCTTAAAGGCCACAGACAGTTTGGGCCTCTATGCCCTAGGTGCAATATAAGCTCATAGTAAATGACAGGCCCTGCCCAAGAGGCTTGCAGTTTAATGTACAGGGCACAAGTGGAGAAGGCAAACAAGGTTTCAGGGCAAGCTTTTAAGGAACGAGGGGAGGTTCAGTCCTGCAGAAGTGATAGTGTGTTATAGCTACAGAGTGCTCCTCTGTTCAGCTCCTTTTTTCTGACAGAGTCTGTGGCCATGGTCTGTGAGCCATTCACGCACTCATCTTCATAGGAGTTGCAGCTTCTGTTTGCTTTCTAAAACCAAGGAATCGGAGAAAGGGGCAGAAGGAGAAGGAAGTTGGCCCTGGCGCATCCCACAAACTGCAGGGATGGTATAAAAGAAAAGTGAGTCGGGGCAAGCCTTGGGGAGGAAAGTCAGGTTTCCTAGTTCAGCTCTTCTGAGGCTGCTACTGACTTGTATTTTCCCAGAAGTCACGCTGAAGTGGAGCACATCATTTGCATCACGTGTGCTGACTCCTAATATAATGTCATCACTTGTCGATGCAACATCAGTTCTTCAAACCCCAAACTACGTACACATGGGGCTCTTTATTGTGCTGCAGGCCACCAAGGGACATCAGACTGTTCTGTGAGTTCCATATGAGCAGGACGCTAGTGGGGAGAGACATTGCCTGAGGAGTCTGAGTTTGGGGCTGGACATATTGATCAGTACCAACCTCCTCCCTACAGTGTCACATCATCTCCCAGCTCCATCCACCTTGTAATGTAGGTTTCCTGGGCTTGTCAGGGTGACACCTGTGAGGTGTCTTTAGACCCGCATCATGTTTTAGAGTGAATCCACATCCCAAAGGTTTAATTTGCGAAGTGTTACAGAGTCCCTTGTGTCTCATTCAGAGCTATGAAGATATCTTTACCGCAGAGCAGCCTTTACAGGGTACGGGCACTCAGTTCTGATGTGCTGGTGCTTTGCCATAATGGCAGACATGTGTATGGTGCTGTAATGTTTGAGAACAGCTCAGGAGGTGACAGTGGGGAATGAGTTGCCTGGAGTGTACCCAAGGGGTGGCATTCGATGGCCCAGAAGGGACTGGGGCAACCGGAGCCAACCTGATCGGATGCTGTGGAAGCCCAGTCCATGCTGTTTCACCACATCAGTGCTTCTGTAAAACACCTCCCCCATGAATACCTTCCCCCTGGTTATTTTTACTGCTTCTAAATATATCCAGTTCCTCTCTGTATATTGCAAATTGCTGCTGCTTGTTAACATGACTAAAAAAAGGAGAGCAAACCATGCCCAAGAGCTAAACAGAGGCCAGCAGCAACAGCTCCCACTCTTTGAAGAATCATGGTTGGGGGTGTGCAGGGGGCTGGCACTCTCAGCACCTCCGTTTTCTGTACTTCTAGTGAATGAAGGTGCCTGGGAGCAGAAGATGTCTCATTGCTCTTTGTGCTCTCCCAGGGTAATGCTGCCCTGTGGCTGCTCCTGCAGGGGATGGAGCTATAGCTCTGGGGTGATGCTGGATGCCCTGTGCAGAGCTTTCCAGTGCTGTGGCCCAGCCTATGTGGAATAGGGAGCCAATGCTCTCAGACTGACTTAGTCATAGAAAATGAGGGTTGGAAGGAACCTCAGGAGGTCATGTAGTCCAACCCCCTGCTCAAAGCAGGACCATCCCTGACTAGCTCATCCCAGCCGAGGCTTTATCTAGTCTGGTCTTAAAAACCTCCAAGGATGGAGATTCCACCACCTCTGGGTAACCTGTTCCAGTGCTTCACTACCCTCCTAGTGAGAAAATTCTTTCTAGTATCTAACCTAAATTTTGCTTGCTGCAACTTGAGACTTTTGCTCCTTGTTCTGTCATCTGCCACCACTGAAAACAGTCTAGCTCTATCCTTTTTCTAACCCCACTTCAGGTAGCTGAAGGCTTCTATTAATTTCCCACTCGGTCTTCTCTTCTTTGGACTAAATGAGCTCCTGTACACATGCTGGGAGCCTGCTCTGACATGCTGGAAGTCCAGCGCGTCAGAGCAGATTCGATTAATTGAGTCTGCTGGAGCACAGAAGTTGACATGCTCCCGCAGTCTTGTGCGTCGTGTAGCAGTGTCACCGCGCATCTCCACACTGACAAAATGGTGGTGGGGCACTTTGAAATAAAACACATCTGATGAGCTTTAGTTCAGAGCACCCCACTGCCATTTTTTCAGCATGGGGATGCATGGCAATGCTGATACACGTGGCGCATGGGTGCTTTTAATTAGCGCAGCTCGCTCATTAGAGCACCCAGCGCCATGTCTGCAAGCAAGTGTAAAAATGCCCAATAAGTCCAGTTCCCTCAGTGTCTTCTTAGAAGTCATTGCCATCAGGATGGTGACTGGGTAGTCCAGTTATTGACTGTGTGCATGTGTCCTTAGACTCTTGTGGCCAAACTCTTCTGTGCTACACACTACTGTGAATCCCATTGGTTCAGATAAGCTGCAGTACTAGAGATCCTACAGATTCAGAAATCATGTTATGCCCTACAAATCACAAGAATGATGTAAACACCTCTGTATACTAATGCTGACAGATGTCAGGTTCTCGTTAGTAGGTTTCTGGCTTCTGAGCTATTAGAGTGCGCCCAGCTCTTGTTTGTCTGCAAGAGTTTGATGTAGTCATGGGACTCTAGGAGCTGGAGCCTTCTGCACCAAATATCATGAGAATCAGCAGCACAGAGTTAACTGGAATCATTGGAGTGCCCTGGGATTTAGACCCAGTGGATTTTAGGCCCCCTCTATATGTGCAGGTAAAGGTGCAATTGGATCTAATTTATGGTTTACACCGTAATTGGATTTACACAGTTGTGCCTCCTGCCATGCCACATGTGCATAGCAGGAGGTGCAATTGTGGGATTGCACATTAGATCCAATAACACCTTATTGCTGGTGTAGAGGGAGCTGATCCTGGGCTTCCCTTGCATTGGTAAGAAGCAAGCTCCCAAGGCTGGGATCCCCCTTTGCTGTGGGGGCTTCTAGCATGGGGGTCATGTGGAGCCAGGACAGAGAGCCCCATCAGGTGCTGGATTCTTGTTAGCAGGGACCAAGAGCCCTGTCGGGTGCAAGGTGCAGGGTCTTTCAGTCCCAGCTGCACATGTCAGCCCAGGGGTTTCGTGCACCCCCCCAGCCTTTAGGATCATGGCAGCTGCCTTCCCCTGGGCCTAGGGTTGTGGGGTTTTAGCACCCCCAAGCCTTTGGGGCTCATGGCATCCATGAATCCCCAGGGCTCTGGGGTTTTGCACTGGACATGATGCAACCCAGTGGCTGGGGGACCTGTCACATGTTGGGGCTCCCAGCCTCACGGGACACCCTGTTACATGTGCAGATTAACAATCAGCTGTTAAGTTAGTACACATTTTTGAGGTCAAACTTTATAGTTGGTTGGAGCTTGTTATCATGCAATAGCTACTTTGTACGTGTAGCTGGTCTTAAGGTAATTGCATAATTAACTAGTTAATTGCATGATGCCCATAAAGTATAGAGGGGGCCTTAGAGTAAGATTTGGCCTTAACTCATGTAGACAGGAGCAGCCATTCCAGAGCGACAGCTCCTAAGGAAGCTATTTCCTACTCCAGAGACACTTTGTCAGTCCCTGAAGGGATTGTTCACTCTAATGGCCACAACCTGATAGCAGCTTGAGGGGTCTCTGTAGGAGGCAACACATGCCCAGGATCTTGCACACTGTGGCCTAAGGCAGTGATGTTCAGCCTATGGTTTTAGACACAAGTGGATCTTTGCCACCTGGTGCATCTGTCTTGGCATCTGCAGGGCTGGAGCTCCCCCTGCTTGGTCTCATCTCTGTAGATCCAACAGAGTGCAAGAGCTCTCTATGGTGTCCATTATACAGGAGTCTCTGGGAGCCTTCTGGTAGGTAGGACCCAGGTTGGTGCTCTGTGATGACAAGGGGCTGTCTGGGGATATGACCCACAGCTTTTGCCTTAGTTTTACTCAGTTCAGCATCATGGGGAGGAGTTCACTGCTCAGGAGAGGTCCTGGAATAGAATGGCAGGAGGACTACACATCAGGATCAGGGCCGTCAGCAGAGCTGGGGATGGGAAAGGGTCAAGACCAGGTTGGGGTGCAGAAGCACTGTGGGTCAGGAGTGAGGGGTGTCAATAGTCAAGGAAGTCCCTTGCTTCCAAATCGAGTGTTGGGGAAGGGTGCTGGGGGGTGAGGGGTGGGGGAGAGTGTAAAGGCCTAGTTCCTGACCTGTGCACACTTCAGCCTTTCCATGATATCACAGTATCTCCTCTGATTTGGTTTCCAGATGACCGACATCGAGTCAAACTCCACCCGCTGCTTGGGGACCCCAATTCGGATTATATTAATGCTAACTACATTGATGTGAGTACCTGGAGGTGACCTCAGTCTGCAGGGGGAGATGGGGTCAGCGCTCTAACGCTCTCACTGTCTTCTCTTAGTGCAGGGAAGGGAGGCATGTAGTGATGAGACGGGTACCTTACAAGATCCATGTGTGGCTGCACATGTTTCTATAAGAGAAATCCAAGCAGTGTGTAGAGGGAGAGGGGACATGTGGAAGAGATGTGAGGACTGCAGCCATACCCACCAAAACCCATTCTTCTAACAAACCTGCCTGGTCGGCCTGACAGAGCAGAAGGCTTTAGAGCCCATGCGGCTCATGCTCTTTATCTTCCTCTTTCTGCGTCCCCAAGGACACTATCTCCCTCCCTCCCTCCCTCCTTTCTTCTCTCCCACCCTCCCTAACTCTCTGTCTCTCTCTCTCTCTCATTACATCTTTTTTCCTGAGGTCTTTTTCTTCCTCCTTCATTTCCATGGATCAAGGTGTCACTTTTCTGTTCCGGGACCCCTTCCTGCCTTTCCGCAAGTAATGGGATATAGGGATGAAGTAGGCTGGGAGTGAGGAGTGCAGTTTGGGCCGAGTGGGTAGCTCAATGCTGCAGTGTATAGCAGGTCAGGATGGAGGTGTTCGGCAGGGCCAGAGGAATGGAGTAAGCAGCAGGTCAGGATGCTGTGTATGGACAAAGTGGGATAGGGAACTCAGGGCTGGATTAATCAGGCTGAAAGTGCATGGGCATAGCTGTGGGAGAGAGATTCCTGGCTCACACTAGGTCAGTCCAGCTCTCTTTTTCATAGGCATTTAGCCCAAGAGTGTCCTCAGTCCATCAATGATTGCTGAGCATGGCCTTTTTCAGCCTGCTGGCACCAGTTGGTTAACTACACAGCTGGGAGAGCCTGGCTGAATCTGGGGATTCACACATGACTTCTCTGTAAAATTGTCTGAAATAGAGCAGATCTCCCTTATCCCCCAACGGGCTCCCAGCTCAGGGCACTCGAAAGGGCCCCGCAGCAGTAAGGTCTGAGCAAGACCACCCCGTGGTCTCTGTACAGGTTGGTTAGTGCCCCTTCCAGCCCCCTCCTCTCTCTCTGTGACCCGCTCTCGCTGCTGCCAATGTTCTAATCTGTTTCTTGGACTGTACCTCACTAATCTCTCTGTCTCTGATCTTTTTCTTTTGAACCTATGTCCGATTGGGATCGTTAAGATTCGGATAAACCGAGAAGTAAGTAAACTGTATCCCTAACCTCTCTTCTCTTCCTGTTCCCCTTTGTTCCTCCCAAGACACTCCTCTTTCCAGCTTGTGCTACCAGCCTGATCCAGATGGGCATTGGAGTTGCCTGTGTGGTTATGGCACTTCATTGCACCTCACCAGACTGCGGTGCAATTCCTGCCCCTCCTACAGGTGACATGGCCTTTGGGAAATCATTTCTAGCCCGTGTGCCTCAGGTTTCCCATTTACAAATTGAGGATGCTACTTCCCGACCTCACTGGGGACAGCTGTCAGAATGAGTCTGTCAGGGTCTGATTCTTATTTCCATTCTCCAGAAATGAGCTATCTAAATGGGCCTTGGAGTGCACATACATTCCACACACTCCAACCGCAAGACCCCTTACACTGGCAGAGCAGAGTGGCCAGCCCAGTCAGGCCCCATAATGTTCACAAGGAACGCAGACAGCACGATGGAGATGGCCAGAGAAGCAGACCTAGAGGGTGTTTACACTAAAGAATTTTCTATCAGGACAAGCGTGTTTAGTACAACCCAGGCCAGTGGTTGTCAATCTTTTCAGTCACAGCACCCCTCCACCACTTTTCTGAATGTGGTAGCATCCCCAGTTGAGAACCACTGATGATGCTACCTCAACTTACTTTATTGCTTCTCAACCAGGTGCTGCTGCCTCCAGGTAGAACGGCACCTTACGGCTGCTGGAGCTGTCCTATGTGCTGTTTCTGGGATGAGTGTGGGGTGTGGGATGGATGGGGAAGGTTCATAAGCTGAGCCAGCTCCATTTGCTTTAGGGTGATCAAAGAGCCCTAATGAAGCAGGAGCATGCATCTGAAAACCCTGTGTGCAGGGCAGCTCTACCTGGCTGCCACAGGCAGCAGTGCCAACATTTCAGCAGCCCGGAGGGGGTCTTGTGCCATCTCAGTGGAGAACCATTGGCCTAGGCTGTCAATTTAAATGGATACAGGAGAGGCACACATCATTCTGTCACAAGCTCTTTTTTGATCTAAATGATGTCCCTCCAGAGGGGGTTTAAGGTAAAGCAAATAAGTAAATAAATGAAATAAAATAAAAGCCCTCCATACTAGAATAAGAGCAATCCCCAGGATGTTATTTCTGTGCAAGCACTACCTCCCCCTTCACTGGTCGGACTTTCACACAACACCAGACTAGCAAAAAAAAGTCCCAGCTACACATCAGGCTCATAGTCTGCTCAACTCAGCATCACCCAGATTGCAGTTGTTTCCGCCTAAGCAGCAAGATCATATTTGTGAGCCTGGCAATCAATCTTGCTGCTGTCAAGGGTTTTCTTTTTCTTTTAATTTCCTTATCGATTTCCTGAAATAGCATCATTACAGTATGGTCAAGTCTGCTTCTTCCCTCCAGGAAAAAGCACTCTCACACGAAAACAAACCCAGCTGAAATGGCACGTTCTGCAGTTACAGCTGGAACCCTTCCTGTCCTGTTATTGGCCTTGTTAAGATTTGCTCTGCTATTTAGGCTGACACTTTCCTATTAAGAGTTAGTAATGTTTGCAGTAAATGGCTTGGATGAATGAGGGGAGTTGGGCCATTATTCAGTGCCATATGACTGCTTTGGACTGGGATATTATTAACAGGGTTCTCACCATGACATTTCCTGCTGTCTTAAAAACGTTTGTCAGTGCTGCTTGTGTGAGCAGGAGGCCTTTGGACCTGACACCTGCCTTCCAAATGCCTATGCCACTGCTTTTACTGCTTCTCTATGACTTCCATGCTACGCACACAGCAGTAGCTGTGGATGGAGTGGTGTGGAGGGAACTGAGAGCTTGGGCATCACATGGCAAACTAGAACTTGGAGCAGGGCTGGTTGGCAGAATTTGCTCTGGCAAAGTAGCTGGGTGCCCCCCTCATGGTCCTAGCTCCATTCTGCAGTGGAGTCCCACTCCCCCAGCCCTCCTGTTCTCGGGGTCCTGTTTACTCCCTGCACTCTCTTTTCCTCCACAAATTCCTATTCTCCTCTGATTGTCCATCTTTCCCCATTCTTTGCATGTCCCTCCCCCACCCCCGCACCTTATTTTCCACGGTCCTGTGCCCTCCTTCACATCCTTGTTTCTTCCTACCTCCTCACCTTCTCTCTGTCCTCTTGCTTTCTACTTCCCTGTCCTCTCTTTTCTCATTCCCCCTCACAAGCATAGAAGGAAGACTGGTCTCTTGTTATCGTCTATGCCCTAGCAACCAGGAGACGAGTCACCATGTGTGGCTAACTAAAAAGACATCATTAGCCATGTTAGTCTGAAGTCAAGTAGAAGGCAGGATAGACTTTCACCTTTTCATAGACTTTTACCTTTATATATAAAATGTATATATGACTTTTTGAGCTTAAACTCACTTTATCAGATGCTGTGAGTTTCAGCTGATGAAAGCTTGTACTATATATCTATATATAAATATAGATAGATAGATACAGATATATATCTATATCTACTTTGGTTGATCTATAAGGTCCAAATCTACCCAAGCTAACTAAACGGCAAATGTCAACCCATTCAGGTGTCTAAAGATCCCCAGTCCTTCCAGCCGTGCATTCAGACTTTGCTTTATTTTGATCTTGACAGGAATTGAGGTTGCTTCTGCTCTCGGGTAGGATTGCTTTTGCTGACAGGAAAGTTATGTTGAGGGGAGGGGGAGCTCAGAGAGGTCAATAGTGCCTTTTATTAGGCACAACAAGTCCCAGTCTTCAAGGTCCAAAAGGACAAACAGTTACAAAATGTCATCAATATGGAGCCTTAGAGAGTCTTGTATTGGGCTCAGACCTCCTATAGACTAACATCCTGATAGCTCAGGATGTTATCTCTCATGTTGATAGACCCCAGGAGAGTTCAGAGCAAAGGGCTTGTGCGCTCCATGTACCTAGTGGACTTGGTATGTAAACTGGTGTTCAATGAGTAGTGTTTGGTAAGACATGAGCCTGGGTGGGCTGTCACCTGCTCCAGTCTTTCCCGTGGCCGGGAGAGCGCTGAGAGAGCTCTATGTGGGGGAACACAGAGTACTGGGAAGTAGTTACCTCTGTACCCTGAACACATAGTCCAGTGGTTTTATGAGCTGGCCATTGGGTTGATCAGTGGGTGTAGGGTCTTCATGGCAGTCCCCAATGAGGATGATGGTGTATGAGCTGTTTCTTGACCATGTATCCTTCCCTAGAGGTTTAATGGAGTCTTGTTCCATTACAGGGTTACCACAGATCCAACCACTTCATAGCCACTCAAGGTAAATTATCTTCTGCATCCACACTTTGCCTTTTACTCCATTTCCCCCAAAGTGATTGGGTAGCCAGTAATGTGGGGACTAATTAGCTAACAGGTTTTGTCCTCCATGGGATTTGGTTTTGAATGTGTTAAGGCAGGGCAGGGATCAATTGGTTCAGTGCAGAGCAAGGAGGAAGCTTTCTGAAAATTATTCCAGCTCAGTAGCGCCAAGCCAAGCAATCTGTTGTTTTGCTCAGATGGAAATTCAAGCGTGATCACGAGTAATATTCACTTGTGATCCACTTGCATGACACCACTCTCCCTGCAAGGTCCCAGTGACCTCTGCAAACTGAGAGGTGCACATCAGAAGTGTGGAATAGATTTGGGAACAGGGCTGGAGCAGAGTAAAGTACTGTATCTGACTGAAATGGCCACTAAGGGCATTTTTACATGCGTTTCTGTTGCAGTGCCAGGCACTTTAATTAGTGAGCCACGTTAAGTAAAAGTGTTTGCGTGTCATGTGTATCAGCATTGCCGCATGTCCCTGCGTTGGAAAAAATGGTGGTGGGGCGCTTTGAACTAAAGCTCATCGGACATGTTTTATTTGAAAGCGCCCTGCTGCCATGTTGTCAGTGCAGATGTGCAGTGATGCTGATGCACAAGACATGCGAGGTTGCCCGTCGATTCCCGTGCTCCAGGAGGAGCCCTAACAGACTGCCCTCTTTTGAACGGTTGGGTCGATGGGTCCATTCCCATTGTTTAGGGGCTGTTTCAGGGAGAAAAAGGCAGGCTTCTTTGACCCTTTTGTCCCAACACCTCACTTTACTGGCTCACCAGGACTGTGCTCAGCTCACAGATATCACCTATTTGCATCAGCCCTCCTGTTTAAAAAGATTCACAAAGCCCAGCACCCCCAAGCAACCCTACAATGTCAAGGCAGTGCATGCAATTCTACCTGAACCCTTGCCAGAACAAGCCAATGCATGCAGCCCTTCCACAACAAACCACTGTGCACTCCTTAGGGCTCTCACGAGACTTCACAGATTAAGCTATTGCTCCCAGGCAGTCCTATATTACCAAGGCAGAGTAGTCTCAGCAGGGAAAACTAGTTTAACAAGGATAGAGATCCTGGTTTCAAACTCCTAACAGTTGCTGTAAGAAAGAGTGAAAGGGAAAGCCTGTGGAGTGGAGACTACCTGTTCCTTTGTGTATATGCATTGCCTACCACAGTGGGACCCTGATCTCTTTAAGTTGTCTGTAGTTTAATTATAATAATGGGCTTTTACCCATCTTTGTACTCCTAAGGGCTTCTCAGTTCTTTTCCTCTATGTCCGCCAGGTCCCAAGCAGGAAATGGTATATGATTTCTGGCGCATGGTGTGGCAGGAGCACTGTTCCAGTATAGTGATGATAACCAAGCTGGTGGAGGTGGGAAGGGTAAGGAGCGCTCTGTTTCTCTCTCTCATGGCTTTGGCTCTGCCAGGACATGTTCTCTTGCAGAGGTAGAGCGTGGTCTGTCTGCTTGTTGCAGGTGAAGTGTTCCAAGTACTGGCCGGATGACTCGGAGATGTACGGAGACATCAAAATCACCCTGGTGAAGTCAGAGACGCTGGCAGAATATTCTGTACGAACATTCACCCTGGAAAGGGTAAGTGTCTGCTTTCTGAAGCTCTGCTTGCTGTCCTGAGGATGGATGAATCCCTTTGTTCTGTTTTGGTTATGTTACAACATGGCTGGTCTCAGCCAAAGACATGCTCCCCAGAGAAGGGGATGCTACCAGACAGCAAAACCCACAAGCATAGCAGAGGTTCCAGGTGCCAGGCAGATGGACAGGGTCCATCATATAGTAATACAGAGTGTATCTATGCCTCTGCTGGAGTCAGCCAAATGGGCTGTACTTTCATGCACCCATGTCATTCCAGAGCAACTGCACTGATTTTAGCGGCACCACTCCAGTCACTATGATGTTCTTGAGAAAAGGGTTTGGCCCACAATTCTGGGGCTGGTCCCAGCAATTCATAGCTGTTTAGTGCTTTACAAAGGGCCTGATCCAAAGTCTCTCATTGACTTTAGCGTACTTTAGAACAGATCTGTACGTATGAAATGTTTGGGGTACCTCCTAATACAGAGCTATGTGTCCTGCAAGCCATCTTTAGCTGTGCCAGCATTACTCCCTGTGGCATGTTCTCCAGCATCCTATTGAAATGATACAAAAAACAGGGTTCTCTTTGGGAAGCCTCTTTCTCTGTCTGATCATTCTTACCTGTAGGAAGGCAGAGGTTTGTTCAGCGTGAGCTCCCCACTTTGCCTTCTGTGATCCCTAATTAGGCCCGGGGGATCCATGTCTTCAGATCTTTGCAGAATGGATCCTGTAGGTGAACAGCACAGAACCGCTTCTTATTTATGTACTCAGTGTTGATCATTTAATTTCAGAGGAAGCGCCATATAATTGCAGAGGGGATGAATGATGATCTCCATCCTCTAGTCTGAGGTGCAGGTTACATAGCAATTACTGTGGAGTACGGTAGCCAGGGACATAACCAGTGTAATTTACCCCCTAATCTACAGGAACATGAAATTACTGCCTAGTTATGAGCTAGGTGCCCAAGGGTCTTGTGGAACTAGTCCATTCATTACAGATTTACTACTGTCCTGTAGGCTCTCTAAAAGGGCTTCTTATCATTGCTTGTTTATTTTTAACCCCATTGCGCTCGATGGGACAGCAGCTCGAATTGTAGGTGACTGTAAGGTACTGGGGACATCCAACCATATTATTGCAGGTTCAAAAGGCTTAGCAGTGGCCACCCAGCTCAGCACCAATATGTTTACATTTGTAGGGGATCAATATTTTGGTAGTGCTGGAGTGATGCTGAAGCCAGGATGCTCCAGGAATGATGTAAGAGGCAAGGATTTTTTGGGCGATATCTTTTATTGGACCAACTGCCTTGTTGGGATAAAGTGAGATATGCTTTCAAATGCAAGGCATTCTTCATCAGGTGTGAAGTGGGACGCATGCACAGTGATGATTAAGAACAGGGGGTAGATCTGTGAAATTTGGGAAAGGGGAAATATCCAGGGGTACCAGACAAACAATTAGCAGAAGAAAAAAGCTTGATGATTATTGGGAGATCAAGTCCTATTGAAAGGGAGGAGGGTCAATAGCACCTGTAGTGCGCAGGAAGAATTTCAGGAATCAGATAGATTACAGTTATGCCATAAAGTCAGTACCAGTGCTCAGCGGTTGGTTCATAGTGTATAGCCAGCTTATAAACTTTTGTTCCCAAACTCACCTTTGAAAGATGTTTGGTAGATTTCCCTTGAGATTTCCTATGAGGACTGTGAGAACAGAAAGGAACCAGTAGACACGTTAAAGCCATGATGTGTTTGGCATGTGTCAAGCAAGTGTGGCAAGATTCTCCACCTATACTTGCATAAAATGAGTGCAGGTTGTTACAATTCTGACTTAGTAAATGATTTATTTAGGTGCAAAGTCTTGGGGAATCAGGCCTGCTAAGCCAGCGTGCACATCCCTGCGAGTTCTCAGGGGACTCTCCACACTCCACAGTGCATGTGCACACATGTTTAATGAGTAACGGGCATGCTGTCCTATGACTTCTCTATTGCCCTTTGCTATGGCATAGGTTTCATGTCTTTTTACTGGTTGCTAACATGCTGTTGGCCTCTGTCACCTCTTGGCAAAGGCAGCTTACCTGGTGACATGACTTCAGCAGTGATCTCTTGGAATGACACTGCTGAGGGGATTTTCTATTCTGAGTATTTCCAGGGTCCCCCTTAAGCAGTGTCAAGTGACTGGCATGTGGGGTAGAGCTGAGGGGGCACTGCTGCTAGTCAGCCAGGTGGAGGAATGTCTTTGGTGTGACACAGTGACCCCAGGATGCTGGTTGCCTGGAGCTGGGAGCTCTGGGGATGCTCCAGTTCTGTGTCGGAGAATGTGTGGTTGAAGAGTGCCATTCCCCCATGCAGTTTCAGGGAGACCAGCTTGTCCTTGTCAGCCACAAAGGAGGCCTGGTGCTTTGGCACGGTAGGGGGAGAGGGACAGGAACCCAGACAGGATAGGGAGGAGGGGGCAGGATTTTTGAGCAGCCGTCCCAATTGGCACCTGCTGTGTCTCACTGCCTCGAAGGATGGCAGCAGCTGCCTTGGCTCACTGCATGGTCAGAGCAGCAGAAACCTGTGTTTGGACATGTGCCCCCTGCCACCGATTCAAGGGGAAACATTGCCACATGTGGTGCCAGGGCAGCACCTGCACTGACACACAATTCTCCAGGTGCCCTGGAACACCAGCAAGAAGGAGTCTGGTCTCTTATTAAGTAGAAATCATCTGTTTCCTCTTAGCTGTTCTGGATTCCAGACATCAGGAATCTGGGTCTCCATCCTCCCCTCCCTGTGCGCTCACCAAGTCTTGGCCCCTGCATACCAGAGAAATGGCCATCACCTTTACTCTGCCTTGTGCTTCCTTTGCAGAGGGGTTATTCAGCAAGGCATGAGGTGAAGCAGTTCCACTTCACTTCGTGGCCAGAGCATGGGGTGCCTTACCATGCCACAGGGCTGTTGGCCTTCATCCGAAGAGTGAAGGCTTCCACGCCTCCGGATGCAGGGCCAATTGTCATCCACTGCAGGTAAGAGGCAAATGTAGGGACTTGTGGAAATTTCTTCATCCCAAAGACACCGGGGATTTTACTGCAGGAGCTGTGGAGGGGAGTAGCTGGTAGCAGCTGTACTGGACTGTCTGACAGGTTGGGGCATATCCAGCAGATGAGGGTGTGCACAGGGTACCCCTGGGCTGATTCTTCTTCTGCCAGCTGTCTTGCAATGCAGGTCTGCGAGCAGTGCTAGCTTGGAGTTCACTTGGGGGAACTGGTATCAGGGACCTCTTCAGCACCCTAAGGGCTTTCAGCGTCACCTGTGCAGTTGAGCTCTGGGGTCAGTTCCCATTCAGAGGAAATTACTGCTCATTGCAGGTGCAACACTGCTCTGCTTTTTGCAGCACAACCTTCCCCCAGCCCTTCCCTCATAGTTTCATAGTTGGTAGGGTTGGAAGGGACCTGAGCAGATCATCAAGTCCGACCCCCTGCCATGGCAGGAAAAAGTACTGGGGTCAAACGACCCCAGCAAGGTGTTCATCTAGCCTCCTCTTAAACACCCCCAGGGGAGGAGCCAGCACCACTTCACTTGGAAGTTGGTTCTAGGTCCTAGCCACCCCAACTGTGAAGTAGCGCCTCCTGATGTCTAGCCTGAACCTACCCTCTGCCAGCTTGTGACCGTTATTTCTTGTCACTCCTGGTAGTGCTCGGGGGAACAGGGACTCCCCCAATGCCTGCTGGTCCCCTCTGACTAGTTTGTAACAGGCCACTAGATCCCCCCTCAGCCTTCTCTTGTGGAGGCTAAACAGGTTCAGGTCCCTTAGCCTCTCCTCATAGGGCCTGCCTTACTGGCCCTGATCATGGGAGTGGCCCTCCTCTGGACCTGCTTCAAGTTGTCCACATCCCTCCTGAAGTGCAGCGCCCAGAACTGGATGCAGTACTCCAACTGCGGCCTGACCAGTGCCGCATAGAGGGAGAGGATAACTTCCTTGGACCTGCTCGAGATGTATCTGTGGATGCACAACAAGGTGTGGTTTGCCTTCCTGACCGCGTCCCCACACTGTTGGCCCATGTTCATTTTGGTATCAATAATGACTCCAAGAACCTTTTCTGTCTCTGCACTGATGAGAAGGGAGTTCCCCAGCCTGTAGGTCTGGTGCTGGTTCTTCCTCCCCAGGTGCAGCACCTTGCACTTGTCAGTGTTGAAACCCATCCTGTTCTCATCGCCCACCCCTGTAACTTGTCTAGGTCCAATTGCAGTCTATTCCTTCCTTCTAGCATGCCCACATCCCCCCACATCTTAGTGTCATCAGCAAATTTGAACAAGGTGCTTTTTACCCCCTCGTCCAAGTCACTGATGAAGATGTTGAACAGCATGGGTCTGAGGACAGATGACAGTGGGGTCCCCCACTGCCCACATCCCTCCAGGTCGAAAATGATCCATCCACCACCACTCTCTGGGTGCGGCCCTCCAGCCAGTTAGCGACTCATTTGACTGTGTAGGTATCAACGCCACAGTCCCTTAGTTTTTTTTAGGTTTTTTTAGTTTTTTTTTTTTAGTTTCATAGTGCCTCCTTCCCAGCTGTATGATAATTCAATGGGATCAACAGTGACTGAGCAGAGAGCTCCCCATCCTCTCACAGGCCCCATTGTAATCAAAGTCCTGCTCTACACGCTCTAGGTTCTCGTGTGGCTTGTTTCAATTACAGTCATTTGCTGGGAGATGTCAGAGCATTTCACATAGGTCCCTGGCTGCCAGTATAAATCCCATCCCACTCTGGAGTAGAGCCAAAGCCTGGAGCTCACCCTTTCCCCCTGAACTCCTTTGGACCTGCTTGTGCTCGGGCCATGTGGGAAGGGGGGACTGCCTAGGTGGAGGCTTGTCCCAGGGTCCCATGGCCTGGAGCATAAGAAACATGAAATTAGACTAAAATATTTAACAGGGGAATATGAAATCTATAAATTGGCTCTGTAAAAAAAGGGAAGGCTGAGGCAGGTAAGGAGCCTCTGGTTTATGGCTCTGAGTTGGATGTGCCTGTGTGAATGTATTGAACTATAAAATGTTATTACCTAGGCTGATGGGTAACAGGGATTCAGAGGGCTAGCAGCTTTCTCTGAAATAGGAGGCAGCCAGTAGACTATGCATTTCAGGCACTCATGGCTTAGTATGCTTCACTGAGGGTCTTCTCGCACATGTAGAGGCTGCACACCCTCTCCTCAGCTTCAGTACAGGTCCAGAATAGGCAGGAATGGGTTAGCTCCCCCTCTCCCCCATGCCATGTTTCCAACATGGCCCCCCAGGCCAGCACATTTTAACCTCGCTGTGGGACACCCCATAGTATGTGACAGCAGAGCAGTCTGGCCAATTCAGTCCACGCCTGCTCTACTGAGACTTACTAAGGAGGATGCTATCCCCAGCTGTAGTCATGTGGACAGACCGTCATACATAACCACAGGATTAAGAGCAAAAAATAATTTTATAAGAACTGTTCAAGTGCCAGCAGATGAAAAATTCTTTCTTTGATCTGTAAACCTTCCTCAAAATGCAGCTACCTCTGGGACGGAGCAAGGCAGCTGCTAAATACACAGTAAAGTGGCTCAGCAGCTTAGGACAGGATGTGAAGAGGAAGTTTATATCAGACTAGGAGTGCAGGTGGTATTTAGAAAATTAGAATATGATTGCCCAAGCTGGGACCTGGCCAGGACACCAGGGTTCATCCTCTCATTCTCATGAAAAGGGCCATTTTTTTTAACAGCAGAAGACAGTTGGGACCAGGGTTGTACATCTCCCCCAAAGATGGCCCTTTCAGGAGCACAGTCCAGCACCTTATCCCTGCACTGCCTCCTTTCCTTGATCCAATGGAGTTTTGTTTCCGGGGAAGAGCTCCCCAGACTGTATCACCCACACCATTTGTTTTAGCATACATTTGGGGTTTCTTGGCAGTCTCCCATTCAAGGACTGACCATGCTGATAGCTGCTTAACTTGCAAGAACAAAAAGGAGAACTCTGGGCATCTTGCCATGCAGGAGAAACCTAAGGGGCACCCAGAATAGTTGACAAAGCCTTCCCTTGACAGGTTAATGGCTCATCCTCTGCTGGGCAAACAAGGAGGAGATGATGAATGAGAGGGATTTTTTATTTGATTTCTCCTTGTCAATTGCCTCATCAGTATTCATTCACCAGTAACAACGAGTGTGATTATTTCCTGTAGTCTGTAATCACTGATAATCACAGAGAGTGATTCCTCAGCCCCAGAAATTAGTATTTTACTGTAAAAGACTCTGAAAAGAGAAAAGGGGAACAGATCTGTTCCCAGAATGGCCAAGGGCTGACGTTGCTCAGACTGCTGGAGTCGCATGGAAAGGACAAGTGTGGCGGTCAGTGCTGGGATGCTTCTGACACTACATCTACACGTCACAATTAAGTCATGTGACTGGCACTCAGAGCTGAGCTCAGGTGTGATCGTCTTCAGTGATTCACATGATTGTATCCTCATTGTTTTTCCATTCACCTATATGTGCCTGGGGAGAGGCCTGTGGTTCTTTCTCAGATGCTCTAGGAGTCTTACCTAGTTGGTTGTATCAATTGAAATAACCTCTCTGTCTCTTTGTAGAGGGTTGTGAGAAGGCACCGGGCACTCACGGCACTGTAGTGATTTTGTTGTGTGCATCTCACTGTAAAGTTAGAGGGTTTTCGTGGAGTCCAGGCTCTTAACCCACACCCCATCTGAACAAGACACCCCAGTTCAAGAGCCCTTCCAAAACGGAGAAGTTTTTCTGTGGTGGAAAAAGAGGGCCAAAGTGGGTCTGTGAGTCTGGGTAAACTGTGTAGACTCTAAATTCCTTTCAGCTGCCATCCTAGAGGGGCTTGCTTGTACCTAACATTTGATCTGGTTCATGTGACTATTTCCATGTTTGGGCATGGGCAGAATACAGTGCATATGTCTGTGTGTCATATGTGCGTGTAGACACACTGTCATTTAACTTCACTGATTTTATACCTGCATAATGTTAATTACACCTTTCTCTCTCTTTCTCTTTCTCTGATTTCCTCTGCCTTTCCCCCAGTGCTGGTACTGGGAGGACTGGTTGTTACATTGTCCTGGATGTGATGCTGGACATGGCTGAGTGCGAGGGAGTCGTGGACATTTACAACTGCGTGAAGACGCTGTGCTCACGGAGAATCAACATGATACAGACTGAAGTAAGGAGAGAGAGTGGGGGTGGAAAGGTTTTGTTCTTCTGCTTTTTAGCCATGGGTCTCCTGGGCCTGGCATTCAGTGCAGTCTGTTGGCCTCTCCTCTCCACAGAGGTACTGTAGGTGCTGCCAGAGAAAAAAATAGGCCTGGTTTTTGATGTACATAAAGGAGATTTGTGCGTTTCTCTCACCGAATTCTCCTAAGACCTGGGTTTGAGTGAGCAGTCATAAGAGGGACCACAGACTGCTCCAATTAAAATCATTGTCCTAATGCTGATTGTTAATTCTAATTAATTAGAAGCATAGATGTTACATAGCCATTAATAAGGTTTTCATCATGTTAGTATCTGGACCCGAACCCCACACTAGACTCCTTCCCCACCTCCAAGTCCTCTGCTCTTGTGTGTCCCATGACAGGCATGAAGCTTGGCTTGAGGCTTTAATGCTGTAGTCTTACCTTGGTCTTGCTGCCATTCCTACTTTGCTGGCAGTGACAGAGGAAGTGATATTCCCTCCCCAAGTTAATTAAAATACTTTTTTTGCAGTTCACCAGACTGCATCTGTAACCTAGGTGACCAGTTATCCTTAGCCTAGCTATGAGTGACACCCTCACACCCAATCTTACAAGCCTTCCAGCCTCACAGATCACTGGTTTGTCACTGTAATGTCCATTAATGTTCCCTGGGAAACAAGAATCCCTGTCCTGCTACCATGGCCCTGCAGTGCCCTCTCAGGAATGGCCTCAGCAAACATGGCAGTGCCTGGAAGCTGTGGAGAGCCATGGGCACCTAGCTTAGTCCTTTAGAAAGGGCTTACCACTTTAGAGTGGCAGACCACTTCTTCAAGTATCCAGCTCTGGGCAGTAGAGAGAAAGTTTACCCCGTACAAATATATGTGACAAAGGAGGGTCCTTGTGGTGCCCAGTGCCTGGGAGACCTCTTGTGTGCAATGAAAGGGGGAGAATAGGCCTTCCTTAGCTCCTGCCACAGCTAAATCTGCTTTCCTGTCCCACACTGAAGGAGCAGTATGTCTTCATTCATGATGCCATCTTGGAAGCCTGTCTGTGTGGGGAGACCAGCATCCCGGTCAGCGAATTCAAGCCAACATACAAGGAGATGGTCAGGATAGAACCACAGAGCAACTCCTCGCAGCTGCGGGAGGAGTTCCAGGTGAGCTCCAACAAGGCTTCCAGGACTGGGGGCCATAGTTACTCTTGGCAGGCCTCAGAAATACTCTGAAGCTCTCCTTGGATAACAGATTTCTAACAATTAAGCAGACAAAGACCACAGGGCTTCTCCTGTGCTCCTAACGCCAAATTCCCCTTCCCTTCATTATCCCTACCCCATGCTCTCTACTAGTGTCTACCTGTAGGAAGCCAGGAGCACGGAGGTGGCTGAGTGAGCTGCTACCAGGCTCCCATAAGGGGGCCTTTTCTCACTTTCCTTCCTCAAGGCTCCACTTAATGCTTGTTCTGCATGAGGAGGGGAGATCTGCTGAGACCTCAAGGTGCAGGGAGCCTCATAGAGGAGACTCTGCTTTGGAGAGAGATGGGCTGTTGCACCTATTAACATGAGCACCCTGTGCCTCACAGACCCTGAACTCAGTCACACCCCACCTGGATGTGGAGGAGTGCAGCATCGCCCTCCTGCCACGCAACCGGGAGAAGAACCGCAGCATGGACGTCCTGCCTCCGGACCGATGCCTTCCCTTCCTTATTTCTGTGGACGGGGACAGTAACAACTACATCAATGCGGCCTTAACTGATGTGAGTGTGCTCTTGGGGAGTTCTCTGTTCTGAGGGGAGATGGGCCAGTGCCCAAGTCTAAGCGTAGTTCTTACTTTCTCTGCTGCTTGTGACCCCGGGTCTTATTTTTCCTTGGTTTGCATCCAGTGGCTTCACTTACACCTGTACAAAATAGGCGTGGACTCTTGACTAGTTCAGAGTAGGTGGCATTAAAGGAGGTAGCATCTCACTGTAGCTAGGTATAGATGATCCTCCCCTTTCCCACCTCTGTTAAAAGGTCACAGACAATTGGGTCCTTAAGTTATGAGACCCCAAATATGGTGACAAGATTATTTAGCAGAACTAAGGCCCTGAATCACTAAGTGTCTTCCAATATGCCAGTGAGCCTTTTGGCATGCAGGGAGCTTCTGCTTAGAGAGGAGTGCAGGTGATGAAGTGACATGACTTGGTCATCATCTGGGCACAGACAGCCCTGCTGGGCTTTGTTTCCTGAAATCTCCTTCAGTCTTGTGCCTTAGCTGTTCAGAACAAAATGTAGGAATAATCCAAATCCCAGCCTTATTTTATGCAAGCCCCCAAAGTTCCAGGCAGGAAAGACAGAGAGCAAGAGTGACAGAGAGAGAAAAAGGTGAGCTATATGTGTGTGTATGTGGATGTGTGTGTGTGTGTGTGTGTGTGTGTGTGTGTGTGTGTGTGTGTGTGTGTATATATATATATATATATAGGCTTAGGTATTGCACTAGTGGGTGATATATAGAGAGAAAAGAAATATAGGATGGAAGGGAGGAAGTGGGGGTGGGATGTTAGGCCAGCTGTAAGTTGGGTTTTTCACTGGGTTCTCCATGTGGTCACACTTCCTTCTCCTACTGAGCTTTTCATCTGTAGTTCTCAAAAGCCAGGTACAAATGAAGGCCAGTATCTTGATCTTCATTTATGTGATGATGACTCTGATGCACAGATGGGTGGTAAGAATTGCAGCAGGTAATGGTCATTGCCTGGTTTCCTGTCTCCTAAGCATGTGCCTTGTGCACTGAGCTGTGTTACCCCTATGTGGACTCCACAGACCTAACTCCCAAGAATTGGCAAATGGGTACAGAACTGGCACTGTCCTTCTGTGTCCCACTGCCCTCTCAATCCCAGTCAGAAAGCATTCAGAAGTTACCTAATGAACTAGTTTTCTTCACAGGCACAGGGAATTGCAAAACGAAGCAGAAAGGACATAGAAGGCTGGAAGCTCCAAGCGCACTGCCTGTAGAATGAAGGGATGGGTCATTTATCATTGAAAGTGCTTTGCCTTTTTTAAACTAGCCAGGGTATTCTGATGTCCCACATCCTGGCAGCACTGAATCAAAGCCCATCACATAATGTGTTTGCTCAGAGCAGCATCCCACACCCCATCCCTTGGATTCATGTAGCACTTCTGATTACATCTGGGTACTGAGGCAGTCCAGCTGAGCTCTGCATTTTTCACCCTATAGGCAATTTATCACATTACGTCTTCATACAGATCTTGTCTCCCTGTTATCTGCTTTCACTTGCAGCACACTCAGTTCATAAACCAGAGGCAGCTGGGGAGAATGGCTCTGTAGCACCAGCCAGCCATTCTAGGAAGGCTTGAGGCTTTGGCTGATACAGAATATGAACTTTGTTTGGGGGTATTTTTTTGTATCACTGGAGCTCTGCTAGAGGAACAGCCTGAGTTAGGGAACAGTATTTTCTTTTCAAGCAGCAAAACCTTTCAGGGAAAAAAAAAATCTTGCCAAAAGGAGAAACTCATTTCCCTTTTTCTAAAGGAATTTAATTTTCTTTAAGTTCCAGAGAAGGTCGATCAGTCTGTCTGCGGAGTGGATTTTTAGATAATGCCCGTCACCATGGTCCTCTAAGCATGGTGGCATTTTGGAGGCTGGAGGGAGTCTGACAAACTTGGGGATCTATTCATCATCTCTGCATTGCATGACATTTGTCCCCATGCAAAATGTATGCCGTGCAGGTACGACATGCTCATTGTGTTGATCTGGCAAGGGATCGCATAAAGCGGCAGTGAATTGGCTCTAGATACCATTTGCTCTGGATACTTGCAAAAGAGGGGAGCAGCATGGTTTGCAGCCATGCAAACACCTCTAACCCTTCCTGGAGCAATCTTAAGTGGGGGAGGAAGGTCACTTTCTGTGGTATCCTCACTGCATCTCTGGTACTTTTAGGGTCCCATTGGCATTCTGTCATCAGTGCGACAGTCCTCACCCAGCAGGCCTCTGAGTCAGGGCCGTGCTATTATTACAGCTATGCGAAATGGCTATGTTTCGTTTCGGTTTCGGATTCAGCCATTTCAGAGGACAGTGATTCGTTTTGGTGTTTCGGATCACTGGTCTGTTTCGATTCAGCCGAAGCTGTTTTGGCGTTTCAATGCTGATTTGGAGATTTGGATTGACTGGGGAGGGGTAGGCACAGCTGGGTGACTGTGGGCTCTCCTGTGGCTCCTCCGGCTGTGCCTGCCTCTGTCCTGGCTGGGGGAGCCACAGGGGGAGCCTCCATAGCTGTCCTGCCCGGCCCCATTCCCACCCCCGGCCCCAGCCTCCAACACTTTAAAAACAGGGCTGTGGGGCTTTGCCGGACAATTCCTGGGGGGGGGGGGGGGGGGTGCCTCCAAAACATTTCCAAAATGGGCCCAAACACCTCCAAAATGAAATGGCTGCCAAAATTTCGCACAGCCCTAGCTATTATCCACATTGGGAACTGAGGCAGAGGCAGGGTAAGGTACAGGCAAAGGGACTTAGGTGTAGCAACACCAGTAGGGGGAAGTTGTGTTCCCGTCACTGTGTATGCATTTATCCAATGACTTCTTACTGCATGAGCAGTCCCCAGGGCAGACACCTAAACCCAGGTCTCCCCTCTCCCATCACTGGACTACAGAGTCACGGTCCCTCTTATTCTCTCTAGTCACACGTTGCTGCCCAGCAGCCCTGCTTTGCTAAGAAAGTTCCTTCAGCTCAGCCCATAGCCTCTCCTGGGAGATGTGGGTTTGAGCACCTACCAGTTCAGAAGGGCCTAAAGCAGAGGCCCACATCTGGGTGAATGGTATAACCACCTTCATGTATAAAAGCAACCATGGCTGCTGCACTCGGTCCTGCCAGGGTGTGTTAGGTGTGCCTGGAGCATGCCAACCTGATTGGGCCCATCAGAGGAGCAGTGAAGGGACCCCTTATTCACAATGACAGGCTGGGTGCTTCATTGAGGGTTTTTTGGGGTGCTCACTTAGACTTTGGTGCCTACATTGTGCAGTAATAGTTGTTTTTGGATTTTGGCTTCATGCACCTTTCCCAAGATCACATGACATGATGGCAGAGCAGGGAGCCCAGTTTCTCATATGATACCCTGGCCACTGACCTGCTTTCTTTTCTGCCTGCTGAGGGGGCAGGTCTTGCCGATTGGGATGCTGCCTGTTAAAGCCCAAACACCTATTTGTTAGGATGCAGAATGCAGCTTACAGTCAATTAATTTCACCTGGATAAAGAAATAGCCTTCTGCTGCAGCAAAAGTAATATGCAGCAGAGGGATGGATACATGAAAGGCAATGTCTGTTAAGTGGAGGCATTGCCATGATTGAGGCCATAATGGGTTTCATACAGCTGTTGGGGGACTTGCTGGTGCTGTACAAAACCAGGGGCATAACATTTACTTTTTTAAGAGGTTGCTATTTTATTTATATTCTGAGAAGACTTGAGCTGCACAAGCATGTTAAATAGGAACTGGGTCTTTTGATTGTGTTTATATATGAATGTTATTTACTCTGTTTATTGGGATTTCGGTACAGCCTAACAGCTCTAGACAAGATCAGGGCTCATTGTGTTAGGCACAGTACAGACAGCTGGAACAGCCCCTTAGAGACAAGCTAAATAAATGATACAGAAGAAGTATGGGTGAAAGGAAATCTCGCCGTTTCACAGCAGGTCTCTGGTGGAACGAGAAATGAAGTGACTTGTCCAGGAGTCTTGTATGCAGCCTGTGGCAGAGCTGAGAGTTCATGTTGAGTCCCAATCCATTGCCTTTCCCAGTTACATTTATCATATCGGTGTTAGTTGATTCCTGCCTCTTTGAGCACAAGACATCACAACTGATCCTAGCTTATCCTGCAGATACTTAGGATAGCAATTAAGATGTATTTACAAATGAAATGTAGGACTAAGGCCAATATGTCATTTCTTTGCAACAGGCTCAGGCTACTTTACTTTACAAGCACACAGACCAGCAGTAGCACTAACCACCTCCTGTGTCAGTTTATTGCTGGGCAAGACAAGTTGGCAACATACAGAAGTAACTTTGAAGGTTTGGTTTTCCCTTTCCTTTTCCCAGCTACGGGAAAGAAATCCATTATGTGCAAAAATGACTTGCCGCTGCACAAGCTGGAGTGACATGCTCTGTTATTGTAAATATGTCTAACAAAAGAGCAGGGGTGGGAAGGAGCAGGAGAAATTGAAGGTGAAAGCTGCCAGCATGATCCTTCCTGGGAGTGTGTGGCAGGGTCCCTGGTAAGCAGTAACAAACTGGAGAAGTGGATAATGAATAGATGCCATCTCTCATACTTCTGAGTGCTGGTGCATGTCACTGTATCCAGCATGCTGCTTGTCAGGTGAAGAGCTCCTTCAAGGAAGCAGAAAGAGGAGCTTGCGTCTTGAGAGATCCTTGCCAGCTTTTGACAAGTGCTGCATTTGAGGGTGTGGGGATTTGTGTTTGGTGCAGGAGCAGCTGCTCGGGAGCTGTCTGAGCTGTGAGAGCTGATGGTGCTGCTTACATGGCTAGATGAGCAATGAGACCTCTGTCAAGGGCTGGGATCAGGGAGAGCAATGCTAACACGCATGCTGGCCTTCTCATGAACGTGCTAATGTCATACCATATGGACCAGGCTCACAGCTGGTGTAAATCAGTGAGCCTCCTCTGAAGCCCATGGTACAATTCTGTTGTCTCCCATGGGATGTTGGATTATATTAATGCAGTCAGGCATTCAAATTGCCCAAACACTAGAGCTGGTCAAAATAACTCCAAGGAAGCATGCTCTACTTTGGAATTTGCTGATTTGTTGAAATTGCTGTGTTTCTATTTTGGCAAATTTCTCAGACCTCTGCTTGCTGAGCTTCCCTAGGACTTCTGGGGCTTAGAATCTGCCAGCTAAGATGGCTAGTTTAAGTCTTCCAGGATTCAAGATTCACTCTCACAGAGAGCTTCAAGTGTTTCAGGTTTTGTTCCAAACAGGGTCGAAATCCACTTCCCCGGTGGGTTCCCCTACACCATGTCCCCCACTGCTCTTAGGAGAAGAAGACACTCCTTGTTTGCTCCCACTCATGTATGCCACCTGGTAACATGGTGGTGAATGGATTCAGGGACGTTGCTTTGAGACCTCTATAGGGAAAGCCTCCAAAGCAGCTTCACTGGTTTCATAGATTCATAGATTCATAGATGTTAGGGTCGGAAGGGACCTCAACAGATCATCAAGTCCGACCCCCTGCATAAGCAGGAAAGAGTGCTGGGTCTAGATGACCCCAGCTAGATACTCGTCTAACCTCCTCTTGAAGACCCCCAGGGTAGGGGAGAGCACCACCTCCCTTGGGAGCCCGTTCCAGACCTTGGCCACTCGAACTGTGAAGAAGTTCTTCCTAATGTCCAATCTGAATCTGCTCTCTGCTAGCTTGTGGCCATTGTTTCTTGTAACCCCCGGGGGCGCCTTGGTGAATAAATCCTCACCAATTCCCTTCTGTGCCCCCGTGATGAACTTAAAGGCAGCCACAAGGTCGCCCCTCAACCTTCTCTTGCGGAGGCTGAAAAGGTCCAGTTTCTCTAGTCTCTCCTCGTAGGGCTTGGTCTGCAGGCCCTTGACCATACGAGTTGCCCTTCTCTGGACCCTCTCCAGGTTATCCGCATCCTTCTTGAAGTGTGGCGCCCAGAAATGCACGCAGTACTCCAACTGCGGTCTGACCAACGCCCTATAGAGGGGAAGTATCACCTCCCTGGACCTATTCGTCATGCATCTGCTGATGCACGATAAAGTGCCATTGGCTTTTCTGATGGCTTCGTCACACTGCCGGCTCATGTTCATCTTGGAGTCCACTAGGACTCCAAGATCCCTTTCCACCTCTGTGCCACCCAGCAGGTCATTCCCTAGGCTGTAGGTGTGCCGGACATTTTTCCTCCCTAGGTGCAGCACTTTGCATTTCTCCTTGTTGAACTGCATCCTGTTGTTTTCTGCCCACTTGTGCAACCTATCCAGGTCTGCCTGCAGCTGTTCCCTGCCCTCCTGCGTGTCCACTTCTCCCCATAGCTTTGTGTCGTCTGCAAACTTGGACAGAGTACATTTGACTCCCTCGTCCAAGTCGCTGATGAAGACATTAAAGAGTATCGGTCCAAGGACCGAGCCCTGCGGGACCCCACTGCCCACACCCTTCCAGGTCGAGACTGACCCATCCACCACGACTCTTTGGGTGCGACCCTCTAGCCAATTTGCCACCCACCGGACTGTGTAGTCATCCACATCACAGCCTCTTAACTTGTTCACCAGTATAGGGTGGGATACTGTATCGAAGGCCTTCCTGGAGTCTAAGTATACGACATCCACCCCTCCTCCTGTGTCCAGGCGTTTCGTAACCTGGTCATAGAAAGAGACTAGATTGGTCAGGCACGATCTGCCGGCACAAACCCGTGCTGGTTTCCCCTCAGCATAATTTGCCCTGCCGGGCTCTCACAAATGTGAGCCTTGATAATTTTTTCAAAGACTTTACCAAGGATGGAGGTGAGACTGACCGGCCTATAATTGCCCGGGTCCTCCTTCCTCCCCTTTTTGAAAATGGGGACCACGTTAGCCCTTTTCCAGTCTTCTGGGATTTGCCCCGTGCGCCACGAGCGTTCGAATATTCCCGCCAGTGGCTCTGCAGTGACGTCGGCCAGTGCCTTCAGCACCCTCGGATGGAGCCCATCCGGGCCTGCCGACTTAAAGGCATCCAGTTCTTCCAAGTGACTCTGCACCACCTCAGGATCTACGCATGGCAGTCTGGCGCCTTGCTGCTGCCTCTCTACAACCCCAGTGAGAGACTTGTCGTGCCCCTCGCTTAGGAACACTGAGGCAAAGAACTCGTTGAGGAGTTCAGCCTTGTCCCCCCTGTCTGTCACCAACTGTTTCTGCCCATTTAGCAGCGGTCCTGTTCCTCCCTGGGCCTTCCTTTTACTCCCAATATATCTAAAAAACAATTTCTTGTTGTCCTTTACTTGGGTTGCCATCCTCAGCTCCATGGTAGCCTTGGCCCGCCTAACTGCCTCCCTACAAGCACGAGCAGAGGAGGTATATTCATCTTTAGTGATCTCACCCTGTTTCCACTTTTTATGTGCTCCCCTTTTGGCCCTTAGGCTGCTCTGGATTTCTCTGGTCAGCCAGGGAAGCCTCCTGGCCCCTTTCCCTCTTTTGCCTCGCTTGGGGATCGTCATGCTTTGTGCCCGAAGGATCGTTTCCTTTAGGCACAGCCACCCTTCTTGGGCTCCCATCCCATCAAAACTCCTACTCTGCAGTGCTTCCTTGACTAATCGCCTGAGTGCATTGAGATCAGCTTTCCTAAAGTCTAGCACATTCACCCTACTAGTTACCTTACCCACTCGCCGTCTTATGTTGAATTCTAATATAAGGTGATCACTGTCTCCCAAATGGCTACCGATCTGGAGGTCCCCTATCATGTCATCTCCCGTCGCCAATACCAGATCCAGTATGGCATTCCCCCTAGTGGGACCATGCACCTCCTGCGTCAGGTGGAGGTCCTGTACACAGGTTAGAAACCTGCGTGAGCGGTGGGACTTTGCTGTCTGCGTCTCCCAGCAGATGTCCGGGTAGTTTAGGTCCCCCATGACTACCGCCTCTTTAGCTTTTATGGTCTCTGAGAGTTGCCTCAGGAGCCCCGCATCTATTTCTTCCCCTTGGTGTGGGGGTCTGTAGCAGACCCCTACCACCAAATCCCTTTCTCCTTGCCCCCCATGTAGCCTAACCCACAATCCTTCTACTTCCTCAACCTCGGTTTCTGTTTTGATGAGGGTTGATGTATATTGTTCACTGACATAAAGTGCACCCCCCCCCCTTTCTTCCCCGACCTGTCCTTTCTATACAATCTATAGCCCTCAATATGTACCGCCCAGTCATGGGATGAATCCCACCAGGTCTCTGTTAGCCCCACTAAGTCATAGGTGTTTAGTGCAAGCAGGAGCGCTAGTTCATCCTGCTTGTTCCCCATGCTCCTAGCATTAGTATATAGGCACTTGAGCCCTGCGACTGGCGCCTTTGCTGCCCCCCCGCTCCCAGTCCCATGGGGCCCATTGTTTCTTACCTTCTTGTTCCTTACCTGTTCTGTAGTGCTGGCCTCCCCATGGCTTTCAGGTTCCCAATGCTCTCCTTCTTCAGGCTGGGCTGTCCTTGTGGGTGCCACATGGTTTGGTGGTCCACAGCTTCCCCTGCCCTTGTACTCCCCTCCCCCCGACGAGCCTAGTTTAAAGCCCGCCGGAGGAGATCCGCCAACCTAGTAGAAAACACACGCTTACCTTTGGGGGACAGGTGAAGTTTTGGGTTTGAAAAGTACAAGATGGAGTGGAAGGGTGGGGTGTGTTGGGAGCAACCCTCCCTGAGAAAGCTGGGTTAGTGGGGTGGACATACTCTGTGAGACAGTTAGCCCTTTACAAGAGCTACTGCAAATGCCTTGTAATTACAGCAGTCAAGTCTCTCCTGTCCCAGGGAACAGGGTGGTGAATCTTGTATTCATGCTGAAATCATGTGGCTGAACCTCAGCCCACCTCATGGGGCATCCCCAGTTATAATTCATGTGGACATTGCACCCTCCTCTCAGCTGAGCCACTGAGCAGCCTTCAGGTGTTCCCGCACTGTCACTACCAGCCTAGATTTCGATTATGTAAGTGTGATCTGCAATGTAAAAAGCACCATGTTGCATAATATTTGAAACCCACCAGTACCTTGAATGGGAATATATAGTTTGAGGTGTGCACATGTGTGCCTTAAGTCTGTGAGCAGTCTTTACGTTCAGTGCAATAACTTGTAGTATTAGTTAAGCAAATGTTTAAACCCACTTTGATCAGGGCCAGAAGTATAAAGTCTTGTTGTTTCTAGTGTTTCTGAATGGCATTTTACAGTTCCAGCCCAGATGTGTTTCTTGCCTTTTGAATTGTGGAAACCTTTTGAACTGCTGAATTGTTCACATAAATCCTTGGTCACTAGAGAAATGTTATCCGAAATCTCTTCACTTGGGGCAACAGCGCTGATGAACCTCATTTTTGTCCCTGATTTGTGGTCCCCGCAGCTTGTGGGCTGGGCATAGTTAGGTTAGCATGGATTGTGCTTATAAGGGTGCCAGGTTGTACAATTTTCTTTCCTAACAAGCCCCTATTCTCTGCACCTATTTTTTCATTTTCAAAAGGATGTGCTTGAAGAAAGTCATTTCATCCCCAGAAATCCATTTTTGAACTTTTGTTCCCTCTCCTACTCCCTACTCCCTTTTGTTTTTTTTTTAAACTCATCGGTGTCTTAAGAAAGCAGACGCTAATCAAGCCAAAATCCCAGGGGAATTGACAGGGAAGATATTTCACAGAAAAATAACTACGCAAGGAGGAACCTGGAGGCTCTGAGATGTTCTCTAAGTGCAGAGAGCTTGTCATTTGTGCTCACGAGTGTTGTTTCAAGAGCCCTTTGGTGGGAGAAGAGAACCAATGAACAAAGCTGTAAAACACTCCACTCTGCATTCAGTCTCTTGTCAGGTGCCCCTAAAAGCACTTGCTGCTTGTGAAGCGCTAAGGAGAAGTGCTTTTTTCTTTCTTTTTTTTTTTTTTTTTTGCTTACACTGAAAAAGTGGGGGAAGGGATTCATGCTATTTTTTCCCCTCTAAGAAAATGTTTGTAAGCAGTCGAGCCCTGGTGGTGTCTCTTTGCCTTTGGCACGCCTTGCATTTTTGCTCCTTTCAGCCTCCATAGATACTGCAGTGCCGTAGTGGTGATGCTGTAGTGAAGAGTTGAGAGGCACTTTCATTCTGTGTCCCCAAAATTCAGCATGTGTAACTTTTTGGAGGGAGGGGAAAAAAAATACCAGATCCATCCAGCTGACACTTCTTGTGCTTATTCTTGGATCAAAGGTGTTTTCTTCTTTCTGCTTAGGTGGGTGGATGTCTATTTCTGAGAGATCTGAGAACGAGAAGCAAGTGCCCCCCTCCACCCACCTAGGGATATTGTGGTGCTGAAAGAGCCCTGGGATTTATTTTTTTTTAAAACTCTGGCTTGCTGAGGATGAGTCTGAAATGAAGAAATGCCTCTTTGATCTTCTGGGCCCAATCCTCTTTTTACTTCCACTGATGTCACAGTTAATTTCAGTGGAGTCACTGCTGATCTACAGCAGCGTGAGATCACAATGGGGTTCCTCAGTTCCTCAGCATCTGTGTCTCTGTGTCCTGAGTGTTGCAATGGGACCAGAAAACAGCTACAGGTAGACACTGAGAGTACTCTTGGCATGCCAGATTCTCCCATACCTAGCTCCTCTCAGAGCCCCAGATGTTTAGGCCCAGTATAGGGGAGATGTGATGGGGCAGGGAGAGGGAGGAACAGACCTGACCGCAGTGTGTTGAATGCTGGTGTAGGTGGCTGACCACAGTCCCTCTGAGTGTAGGCAGCTGGTATAAGCGGCTCCTGCAAGCACCACATCCTGGCCTGAGAGTTAGGGAGTTGTAACTGATGGTCCTAAAGCACTGGGCTGAAGCTCAGCACGGCAAAGGTCCTTAGGCTAGGTATTCAGCTGGTGTCAATTAAACCAGCACCACTGAAGTCCATAGAGCCTCCTGAGTTACACCAGCAAATGATCTGGCCCCTTGTACTTGTCTGTCCTGCTGTGTGGAAGCAGTCTGAGAAGCCACGCTTTTTAAGTAACCTCCAGCCTTAAAAGACCACCCTGAAATGGGGCCAAATCTTCCGGAGACTGATTCTGATTTTCTATATTCTAGTGTAAATCAGGAATAGCTCCATGGAAATCAGTGAAATCAAGCCAATGCATATCTGCTTTTGGTAAGAGCAGAATCAGGCTGGAATACACTATGTATGGTACGGTGCCAGCTGGTCAACTTTGCCCCACTATGGTGCCTTTCACTGTAATAGGGGTTTTGACTCCTGGTCTGGTCACCATGGAGGTCAGTTGGACCCTACCAGTGACTAAATGAAGAAGGCCTGATGGTTTTCAGGAGTTGCCCAGGGAAGCTGCCTGCATGAGGTTTGGTCTGGGAGGTCCATGGTTACAGAAGAAGCCTGCAGCAGAGCTGGGCAGTGACCCCTAATCTCCCATATCTTGGTCCAGTGCCTTAACTACAAAACCATCCTTTTTTTGGAGTGCTTTTGGGGGCATATTTCTGCTGTCTTTGCCCCTATCAGCTGTGTTGCTTTAAAGAGGTTGGTGGGTCTTATTCTGTCTGTGCTTTCCTTCTGTCCTTTTAGAGTTACACCAAAAGCGCTGCCTTCATTGTCACCCTGCACCCACTGCAGAACACCGTGACAGACTTCTGGAGGCTGGTGTATGACTACGGCTGCACCTCCATCATCATGCTTAACCAGCTGAACCAGTCCAACTCTGCCTGGGTGAGTGGTTCTGATGCATTTCCTTTAACCCTACCTGCTCATCAGACTTTTGAGAGCTTATACCACTAGCTGTGGCAAGCAAATCCTGGTCATTGCATTCCATCCCCTAATTCCTCTGCTGCTTTAATGATCAGTATTGGTAAATCCCTGTCAGGATTACTGCCGAGGAATGAACCCAGGACCTCTACTTCCAAAGCACACTCACAGACAACTCCTTTCCTGGGAGGAGAATCGGGCAATGAGCTGAGTGCTGGAGTGGGGGTAGGCGGTGGAATTTTTATATCATTTGGGTAACACTGTACTCTACCCAGCATGTAAATCCCCTTGTACACATGTATTACCAGTCACCACCTGCAGAAGCTCAAAGGTTAATTACACAAAATGAAGGGAACTACTTTCATTCTGGTTTTATAGAGGGAAACAAGACACAGAGTGATTCAGTGGCCTGTCTGTGATCACAGACAGTCTTTGTCAGTATTTGGCTAAGAACTGCGCTCCTCTGATTTCTACTTCAGTGCAATAGCGGCTGGACTGCCCTTCTCTATTTAGCCTTGATTTCTGTCTCCTTTCTCTGCCCTAGACTGTTATTTGGCAATCCTGGGGCCCTATTAGCCAGCTTCTGTGCTCCAGTCCAGAGAAGGCTGCAATTCAATCCCTGCTCAATACCTTGTAATTCAGTAAAGATCATATGAGGACTGGGAATGTTGCTGTTTAGATCGGTACACACTAATAAGGCCCTTCCTGTGGATTTAGTGATATGTCAGGCTATTCAGGATGTGCCGTCCATCACGCATCCACTTTAGAGAGGGCACCAAATGGCATTATAACGATGGAAACACAGAACACAGCCTTGGGATGGAAAGTGGTGTTTGAACCTATTTTGGCTCTCTTGGTTTACCATCTCCCCCACAGGGTTTCCTAGAACATTCCTGCTGAGGCCAGAGCAGATTTAAGAGCCCATTACAGGTCTGTAATGTTAATTTGACAAAGAAACTTATTGGATTTTTACATAAAATTAGCATTATAGACTCTTAATGGATGTCTGGAGAAGACTTCATTAACTGGATTATTTTATCAGTTGAAATCAGACACTTAATGTAAATGACCCAAAACTGCAATTGTAATGTTCATGGGAAACAGGCAGATGAGTAGAATAATGGTGCCCCAGATGAGGTGACACTCTTCCCTTGTCTGACGCACTCACTTTGCTAAATAGAGGGAAATATGTGTGTGTCTGTGTGTATGTATATACATATACATATATGCATGCTTACGGATATTACATGTATATGTACTTACTGACTTTTATTTGGAAGAGTCGAGCCGATTCTACAAAGACAAAGGCAACGCACTGAGGTGTGACATTAAAATGTGGTGGAAATAAACAGAAGTTGAACATTGAGGGACGCTCTGGGAGGGGACTCCATTGAGCTGAGATGCTTTCCTTAGGGAGATGAATATTAATGCGCCATTACTGTTTGCATTGCCATACCACCCAAGAGCCACAGCCATACATCAAGGCCCCATTGGTTTCCTGCTCCTTGGAGTCCACAGTCTCGTTTGGTAGGTGACACATCTTCCACCACATCCACATATGCTAAGATGTCCACATATGTGGACATCTTAGCATTGGACTGAGCAGCTCTGCTCTGGCAGGTGACAAGTGTGGGAGTGTGAATGGCCTTTTCTATCTCTGACGTCTGTGAAATGAAACATAGGCCTTTGTACAACCCAATGTTGTGACCAAAGCTTTTTTTTAGCTTCCTTTGGATCTTGCTGCTGGAGAGACGCAAGGGAAAAGAGAGGGTAATTTGGTTCCTGTATAGCACATTTCAGCCCTAGGTCTTGAAATGCTTTACAGAAATGCGTGAGTACCACTGTCTCCATTTTACAGATGGGGAAACTGAGACACAGAAAGGGGGGAGGTGACTTTTCCAAGGCCACCCAACAGGTCAGTGGCAGAACCTGGGATAGAGGTCAGGTTCTCTGGTCCTGTGCCCTGCACCCTGCTGCTATTTTCACTGTTTCCTATCAGAAGTGAAGGCACTTAGTACATTGCCGGATTGGACCCTTGGTTTTTGTTGTATCCATCCATTTCAGTGCAGTGTGAAGTGAGGAGAATCCTGCTCAGTTACCTTTCTTATCACCCACGGTGGAATTTTAGAGGCAGGGGGATTTATTTTGGATCATCAGTTGGTAGCAGACAATACATCCAGGTTTCAAAAAACATAGGGGCTAGGTTTGCTAAAGTTAGCCCCTGCAGAAATACTTATGGGGTGCTGAGGACAGGGAGTGTTGTGTACATTGCTCTATTTCACATGTGCCATTGCTGTTCTCTTGCTTGAATACATCACAAGTGAACCAGGAACACGTTTCAATATCGAGACATAGAAATTTGCTGGTACATTAGAGTCCCTCCTTCCTCTGCCAGCCCATCAGAGCCTGAGATGCAGTACTGCAGACACCCCTATATTTCCCCTCCTTCCTGCTTACCTTGTGCTTTGCCCCCCCCCCCTATTCTCCATTTCAGCTGCACTTTGCATGGCCAGTGGAGCCTCATCATTTTTTTTTTTTCCCCTTTGAATAAAGGCCAACCCTTGCCCTGTCTCCAGTAAGTTGCAATGGCAAGCATGTACCTTTCTGACACACTTCCCAACCTGGAGACTGCCGTATTTCTTCATTATGCTGCCCTGCCTCTCCCTGGACATTTATTCTTCGGGGATGTCTGTGTAACGATATTTAGCCAGATCTTAAATGTTTACCAGTTGAAGACCAACAGCCAATAAATCAGCCTTTACAGCAGGCAGCTTTGAAAGGTGACTTAGAGGGTATATCCCTCACTTGAACTATGTCTCGCCGAAGGAAGTTTTAATATCCAAATTATAGCTCGGAGTCTAGAAAGCTTAGAGATCATGGAGATTTATAGCCCCTATTAATAACCAATTATTTCTCACACACATTTGCCATGCAGTTAGGCCCGAGCCATTGGATGTCCTGAAATGCTAAATGTTCTGTTAAAGTGCAATGACAAACATCATATATTTTGTATTGATGCTGGTTTTCTGGCTGCCGTGGTGTGAAAACAATCGCATCCATGACCCTTGAATAGAACAATACATCAACTGTGCTTCTGGGTGAGAGGGAGAGGGAGAGCAAATCCAGGAGCCATCACACTCAGTAACTCCCTCCTGGAGCATCAGCATTGCCTTAGGATGCTGAGCTTGTTTCTGAGCTGGAATTTGCTTTTTCCTGGAGTAGGAGACAGTGCAGAGATGAGGCTGGTAGCCAGGGATGGAAGGAGATGTTGGCCATTGAGTGCAATCAATGGCAGAGCTCCCTTTGATTTCAGTGGAGCTAGAGTTCATGGTAAACCCATGCCATTGGGTCCATCTTTCCCATTCTCCTGCTCTTACTCACAGTTAGTTTCACTGTTGTCAGTGGGCTTCAGAATTGAAACCCAGTGCTGTGCCCAGACAGTGGGGTGACCCTTCCTGGGAGACCCCACGTTCAAGGAAGGCAGCTGTTCCCAACCTCCTGCACTGCTGAAGTGCAAAGAGGGCTGCACAGCTGTAACTGAGGGCCTTTCAACTTCTCCATGTATAAAGGTCACCTCCATCCAGCAATGTGCTCTATATAGCATGGTTATTAACTGTGCAAGTAATAAGAGTGTCTTCAGCACCCCACGTTATGCACCCCATCTCGGAGCCCTCCAAACCAATCCCCTGTGTCACGTGCCCCTTTCTGGAGCTCTCTGTTGCACACCCTTTCCCGGCACTCTTCCATCATACCCTGTGTCATGCACCAAAACCCCCTGCCTCTGTGCAAAGCCCAGTGTCACATGCCTCTGCATGATGTCCCATGTCTCGCACCTTCTGCAAAGCTGTATTATTAGTAATTGTTTCTTTTATCTCTTCAGCCATGTTTACAGTACTGGCCTGAGCCAGGACTCCAGCAGTACGGGCCTATGGAAGTAGAATATGTTTCCGGATCGGCTGATGAGGACCTTGTTTCTCGCCTCTTCCGAGTCCAGAATATCACACGGGTGAGAACGGTTTCTTAGCTTGGCACGAGGAAACATGTGGCATTGGGAGCTGTGTCTAGTACGTGCTAAGACCACTCTGAGACAGTCTCTCAGCTCAGAGATCCAGGCTGTATCTTGAAGTCATGGAAAAGCTGCTTCTGTGGGGACTGTGCCAGGCAGACTCTTAAGCTAGCCTACCTTTGCCAGCTCATGTGTTAGAGATGGAAGGGGAAGCCCTGGAGGAGGTCTAGAATGACATGTGCATATCAGCTATCAGAAATGCTGCCAAAAGAAACCCCAGTCCCCAGCTGAATAGCATGAGGAAAATCACAGAGTCTGTGTGTAGCATGTGACAGAGGGGGCAGGCAGCACAGCAGCAGATAGGGCAGGAAGCAGAAGGCAGAGCAGAAGATCAGGCAGGGAGCACAGAGCATGGAGCAGAAAGCAGAGCAGCAAATTGGGCAGAAGGAGATCAGAGTGGCATGTGAGAAGGGTGCAGGGCTAATTTGTGGCACACATGCTAAAAAGGTTGGATCCCACTGAAGTATACCGTTAGTTTCTCTTGTTATAGTAGGCGGATGCCCCTTTAGATGATGGCACAGCATTCTGCTTAATTAGTCATCTCCTAGAATACCATAACCATCCTAGGAGGCCTCCCAGCCCCAGCGATGTAACCCCAGCCCTCTGTTCCCAGCAATGAGTCCCTTGAAGCCCAGCTTCAAAGCTTTCTTGAGTCTCTGCCCCCTTGCAGAAGCCTGAAAGTGGGAGCAGATAACTCTTTGTGAGCTCAGACCCACAGCCATGTGTTGAGCTAGGTCCTCCTTGCTCCAGCCTGTGATTGATATGTACCCTACCCTGAGGTCAGCAACTCTCAGTTATAATCTGAGTTGCAGGGGACCTGACAAAACAGCTTTCCTATGAGGCTAAAGGGAAGATTTACATGGCCTTTCATTTACTTCTGTCTGCAGCTTTCACTGCACACCTGGTTTTCATGCTCGACTGGCTCTGCTCACCATTACATGAAGGAAAATATAGCGAAGTTGGAGAAAGGGCAGCCAGGGTGATTAATGGAATATGTGGGGGGACGGGATCTTACTTGTGAGACGAGAATAAGAAGAATGGGCTTATTTAACTGTGAGTGCAGGCTGTGCGGAGGTGACATGACTGAAATCTTTAAGCAGGAGAAGGGTTATCACAAGTGAGCCTCGTGTGTTTGTTGAGGTCACCAGATGAGCCAGAACAAGAAGGCTTAGAAGGCAGCGTATGGGAGTGATTGGCAGCGTGGTCAGTCGGTGGGGTGAGCTTTTGGCTGGGGTCTGAGATTAAATAGGACAAATTTGTTTCCATCACAACCTGACCAGTCATTTGAAGCCTGATGAGCGAAAGGCTATCGGCCAGCATGGCTCTCTGGAGCTTCAAGCCTCTTTTCGTGCATGTGAGGAGGGAGTATTTCACTGAATGCGTGTTTTGCACCTTAGAGCAGCTGCACAATGTGTCTCAGTCCTTTTTCCCCCAGGGGAGGTGTTTTGCACAGTGTAAATCCTCAACAGAGCTATACAGACAATTTGGAGTAAAACTGGGTGCATTGGCCTCATTTGCCTATGTGCTGTGCAGTTTGGGGCACCGCAGAGAGACAGACAAGGTGCGTGTATGGAGAGAAAGATGAAACTATTCTCAGCCGCAAGACAGACAGGGCTGCTTGTCAGCCTAGATAGAGCTCTATGCCTGTGGTTAGAATAAAATATGGGATGGCTGAACTAATGGGATTTAGGACGACACTTCTCCTCTGTATGCAGATTATTCAATAATTGCCCATTAATAGTACACGAAGGCTTAATCCTAAAGTGTCTGGGGCTGGTAACTGTTGGAGACAGGATGCTAGACTAGATGGATTTCAAGTCTGACCTGGTGTGACAGTTCCTGTTAAAGCTGATCATGACCTTCAAACAAACCTCCAAAAGGATCCCAGAGCTTTTTTTTTTTTTTTTGTTGCCACCTGAAGGAGTTTCCTTTCTTGTCCTCTCTACTTATTCTTTCGTATCATTCTACCTATGCATGTCTGGATTCCAGCTGGAAATGGAGTGGTGAGATAATGCAAGGGGCCCTATGCTGGCCAGATTTCTGACCTAAATTTGAGACCAAGGAAGTCAGAATAAATTTCAGAGAAGCATCCAGTCTTTCTGATAGGTCTCTGAACTTAGTCCTGCCAGAAGTCCATCCCTCCCTAACATTTACCCATACCTTGGAACAAACCCAACTCTAATGTAGCCCCGTTTATGTGTTGAAGCTGAGCCTACCAGTTGGGCTTGTTAAGTCAGAGGTGCATTTTGATTTCTCCTGTTGCTGTCTTGTGTAATTGGAGCAATACTGAAACAGCTCCCCCAACCTTATGCTCGTTTCCTTGCTGAAGCCACGGGCCGTGTGTAGATGAAACAAGGGGCGTGTGTGCACAACACTTTAAAGTGGGCTAAATGCTTTTGCACCACTTTAATGGTATCGGTGTTTGCATGCCTTGGTGGTGAATTGCGCATTAATTCCAGCTGCTGTAGGAAATTTGGTGGTGTAATGCGCCTTAAATGACTTGGGGCACAGCAAACTAAAACTCCATGGCGCTGCAGGAAGCCCGGGCAGGCAGCCTGGCAGCAGCTCCACCCAAGAAAAGTGGTGAGCCTGATCTTCCCCCCTCCCCGCAGAGCCTGCCTGAGCTACGCAGGGGCCTGGTGCTTCCCTCAATGGCAGCAATGCCCCCTGGGACCGCCTGAGCCAGGTGCCTATGGGTGGGTGCTGCCTGGGGGCAGAGGGCATTGCTGCCCCAGAGGGAAGCACCAGCCCACTCTGCTCCCCACCTCTGCAGCCCAGGGACCACTCCACCCACCAGCAGCTCGCCCTCCCCTCCCCGCCGCTGGAGAGGTAGGTAAGTCAGTGGGGTGTGTGCATGACACAGGGGTTTAATCAGCCCTAAATTGAAGTGGCGTTTTTTAAAATCCACCGCTTTGATTTAGGGCCCCCATTTCATTTACACATGCCCATAGGTACTATTTTTAATGGGTACCGAATGCCTCCAAACTATCCACTCTCTACCAGCATCTATCTTGCAGGCATCTCCCAGAATCACTGCAGGAAGGTCGTTCTCCACAGTGCTGCCCTGGGTGTGAACTGGCTAGTGAGAAGAAGCTAAATGCTGTGAAAATCAACGTTAGCTCCACTCTAGAACTTGCAAGCAGCCCAGGGTGAAATGAACAGCTAGGATCATCAATCCAGGCAGCAGAAAGAGCCTTCTTAATTCTCTTATCTTCCTTCTGTTATCTGTGCTTGGAAAGTTTTATCTTGTATTCGGTGCAGCTTTTTAAAATGTTGCCATCCTGACGGAGCCAATTCCCCTCTCTTAAATGCTTTTCCTTTTAATATTGGAAAATTAATTGCTTTGCATGTACTGATGCTGCGTGTCTGATTGTTACTGTTGAGTGCTGCCCTGTGCCTGCAGAAGAGCATGTGTGGGCTTTGTAATCATGTCTCTGCAGAGAGTAATGTGTGTATAACTGTAATGTTGAGCTCTGGGGTATTGTGAGTGTGTGCACGTGTGTGACCATGGTGTTGCCCTGTGTAGCATGGGTGATGGGTTCTTGTGTGCCTGGGCTTCTGTGATGCTAGGTGCTGGGTAACAGAAAATGAGAGGAGTTAAGCCCTAAGGACTATAATTCTGCTGTCATGTCTCCTGGTGTAGAGCTACAAATCACTGGTGTTGCTCTAGACTCACATCTATGTTGGAAGGGGACCCTCCAGGCACATCAGTGACAAGTTAAGCAAGCCCTGCTTAGCCCTGTCGATGTGATTCTGCCAAGTGCAGTGGGATTCAAGGTGCTATATAAAAGTGCCATCAGCCTGAACCACTGGGTAGGGAAACAGGAATGTCTCATTGCGAGCCCTAGAAGCAGAGCAAAACTGCCCAACTCAAATGTGCCATGTATCTAAAAACCAAAGCAGATTGATTCTGAGTTATTTGCTGGGAATCTTGCAAGCTGCATTTGTTTTCTTCTTTTTCCTCTGGCACACGTTTCCCTCTGAACACACATGCACGTGTACATGCACATGTGCACACACACACACGTGTGCACGTGGCAGTGAAGTCATTAACTACAACTTGAGTGCTAGACCCAGCGTTTCGCTCCATAAGCCAGTCTTGATTCCCAGAGTAGCTCTACCCTGTGTGTTGGGATTGAGTCCCATAACCCTCTAGCTAAAGGCTGGGTTCAAGGCATTGTAGATGTAATTCTTCTACTTCTGGAACGTGCTAAATTTATTAGATTCCAAAGATAACTAGATTATCAGGGTTTTAAAGCACATTCTTGCCACTCAGCCTCCTTGCTGGATGGCTCATTTTCAAGAGCTCCTTGGTTTACAGTGAATGCACATGAATTCACTTTGGTGATCTCTGCCTAATATTTGTTGGAGCGTCTCTTGTGTGTGAGTCAGTTGGCACCTGTGAGTGCAAGACCAGGTGTGATTGCAGGTGAGGACTGAGGTGTGTAAGGTTGGGGACCTGGGATTGGCATAGCAGGGGGTGTAGCTGGTTAGCTTGAGATGCATTAAGCAGAGATGCATGTCTGTGTGTGTCTGGGGGTGCTGATGGGGATGGCTAGGACACTTTAGGTCTGGGTGGAGATGAAGTGGCCTAGCTGATGCGGGGACAACTGAAATGGGTGATTTTCCTCTCTTGTATAAATATTAATGCTTCCCAGTGTCTCTTCTCACACGTCAAAGCCTCCCTCAGGAAATCAAAGAGGGCAGTCATATATGTAAATTGATGGGCTGCTTCTAGTTACAGGAAGGACACCTGATGGTCCGGCATTTCCAGTACCTGAGGTGGTCAGCATACAGAGACACGCCAGACTCCAAGAAGTCTTTCCTGCACCTACTGGCCCAAGTGGAGAAGTGGCAGAAGGAGAGCGGTGATGGGAGGACGATCGTGCACTGCTTGTGAGTGGCTCTCACGAGATGGGATGGAGGGATGGGGGGAATGACTTCTATCAGTCCACTTGCCTCCAGTGCTGCTAGAAAGCCCCAGTGGGTATGGAGCTTTGATGCAGTTTTATGCGCACAGAGTACCACTCTTTCCAAAGCTACTGCACTAACCACAGAGGTCTGAGGGGCTTTGGGGCTGCCAACATGGATTTTCTCTGATCCCCATGACCAATATGTCAGTCTGAGCCCCAGGGCTCCGAACTTACCTGGCTAGGGGCTCAACTGGGGGTCATTGTGTCAGTGAAGCTACATGCATTGTACCAGAAAAGAACCAAATCCACTGCATCCTAGTGGAAACTGTCCATTGGGAGCTGTTGGGTCACATGTACATGCACAGTGCTGGGCTCTGAACCAAGCATCACCACTCAGGAAAGAGACTTTGGAGTCATTGTAGATAGTTCTGTCAAACAAAACAACAGCAAAAAAACCCAACATGATTCAATGTGCAGCAGCAACCAAAAAAGCCATTTAGAAGTTAGGTATTATTACGAAGGAAATTGAAAACAAAATGGAAACACCATTAATGCCACGGTATAAATCCATGGTGCACCCACACCTTGAATAGTATGTGCAGTTCTTGTCTACACATCTTAAAAAGGATTTAGTGGGATTAGAAAAGATACAGAGAAGGGCAACTAAGATGATCAAGGGTTTGGGGCTACTACCATACTGGGAAAGACCACGATCCCTTCTTGCTTCATCATGTAGACACCAATGATACTGCCAGGAAAGACACTGAACAGATCAGAGGCTACTATGAGGCTCTTGGCAGGAGGTTTAAGGAGCTTGGAGCACAAGTGGTGTTTTCATTGGGCTGCTGTCAGACATCGAAGTGGGATTATCTAGATAAGGAAGGGGCAAGCTGAGAGAGGAGATAAGAAAAGAGACTTTCAAAGAGCTTTTATTGGGCTTGAATGAATTCAAGTCAGCAGGGTAAGATGAGCTTCATCCCAGGATCCTGAAGGAACTGGCAGAGGAGATCTTGGAGCCCTTGGCAATGATCTTCATGAAGTCGGAGGACACAGGCCAGGTGCCAGAGGACTGGAAAAGGGCCAGTGTAGTGCTTCTCTTTTTTTTCAAAGGCAAAAAGGAGGATGTAGGAACTACAGACCAGTTAGCCTAACCTCAATACCTGGGAAATTACAGGAACATATCCTAAGGAAGGTGATTTGCAAGCATCTGGAGGAGGAAAGGCTGATCACAAGCAGCCAGCCTAGATATATGGGGGAAAAAATATTGTTCCAAATTTCATCCACTGAGCGGGTTATTCCAGTCATTCAGGTTTGTGTGGCACTACCACCAGCAAGCATCTTCCCTTCCAGACTCTTCAGCCTAAGGTTTCAGATACTCTCAAATCCATGGGCAGGCATCCTGTGTACAGACCCCAAGGATGGGGGTCTTGGGGTTCGGATGGCCCTGAGTCTTGCTTGCCCTTAGCCAACTGACCAAATAAGCAAGCTAGGGAGAAATCCCCCATCTTCACAAAATAGGCATGTAGTCAAGATCCTCCCATTGGCAGACTGTAGCAGACTCTTGGAGAAGTTGTGGGGGCTGTCTGCAGTACATTGGACAAGTCTCCATTCTTCACTACACAATGCCATTCAAGGTGATCTGAGGTCTGTGGGAAAACCACCTTATGGCATCTCCCTTGCTGAGGTTGTAATATTTGCAAGTAAGTACAGAAGTGCTGCTTAAAAGGGCACATATGTAGTATCTGTTCTAAAACTTGCAGCAGTTTCAAAGGAAGTAAACTGCATCAATTCTGGATCAATTCTGCATCAATTCCCTGTGGGGGGAAGACCCACACATTTTTTTTTAAGGGACACAGACACAGGGGAAAAAACAAAAACAAACTGTCCTTGTGGTAGGACAGTTAGTATGTTTGCTCCATATTGGCCATGTGTTTTATAGTCTTTCTCAGTGTTGGCTGCATTTAATCAACTTCATAGCTAGTTTTCATTAATAAGCACATGCTGTTTTTGGCAGCAGTTAAATGATAGGAAGTGTATTTAATTAGGTTTCCTTATATGCAAATGTAAGGCAAGGGTTTTTTTCCCTTATGTTAATTGTAGGGGAAACCCTCATCTTGTATTCAAGTAAATATGGTACTACAGGACAGAGAGATAACTTGCTCAGTAGCCACAAACAAAGGGCATTTATTAACAGGTCCATATCAGAATAGTAGGAGGCTTCAAGTAGAGTCCCGCAGGGGTCTATTCTGGGCCTGGTGCTATTCAGCATATTTATTAACAGTTTGGATGCTGGCATGAAAAGCTTCTGGAGTGAGATTGCAGGTGACACGAAACTGGAAAGGAGTATGGACATGCTGGAGGATGCAAGTACAATTCAGAAGGATCTCAACAGATTGGAAAGCAAGTTCAATGCAGAGAAATGCAAGGTGCTACACCTTGGGGTGGGAGGGGGAATAATCAAAAACACAAACAGAAAATGGGTGACACCTACCTGGGTGGCAGCACTATGGAAAAGGATTTCAGAGGCTTTGTAGATCACAAACTCAATATGAGTTTTGTAGTGTGATGCAGCCACATAAAAGGTACATGCATTTTTAAGATGCACCAATAGAAGCATTACATGCAAGACATAGGAGGTGATGGTGAGTGGTTAGGCCTCATCTGGAGTACTGTGTGCAGTTCTGCTCTGTACATTTTAAAAAGGATGTGGAGAAGTTAGAGATGGTCCAGAGGTGAGCAGCAAAGAGCTTAGAATGACCAATGACCAAGGGCTTAGACGGCAAGTCACATGAGGAGATACTGAAGGAACTAGGCATGTTCAGCTTGTGGACAAGGCACTTAAGAGGGGACATGATAAAAGTCTTCAGATACTTTGAGGGCTGCCATAAAGAAGAGGGAAAGCACCTTTTCTGTCCTGATGCAGAGAGGAAGATGCGGACCAGTGGCTTGAAGTTGCAGCAGAGTAAGTTTAGATTGGATATCCGGAAAAACTTCTTCACTGTTAGAACAGCTAAGCGATGGAATAGCCTGTCTAGGGAAGTTGTGGACTCTTCATCATTGGAGGTGTTCAACAAGAGGTTTGACAGCCACTTATCAGGGATGATTTAGGCATAGCTAAGCCTGTGTTTTAATATAGGTATTTCCCATGCTTCTGCGCTTTGCTCATCTGGACAGGGATGATCCTGCCTCAGGCAGGCGGTTGGACTAGATGACTTCTGGAGGTCCCTTCCAACCCTACTTCTCTATGAGTCTATGAAGTCACAGAATATGAGAATTAGGGGCCACCCATTGAAATTAACAGGAGAAAGTTTTAAAACAACCAAGAGGAAGTGCTTTCTATTTGGTGCATAATTAAATTTTGGAACTCATCACCACAGGAGCTTGTAGGGCAAATAGTATTGCTGGGTTCAAAAAGGAATTAGAAATATTTATGGAGGGTAAGGCCATAAATAGCTGTGAAATAAGAGTCAGGGATGTTTCCTCTACATCTCACAAGGTTCCTTCCAGCCCTAAACTTCTGTGAATCCCTAAACCAATGATGCTTGGTGCCAGAGAGAGTACAACAGGTAGTAGTTCACCCTTGACATGCCCTGTTCTTGTAGTCTCCCTCTAAAGCATCTACTACTTGTTGATGTCAGAGGCTATTTGGCCAAATGGAGCATTGGTCTGAACCAGCATGGCACTTTTTGTGTTTTACATTCCACTTGGCAATGGGGTTTAGCAGCAGTCCCAGCCACAACTTACCCAGGAATCTGTCACACTTCAAGTCATGATGTGGGAAGAGAGGCAGCAGCTGTGTGATTATGGCAACTTGCTTTTTAGCAGGTCTGATTAACTGAATCTCATTTTGTAAGTGCTCTCAAATCCCCCCCAAACCCTATCCTTTTGCACATCTGTCTGCATGCACACACACACGCGCACCCCCCTCCCCCACGTGGGACACAACGAGTTTGCAAATTGACAGAGACAGCAGGCGAGTGCTTAATCAAAAATTAATTACAACCTTGTCCGTCTTCATTTGCCAAAGGGTAATTTGAGAGCATCCCTTATAAAATAAAGTTTCTCCCCTCTTCCTTGGAGCACTCCAGAAGATGAAGACAAGAAGTTGAGAGAGGGAGAAAGAAGGGGAGAGAGGTGTTGCTGCTCATAAATCACATACTGGCACATCTGGCAAAGCTGATTCATCCAAAGGGGGTGGGTGGGGTGTATCCAATGACACTACATAAAATTATAGGACCTGATTGGTGCATTCAGTCCTAATGGCAGCTCCTACCCAAATAGTCTGTCCAAATGAACAACATTGATAAAGATTAGAAGGAAGGAGTTAACATCATCATTATCATTTTACGATGGAGAGTTAGGTTGCCTTGGGATGACATGACTTGTCCAAGGTTGACTCTGTGGTAGAGTTGGGGCTTGAACCCTAGTGTCCTGAGACCCAGCTTAGATGCTCCAGCAGGGCACCGTTTTTAGCTGTGGTTCCTCTTATGGTTCCCAAGACCTACTTGTCAAGAAAAATGCAGTCCAGACTCAAGATTGATAGCTTGGGGCACATCTTGGGGATGTGAGTCTTCCCACAATATTTTAGGCTGATTTGGTTTGGCTACTGCTGTGTTATATGAATGCAGACATCAAGGAGGTTTCACTTCACACCCAGAGGTTTTTGCTTTATGAATGGAAATGCAGTTAAACTCAGCGTGCCAAAATTAAAATCCAGAACCTGTGGGGTCTTGATCTTCTGGGTCTGTTTCATGTATTCAGGTGAACCACACTTTTATGAATAGCCACCCCAAATGTCAGTCTGACACTGCAGGGAAACTGCAAAGTGGTTTTTCTCATTTCAAGCGAGAGGTTTTGGGACGTCCTATTAATTAACAATCTTATAAGGAGCTGAAAATCAACAGGCTTTGTTTTCCGTCTCTTAGCCAGTTTCTGATCCTTGGCAATATGTTGCCTCTCTCTCTTTACACCTACTTAATTTCCTTAACTACCTCTTCTTAGAGAGAACTGAAGGATGATTTGGAAAGCTGGTTGAACAATTTTGGACTGTGAAGTACTCAGACACTATGGGAATATGAATTTATAAGTGCCTGAGGTGGTTAGACAGTGCCAAACACTTCCTGAAAAACCTGATAAATTATACCAACTGCTTCTTCCTTATCCACCATTGTGCTAATATACTTAATAGATTAGCGAGGCACAATTTTTTCTTTGTAGAAGTGGTGCTGCTTCTTCTTCAGTGTATTGCGCTCATCTAGGGGTTTTATGACCCTATCATTTAAACAAATTTACCACTTCTCAAATAGGGTTCACCACTCTGAAATTCCCACTCAAACAGTACAGTGTATGGTAGCCTCCAGTCCTTCAGTGGAAAGCTGATTATAATGACAGATTGCATATTTGTTATAGTACCTCAGGCACTTCACATACAAGTTCATTCAGGGTTCTGGGATGTCCCTAAAGCAGGCGCGGGCAATTATTTCGGGCAGAGGGACGCTTACTGAGTTTTGGCAAGCCATTGAGGACCACATGACAGGTAACCGGGGGGAGATAAATATTAATTTTCTAAATTTTTAGGGGCTCTGCGGGCTGGATAGAATGGCCTGGCAGGTCACATCTGGCCCTCAGGCTGCATTTTGCCCACCCCTGCCCTAAAATCATGGTGACTTGTTACTGTTTAATCATTTAGGGTGCCTGTGGACATGTGGAACAGCTGCTCCGATGCACCTAAGTACAGCGAATCGGAGCAGGCTCAACTAATCAAGTACGCTCCAGTAGCCTGGGCATCTCGTGTATTCAGTGTCCCTGCGTCCCTGGCAGCAGGCGTGTTTTTTAACTAAAGCTTTAACTAAAGCTTGTTCAACAAGCTTTAGTTAAAGTGCCCCTGCCGCTGTTTTGAAGCGCGGGATGCTGAATACACAAGTCACTGTGGGTGCTTTAATTAGAGCAGTTCCTGAGAGCCACTCTAATTAAAGCGTGTGTGTGTCCCCACCCCCGAGCATGCGTAAAGACACCCTTAATTTGCTTCAAGTCTTTCCTTTATGACACTTGGCTTTGACAATACCTCATCTTTATGGCCTAAAACAGGATACCGGAAGCAGGACTCTCTCTAGCCTCTTCTGAAGACTAATGCAAACATAGCCTGTCTGCATTTGCCTGTGGAGCTGCAGCTCTCATTAAGTTCTGATTATCCGATGAATTATTTAGGGGTCCAATTTTAGGTACTCAGGTTTGAAAATATTGGCCTTAATTCCTCATTATGGCCCCGGTTCCTATCTCACAGGGGTACCATGGGGCTTAATTAATGATGAATATTTGTCCAAAAGTATGGAAGTACTTGAGAAAGGCCAAGCATTGCTGTTGCTTTACTCAGTTTCAGTAAGGCTGCAGCAAGGGCTTTTGGAATAAATGGTTTAAGGTGCATTGTTATGCACCATTTTTCTGTGGACTGAGTCTGTGTATTTCTTTTGCTAGGAATGGGGGTGGTCGGAGCGGCACTTTCTGTGCCTCTACCATGATCCTGGAGATGATCAAGAGTCATAACATGGTAGACGTTTTCTATGCTGCAAAGACCCTCCGCAACTACAAGCCAAATATGGTAGAGACATTGGTAAGTGCCACATGCCATCTGTTTTTCATTTGCTTTCCTCTAAACCCTCCTTTTTGGCTTTCTTGAATGCTTAAAGCTTTTCAGTCCTGTTGTATAGTGAAGGAACATTGAGATCCAATAAATCCACCTTGAACTAAGAGATCAGAAAAGACGAGCACCTACCCAACTAGAAGGTGAGATTATAAGATGTAGTCTCAGCCTGGCATCCTCCTTTGTTCTTCCCCTTCCCTTTTCCACTGGCTATTTACTGCATATTATGTGGGTCTATCACTAAGTTTGAGACACTCACCTTGTGGGCACTAAGGGCAGTAGCCTATCCCACCTGTCAAGCATCTGTGTGCAATCTTATTTTACCCTCCTTGAGTCCCTGAAAAATCATTCATGTGTTTTCTTTTATAACACACTGTAATCTTAGCCACGGGAAAAAGTACCAAAAAGCTTTCTGCTAAATAAGAGTGGAGCATTCTGTTTAACACAGTGAATGCAATTCAGGCCATTTGAGGGGGTTTATAAGCAGTGAGGGTCCTGTCTGGGGAATAGAAAGAAGCAGCCCTACTGAAGCTTTTTCCTGGTTTTAGGTTCCCTTCCAGCCTCCATGCTCTGGCTGGACAGCTTGCTGGGGTTCATGAGTCTGGGCTGTGTTTGGATTAAACCCACCCAGTGCATGTTTTCATGTGCACACCACGTACAATGGGAGTGATCTGGTTCCCAAAGCAGGGGAATGCAGCAGAACGCCCTTTGGGCATTAGGTTCATTCAAGACCCACACTCAGGAAACCTGAGCAGGTGCAGATCTGCATGACTAGAAGCTGAAGGCTCACTGGGGTAAACCGGCTAAGTCAGAAACCAGTCCACTCTGGAGATAAAGCAGGCCTGTCATGCACCCATTGTGATGTCCCTTTTCCTCTGGTGACATGTTTGATGGTAATTTTATAAAGGAGATAATCCTTATGCACCATGGTTATAATGGACAAGCTACTCGGCATGAATGCAGAAAGAGCTAATACAGTCCTTGGATGTATAATTAAGAGCATAAGAGTAAAATGGTGATTTTTCTTCCATATGCAGCACTGATGAGCTTGAAACTGGAACACTACCTATAGCTCTTGTGCTTACAGTTTCAAAAGGATATTGAAAAATTTGAGAAGGTGTAGGAAAGGGCCACAAAAATGATTGAAGAGCTAGAGAAACTGTTTTACAATGAGGCACTTGCAGAGTAAAATCTGTTTAGCTCCTCGAAAGGAAGATTGAGCAGTAACTTGATTCTCCAGCAAGAAAACACTATGTACCAGCGATTCAGTGAAGGGCATAACGATAACTAATGGCTGGAAGCTGGAGCTGGACAAATTCCTGTTGGAAATAAGCAATTCATTTTGAATAGTGGGGATGATTAACTGGAAAAGCTGCCGCAGGTAACAATGCAGCATCTCTTGATATCTTCAGACTGAGTCTGGATGGCTTTCTGGAAGAGATGCTGTAGCCAAACAGAAATTATTGGGTTTGATACAGGAGTAACTGAAATGTAATGTGCTGTGCTATTCTGTAGGTCAGATGGGATGTCCTTAAACTTTGAGGCTAGATCCAGACATGCAGGCACATGTGGTTTGTGGCACTGCAAACCTCTGGCTGGGACGCAGGGTGCCTCAGCACAGGGGCTCCACAGCCCTGGGTGGCCTGCTGCCCCATCTCCACATGCCACTCCCTGGCTGGCCAGGGCACAGGGTGCCTCAGTGCAGGGCATGGCTAGCCCCTGCTGAGACACCCTGTGCCCCTGCCAGCCCCCCCCCTGCAGCACATGAAGCACCAGGGCAATGTGCTTCACAACAGGACACATGGGCAGGGGTATGCACTGAAGCACAACGTAGCGGCACAAATTGGTGCTGCTACTATTTGTGGGCACACCCCTGCTCATGTAGATCCAGCCTGGGAGTCTCTGAACTCTGCTGGGAGCATTGGTACAGCTTACACAATTTCCAAGTTCACCACTGAAAGGCCTGAACTTGTTTTGTAGCAACACAGGCAGGCAGTGATTCACAGCTCCCCACAGGTTTGGATGAATTTGTTTCTGGCCCCTGTGGCTGGCAAGTTTCAGCCCTGAGTGGCTCCCCTAACTCCCCCTTGCCCTGCCCTCAGTCTGTTGGTCTGTGTGCATCTCTCCCTCTCTCTTGTGCTAGTCTGCACTGTGGCTGGTCAGTAAGAGGAGACCATGGTGGAATTTCCCTGCTGCTGTTGGGTCGAATCTGACTGCTCTGACCTGATGCACGCAGCAGACATTGCAGCATTTCTGCCTACTACTAACTGGCTCTGCTGCGTGCTGCTGGGTGGAACAAGCAGCCAGGGACAGCACACACCAAGTGAGCCTGCTGCTCCAAAGGACATTAGATGTGCTCTTGAGATTGCCATGTGATATGATTAGGATAGATCAGTGGTTCTCAACCTTTTTAGAGCCAACACACTCCTTGTTCACCCAAGGCATCCCTTGGATAAGGTTGGAACATCACCCCTTGGATAGTTTTCACTCCATTTTTAAGTATGGAAAAATAGTAGAGCAATTCTTCTGTTGCAAAGAGCTAAGAAAGACCACGACCTTCAAAAGATCTCCTGGCACTCAATTGAGAATCACTGGGATAGATGGTGGTGGAGTAGCGGTGGCAGCTCACGGACACTCCTGTTGAACGGGTCCTAGTTTTCTGGATGTTATATATAGCATTGTGAGGTTGCACTGCACAGCTATTAAGGGCCTGGACAGGGTCCAGGTAGCTGCCAGGGGCTCATGCATGATCCTTTCCTTTCTTATTGTGGTGAAAGTAACCTAGCTCCTACTGGATAACAAGCAGTCGGTTTGAGCCTTACCCTGTGTAAAAGTTGTGTAGTCAAGGTTTTGTTTAGCCCCATTTAAAGTGCTCTCTGGGGCCTGAAGTTTGGGTGTGAGGCAGCCTCTCTGCCGTAGACCAGAAAGGCCTACTAAAGTGTAAAATTCGCCTTGGCACAGGGGGCCAGAGTGAGGACAGTGGACCACGTCTATCTCACTCAACTTCAAATGGGGCTTAGGTGCTACCGACTCTTCTGCACCAGGGTGAACATCAGCCATGGTATCTCCACTCACAAAGGTTCACCAGAGGTCAGGCATCTGGGAACAGACCTGAAAGGTGCACACACTGTATGGGGATCTTGACATCTAGATGGGAAAGACGCACAGCAAGCCTCGGACATTATTGTTTTGCTGGAGGAACCTGCACGTCTCGTTGGCCAGAATGTTTGCATTGTCTGGATTATAAAATCCCTAACTTTAAAAATGAAATGACTTTGGGGCGGATGTGATTTGCATTAGGAATTAAACCGAGTGGGGAGAGCAAGTAATAAAAAGACGCTGTGACAGGCATGAAGTTATCAAACCCATTGGGCTAAATTGCAAAGGTATTAAAACAACAACATTTCAGATCCAAGCACAATCTTTTCCCAGCCTTAAATGAACCTGAAATGTCTATTCCAGGAAACCCAATCTAGTGGAACCACTATGGGCCAGATCCCCAGCTGAGGTAAATCAGCATGGTCTCACTTGGATCAATGGGGCTGCACCATTTTACATGCCGATATGGCCCCATGTGCCTTCCCCACCCCCACTGGCTGCCTGTGGGGGTTTATTTTTGTATTATAATAAAACAGAAACAATCCCCTTTCTTAATCCAAAAGCATTATGTGGTTTTAATCTCTGCTGCAGCTTCCTTCTTCCTTTGATTTCCTTCTCCCAGTGCCTGCCCACACCTGGGGTCACTTTAGTGCTGCCCACCCCTCCACAAGTCTAATTAAATTCTTTTTAATGACACACTAATGCCTCCTGCAGAGCTCGGTGGAGTATTGTGCTTTAGAAGCAATTTTAATTCTACAGCAGAGACTATGGCTGGGATTTTTTCTCCCTTCCTTTACGTTATGCTCTGATGGGAATGGTGTGTAAACAGGATCCTCACTGCTCAGCAATATTTTGCTCCTCTTCTCAAGTATCTGTGCTGTGCAGACGACTGCCATGTCCTCAAGGGGGCTGGAAATTAGAGAGAGGGAGAGATGTCAATGTTATCTAGCAATGTAAAGAAAGTTTGTTCCTTGAAAATGCCTTTATACTGGCATAGATTTTGGCTCAGAGAGACAGACGGGCACTAAGAAGCAAACAACAGATATTTTCAGGAGTAATCAGTGACTTTGGGGGTCTCAGCTGTTGGATGCTCAATTTGCGACACCTGATTGGGTCTTGATTTTCAGCACTGCCTGAAGATAAGGAACTTGAAGGTCGGCCGCCAGAATCACAAGCCACCGGCCAAATAGATATCATGGGAACAGACAGGTTCCTAAGACAGAGAAAGCCTAGATTACATTAGGACTACGATCTCAAACACTCCAGTGCTCAACTGCCATATTTTTGGGTCCTCCCCATTATAAAATCGGTGTGACCAGTCATGTAGGGAATGTGCCTTCGTACGTCAGAGAGGATGCTTAACACTGCTGGAATACAAACAGTGAATAACATCTGGAGGATGCTGAGCTCTGATGTTTTTCATGTGAATGTTTCTAATCCGTGAAGATGCACTGGGGGAAGGATACAGATGAAGCACAGCTGGGATGATCCCTGCTAATGAGTAGGACCCATTCTGCCCTTGGTTACTTCTGCACAACCACACTGTCTACAGTGGAGACTGGCATAACAGAGGGGGGATTTTGTTGCACCACCAGAGCGCTGAGATCCTTTGTAGAAAGCTCCACTGACAAGGCTGTGCCCAGTAGTTCATAGTCAAAGTGTATGCAGGTTTTAGGGCTGATTGGGGGGTGAAAATTGGGAGCTTGGAGAAAAATTGATCACTAGTCTCAGGGGAGGACAAGGAGGAATGGCCATAAATGGTTAGAGGATGGTTTCAGGATGGATGTAAGGCAAAACTTCTCTCTGGTAACGGTGCCCAGAATCTGGAATAGACTTCCCAAGGAGGTGGTGGAGTCCCTCAACCTTGGAAGTCTTCAAGAGACTTCCGGACAGACACCTTGCTGGGATCATTTGATCTCAACAGTATTCCTGCCCACAGCAGGGGGGTTAGACTCCATGATTTTTCACGGTCCCTTCCAGCCCTTCATTTCTATGATTCTATAATTTAACTAGTTTTAGCTAGAAGGTTTCCCACGAATTGCTAATCTCTCTGTAGAGGACTGATCCTGCTTCTAAGCTGGTGTCAATCAGTGAGTTAGCACAGTCACCCAGATGTAAAACCATTGGCAGGCTCTGGTAAAATCCCATCTCTCACTCAATATGCTGGGGTTAGGATTTTGCCTTAGGAAGCCTGTCAGTTCCTTGCCTAGAGACTCGGGCAGCCATCACTACCTTTTTGCTGACTTGTCTTCCTGATGTCTCTGTCATTTCTTCAGCAGCCGTTTTTTCCTTTCTTGCTAACCATCTCATTCAGTCCTTACCTCTGAGAAGAAGATAAGAGAAAAAGTCGTGTGGATCAGATGTTACTCGTGTCACGTAGGATGCACTTAGATACATCAGTGAGATGTAAGGACCTGAATAGAATAGAATAGAATTAGCTCCCCTGGCTTGACTTCGTCTCTCACAGCTGCATTCAAGAACGATGAATTCCAGCTGCAGCAGATGTAGAAGAGAGTAGGATGCTAATGGGAATGAAGAGTTGATTTTATGAGAGGAGACTAAAAGAGCTTAGTTTCTTTAGCCCAGCGATTCTTAACCAGGGTTCATGAGATCCTTTGAAGGATGATGCAGGAAGGGTGAGAAGATAAGTGAGGTGTGAAGAGATAACAAATAAGAGCAGTCTCAGGCTCTCCCTGCCCAGTTGCTCCCCTGTGCCCACTGCTTGGCCCATCTGTAGGGCAGCAAGCGTTGTAATAAATAAATTAGTTTTTTGCAATGGGATGCTGCTTAATTCACAAGAATTATGAGGGGTGTCTTGAGTTGAAAAAAACTTGAGAACTACTGGTTTAGCCTAATGAAATGACACAATTACCATACCCTAGAAACACTACAGGTGTAGTACTGACTACCAGGAGTATCTTCATAGGGCTGTGACCAGTGGTACATTTATCCATGGCCATGCTATTAGCTTGCCAGCTATTCTGGGCAGAAGTGGTATCTGTTTGTTTTACATCCTACTGAAGTTTAGGTCCTATATAAATAATAATACTTTTCCCATAAAGAGTATATTGTTATTTTAGTTCTTCTTAGGATGGGAGAGGTAAATGCCATATGCTGTCTAAACATAGAAAAAGGCAGGTGGTAATTTCCAGGGGAAATTTTCACACAAGGACATAAGTTCCAGCCCCAAAGTTTGACCAGAGGTACCGTAATCCAACTAAAGCCAGGTCTGTATAAAGCAGGGCTCAGCATACCTGCAAGGCAGGAAGGGTGGTGACTTTACTTGCCTGTGCTTATAGGGCAGGAACCCAGGCCACTACCCTGAGGTGTAAGGCTGTGCTACGGGGGATGCCTGATCGCAGTCCCTTGAAAGGAAATAATAAAACTCCCTCTGACATTAGTATTCCATCACTGGGCCTTTATGCAGTGTCATTTGTGCAGGTGTTTGCATACATCTGCTTGCATATATGTCCCACATGCAGCAGTGGGAGTGGGTGTCAGACTGCATGCATCCCTCGGGAGCAGAACAGACCCCATCGGCTGGCTGCCCTCTGTCTACTGTGTGTTTTTATCTTGGGTGGAGGCTTCTTAGGTTGATGTGACTACCATTGACCTTAGCAAAGAACCAAGTCCAGGGGGCAACCCCCAGCTTTGTCCTTTAGGCCCCTTGATAGCAGCCTCATCTGGGAGGTGGAAAAGTGAGCAGGTCAAGAAGAAGGAACTCCCATTCCCTGGTCACGGTTCTTCTGGAGCAGTTACAGGGTTGAGTCGAGCGGGAAGTTTGGCTGCCGTGGGTTATGCTGGAGAAATGTAGGAGCTCAGTCTTTGGTGCAATCAGCTGGGCACCCTTCCTAGCACAGATTTTATTTTTAATGACTGGATGGTGCTACAAGGGTGCCCTCCAAAGGGAAAACTATCTAGATACATAGTCAATAGCTAATGGATCCAGAACGTTGTGCTCATGAACAGGCAGCATTATTCATAGGACGAGCTTGTCAGAAATTTTCCAGCGAGACATTTTTCCGTCAGGAGGTGTCACCTTGTTCAAAACAAGTGGAAACTTGTTGCTGTGATGAAAATTCATTTTGAAAGAAAAATTGAGGGGAAAAAAACATTGTGATAAGGTCAAAATATTCCATTGTGACATTTTCGGAATAGAGGATTGCCGTTTTTCATTTTGAAATGCCTTTTTGTTTCCATTTTTTAAAAAAAATGTTACATTTTAGAAATTAAAGAAGTCAGTTAGAAATGGAACAAAACATTTTCGTTTTGCATGAGCCAAATGTTTCAGCTGACCCAAAAGAGCTTGGGTTTGGGTTTTGTTCAGTGGGAAATTTCAAAGCTTTCTGAGTTTTTCATTGAAATGTGAAACACTGTTCACCACAGTGAAACAAAATACCCCGTTTCCCTAAAGCTCGCTTTCCGATGTTTTCTAGATTGGTTGTGCGCTGCAAATGAATTCCTCTATGCTGCTTTTTACTTAACGCATTTCTCTCTCTCCTTTTATTTCCTTTCCTTAAAGGAACAGTATCATTTCTGCTATGACATGGCACTGGAATATCTGGAGTCCCTGGAGACCAGATAGCACCTTACCCGGAGATCGAAGGCAAGTGTTTGTTTAGGGTTTGTGCCCAACATGCATTTTGCACTCGGAATTGAGTCAGTGCTAATGGCGGGGTGGGGGACAATAACAGGTGGAATCAAAACACCGAAATACAAGAGAGGCAGGATCTAGGGACGTGTCAGCCATTCTCAATCTTCATCCTCCTGCTCTCCCTCTTCCCACCTTCCTCCCACCCCAAGGCTGGAGCAGAGGTGACACAGACTGGTTGCCAGAATTACAGAACTCATTCTGTTACCTCATTGATGCCTCCGTGACACCTTGAAACACAAATGCGTGGACCTTGGTAAGCAAGTGAGATTCACCTGTGACCACCCGTGGTCATGTCTGGACACATCCAAAGCATGAAATGGACCTGAGCTGAAGAAGTGACAAAGAGGAGGAGAGAAAGATGAAATCAAGCTTGTTTGTAAGCAACGGCCATGAAGGAGATGGACTTTGTGGGGGTTTTAACTGTATTTTAAGTCTAAGCAGCTTTTCAGAGGAGCCCAGAAGGATCTGGGCAGGTTTTGCCCTGTGTGGAGACAAGTGTCTTGCTGGAGTAAACACACTAAAGGGAGTTGTATAATTTTCAGCCTATTTTATTCATGAGTTCGATGTTTGCTAATCAATGGCAGCTCTCAGATAGGGGTGGAAGGGTCTCATCTTTGTTGTGTACAAGCTCCAATCCTTGCCAACATCCAGCCCTTTAGAAGATGGGGAAACAAGGAAGCCAGGTTGCATTAAATGTCAGAGAGGTACACAAGCTGTTCCTGGCTGTGCATCCTTGCAATCTAAGGTGTCCCGCCAGTATTTTCAAAGGTGACTTCATGATTGTGAGTGCCTTAAGGCAGTTTTCCTTTTTTTCAGGTGTGCTTAAGATTAAATACCTTAATATCTTAAAATCACCTGGTTTTCTGAAGGGGGTTCTCAGTGTTTTTTGACTGTTGGGCTTGTTTGCCGTATCTCGAGGCACATGCCCAAGAAGAGCAACCCTCTGAATCACCAAATTACATTTGAAGATCTTGTCCTTTGCTCACCCAGCTTCAAGGCCTCCTACAAAAATACTCACTTGGCTAATGGTGGCTGCTCCACTGAGTGTACATCATCAGGTGGCCAAGCAGAAAGACTTGATTCATCATGAAAAGATACTGCAGGCAGATGAAAGTGAGCAAAATGTAGTCAGTCACAGCTGGAATGGATGCCTTCAGAAATAACTACAAAATATTGTGGAGTGAAGGCCCAAATGCAGCTTTCAGTGAAAGTCCAGAGTAAGCCCATTGAAACCTATCAGACAGATCAGACCTTCAGTTACAATAGGGCAATTTCTTTCAAATCACCAGGATAAAATCTGTTCTCAGTGATGCCAGTGCAAATCCAGAGGAATTTCCTGATGCTGCAAGCCAGTACACTGATGTGAAGCTAGATTTCTTTAGGTGAAATCCCTGACAAGTTTTTAGTCATCAAGGTGGATTTCACCGCTCTGAAATGAGGACTAGGACCTACCCAAAAATGTAAGAACACCTTTGGGGGTCCAAGTCTCAGAGCAGCAAAGGAGGCAGGGGTACTTGGAAGAGTGGCTGACACACAGGTGGTCAGTGCCGTTGTCTCAGGTGGTGGTTGTGACCTGCACCGAGCTGGAAGTGGAGAGAAGAGATGAGCTGTGGAAGCTGAGTGACAAGAAGTCTCAGCCATGTCAGAACACTGCATCTTCTTGACTTCCTGCCAGGGCTCGTGATGGGTGAGTCCAGACTAATGGGGATGTGGCCAGCGTTTTAGAGCGTCCAAGGGCTTGTTGGGTTGATGCCACCTATTGACCAGGAGGCAGAGGTCACACATCTTCATCATGACAAGTACATGGGTTCCTTCCCCCAGGAAAAAGCCCAACTATAATCTTAATTCTTGACATAACCTGCAGAAGAGTTTCTCCACTGTCACTCTGCCATGACTTTTTAGCTGTGGACCCAGAATCCCTTGTGTTTCACTGTTACCCTTGGCAAGTATTAAATTAGGATCTGGTTGCATATGCCTGACAGCCAGTTTGATTTGGACTTAGAACAGAATTAGCTGGAGCCCAGTAGTTTATCTGTAGCTTGTTTTTAATGTTTATGGACGAGCCAGTCAAAAGGTGATTTGCCATCCCATATGGTGAGCCCATTTCCTCTGATGATGAGCACAGATGGTCCTATGCTCCACCACATATCTGAGTTCCTGCTCAGCACCACAAATGGCTATAAGAGGCAGCAGCCAAAGTGACAGAAGCCTGGTATCTGACACCATAAACTCAGAGAGCTAGGGGGCTGCTCCCCTCTGACTCGAGGACCAGGCTATGCCCTAGCAGTAATTGTGTCTCGGCAGGAAGAGATCAGAGGCAAGATCCTCCTCTTTGCCTTCTGGTGTTGTGCACAGCCATTTCCTCATGATGGCTCTATTCATTATCTATGGCCAGACTGCTGTTTTCCTACAGCCCCATGTGGTAGCTCTTTCACCAAGTCAGGCACATTTATTCCTTTGCATCTTTTCTCACTTAACCCATTCAGTTCAGCCAATGAATCGTTCACGCTTGTCTTTGCACACCTTCCTCTGTGTCAATGTCTTGTCAGTAGTGACAAGCTCCGAGCCCATGGCAATAAGTTCAGTTTTCCAGAGCTTCAGCGCACAAGTCCTAGGTGAAATAGTAGTGCCTTTTGACTGCTTCCAGGATGCATGCAAAATTCAGCAGTTAAATGGAGAAACTCCTAAGTGCAAGCGCTTGGCCTTCCATACACCAAGTTGTTGTCTCACATACCAAAGCCACCCCCAGGCCGGCTGCTGGCTCCCTGTAAGCTGTGTTTGTTCCCTTTCCTTTCCACTATGGGGCCACAATATGCATCACACATCCAAGAAACAAGAGTGCTCTCAGCACATTTACTAAAGGGAAGTTCATCTCCTGTATGCAACAAGGCAGGAGTATGGAGCCAAGTCCAAGGAGAGGATGATAGGGCTTTATGCTCAGCCTCCTTCTCCACTGGGTCCTCTCAAAGTGCCTGCACTCCACAAGGTGTAGATAGAGCTGGTTGGGAAATTATATTTTTGAGGAAAAAGATGCTCTTTTGAGGCTTTTCTACAAGCCATTTAAGGGTGGGTGCTGCATAAGAGATATCTCCTGGGTATCTGCATGGAGGGTGCAGATACACAGGAAGGAAGAGGAGATACTTAGGTGACCACAGGAAGTTCAAACTGAATAGCAGGGCATTTTCCAACCCTGAGGCCCATTAGGATGTGAGCAGTGTCTCATGGGGAGGTTCTGTAAATGCTATCTCATTGCCCTGCAGAATCTACTAGGCCTAATAAATTGCTTATGAAATCAAAGAAGTGATATCCAGGATGAGCTTAGCCCTGTGTTTGGAGCAACCTTAAATCAGTCTCCATTGGGTGGACCTAAGTGACACAAGAAGTCTTTGCTATTGCTGTCACTGATTATTCTTGACGTGTTCCATCCATCTTTGTATTAAACGTGTTTGATATGTATCTGGGTGCATGTTCCACTCTCTCTGTCTGAACACCTGCTTTTCTCAATACTAACTTTGGTATCAGTTCCTAGTATAAGCAGTGATTTCAACATCAACAAGTGTCTCTGCTCCTGGCATCACCATCTTTGTGTTTGAATCCCAATGACAACGTGTTCAATCAAATCAGCTCCTCCTTGAGGAATCCTGCTAAGGTCTCTGGGCAGATTGTGCTATGTTAAGGTCCATGGTCCAGATCCAGTTCTCAGTGCCAATAGCGATGAATTTGGAGTAACAGTTGAGTCATTGGACTTAGTATTGGGTTTCATAATGGGTTAATTGAGAGCAGAATCTGTTCCTGTGCCTTGGGTGAAGAAGCCCAAAAGCAACGCAGAAACTTCATGAGTGGCATTTTTTGCTATTGATTGACTTTGATGGGGCCAGGATTCCTCTACAAACGCCTGGCTTTTCCAACTTCTTTGTGAATATTTCACACGAGCCTAATGATAATGTACACCAAGGGCTATAAAATCATCCCCTTCTGCTTCTCTTCCTGCCCCGTTACCACAATTAAAACTCTCTTGTCTAGTGACTGAATATTCTTTTTATCCCTACCAGAGTGTGGAAGTGTACAATGAATCCTTCCAGTTTAGGGTAACACGTGTGCCTATATTAGAAGGTGGTCTTTAAATAAAAGTGTCTTTTTCCTGATTTCTTTTCAATCAAAAGGCATATTAATGTCCCCTCTTTGTGCAGCCCCTATGCTGTGGAAGAGGAGGGCTCATATGCGCTGGAGTGGTATTGAAGTGGTTCTTTTTAAAGGCCAAAGTTAAGAGAAATAGTACATTATGTGATGGGCACTATGTCAGTCACAGGACCGGTGGGGTGCTTGCTTGTAGAGATTAGAGATGGCAATTACCTCCACAAGTGTAGGCAGAGGATCTCTTAAGGAATTGGGGTTGAAACTCTATAGGATGTTGAGTATGGAAAAGAAGAAGGAACTACCCAAACTTTTATGAACGTAAACACCACATTTGACCTGTCTGAACCAGGAAACTTTTTTTAATTTTATTTTTTTAAATTTGAACTGCCTTGCTTCTACCCAGTGCTTCCATTTGGTACATCCATCTTGGTTTGTTTGTGCAACAGTGCCAGTCAATTTATTCTGACCAAAGGGAGGAAGAAAAATCTGCAAAAGGGTTTTCCACTGTCTCTTTCTGATGCTCATAGGTGAAGTGGGACCAGAAAGGCATGCAAAAAAATAAAATCGAAACCCATTCAGTCCTGTGGAGAAAATAGAAGCTGGATGATTTGTATATACGTTTTAAAAGCAAGATTTTTGATATCCCCTTGCTGGACGTCTCTGAATTTTCAGTGCATCTCTCGAGAAGGGCAAGCTTTAAAATCAAAGTGCTATAACAACCAACCAATTTTCTGCTCCTATTGAGATGTTAGCACAACACAAGGCAAGGACATTCTGTACATATAAATATATATATAGAAATATATATATATATATATATATATATAAATAAATATAAATACTGTTCTTAATATGGATAATGTTTATTGGTATTACAAATGGAGTGGTGCTTTTTTTTTCTTTTTAATAAAAATAAAAACCAATGGAATAAAAAAAAATAAAACTGACAACAAAATACCAAAATTGAAATAGTTTTTGTCTAGTGCAAACTCAGAAGACGTGATGCCAAAGGCCACAATCAAAACAGTGGCGAATGCAAAAGCATTGGATGCTGGTTGACGTGTTTGATCCTGATAGACAGTGGGATGGTCACAGGCCCTGCCTCCCACAGAAGGTGGGAAAGAAAGCCTCTTGTTGGTTTGTCAGAGGCCTAGGTGGCGGGAGGTGGAACAAGGGTTGCACAAAGAAAGGCATTTCTGCTGTGGACTGTCCCACACCCACCCAGCTGTTGTTAACTTTCTGTTTTTTCTTTTGCTTTCTTTTCTTTTCAGAAAACCAAATGCATAAATAAATGTTCCAAATTTGTGACAACCTCTGAATTTATTTCACTAGCTGTTGTTCTTGAAGGCCTTAAGTGGCATGGATGTGGCTGTTTCTAAAGCTGTCTCCTCCTGCACTGTTGCTCTCCTACAAGGGGAAAGAGCTATGGCCCTGACTGAGACCCTGTACAGGTGTGCACGACACAGTTTTGCAAAGCTAGGCTATGTAAAATGAAGTGGGGCGGGGGAGGAAGTGTGTGCTCAGTGACAAAGCTGGCAAACACCTACTTGTGGATGCCGCTTATACAGGCAAAGATTTCATTTTGCTGATATGGCTTATGCCATTTGGAGAGTTTTATTAACTCTCAGCAAAGGAACACACTTAATTCAAGGTGCACCTCTGCTAAGGACTTTGTTGGCATGGCTTTGTAGCCTAGTCCTCAGCTCAGAGGAGGTGGGAGTCTATGACTAAGCTTCCTTAGAGTTGCCACAGTCCATGGCATCATTGGGGAAAGAGATCGATCTCAGAAGACTTCCTTGGCTGTCAAACACAAAGAGCCAACGATCAGAATTAGCCTAAACCTTTTAGCCATTGATTGTGCAAGGAGGAAAGGCTTGCAATGTTCATATTGGAAGCTAACGGTTTTTCAGTTTTGGTCTTAATGTTTTACTGCTGCAGAAGGAGCAGTGGGATGGCTCATGTGAATGGTGCTCTTTTAGTGGATGTCTGCAGTCAGTGCAGTATAGCGGTGTTCCTACTCATTTGCTGTGGGGAAGAAAGGTTTTTCATAATAAGACATGAGCCCGGATTTTCAGCCGGTGTTAATTCCAGTGGAACTATCCTGAGGAACACCAGCTGAAGAGACACCCTATGCCCTATGTTTTTTAATAGCAGAGTTCATGGCGCTGCAAAGATTCATGCATCTTTTTAAAGAAGAAAAACGGAAATTGGAACAAAAATGAAGTCTGGTGTCTTTCTTTTGCATATATTTCAGAAAAGGAGGCACTTTGTGGGCCAAGGCTGTGTTATAACTCAATTTTTCTCTCAAGCAGATCCCATTTTAAGTAAAATCAATGAGCTGGGTCTCCAGCTGGTCTGTCTCAGTATAAAAGTAATGAAGTCAATGGACATAGGTCAAGTTGCTGCACCTGAAGTCTTGGCCTAATGAGAACTTACCTGCATAATCCAGCTGCTTGGGTCCTGTGCTGCAAGTAGGCACCTTTAGGCCTATCTTTGGGTAGTTTAACCTTGTCCAAGAGCCTGGCGTTTCCTTTCCATGAGCCAGTTACTTTGGGAGTTCTCTGCCAGAAGAGCTGCCATTCCACGACAGGCCATTAAGTGTGGTGTTCTGCCATCAAAGGTAACTTGTAAGTTTGAACACTGTTCCACACCGTGCCCGTCTACCCCATGCACAAGTATGCACTAGGAGGAAGTTCCTTTACCTATCATTGCATCAGCTTCTCAGCATGGAGAACTGCACATCAAAATTGCATCTTACCTAACATAGTGTAGCTATTTTCGTTATTCCTCTCCACAGGTTAATCCTTCTCTTTCCCTGCCAGTATCTTCTAGGTGTTTCTCCAAGTGCAGAAGGAAACTGTAAGGTGACCAGACTTAAACCAGAAAGGAGTGGCTGGGACATTGTGATTGGGATATAGAGACCTGACTTCCATTCCTTGTCTCATACATGCTCAGAGAGGTGAATTAGATCTAAAAGAGCAAGGGTGCCTGGGTACATATTTGCTTCTTTCTGTCCACTAATAGGCACTGTTGACATGTTCCTAACTACTGCTCAGCTACGAGCAGACCCTATAGGCACCTATTCCCCATAGACATATGTTTCCTCCAGCTAGTGTGCATGAAACCGTATATGTTCATGTACATATATGCCACCATTCAGCTGATCTGCTGCTTCCAGCCCTAGGCTTGGAAACTTTCAAGGGGCTTTCACACTAGGCTTTACCCCGCCTATCCTACCTGCTCCTTGTGGCAGATCTAATCCAGATGCCGTACATACAAAAGATGGCTAGTGAGGAACTTTGATAAAAGGTTTGGAGGGAGAGGATGCAGGCCCTGAGGGCTGCAAGACCTACTTTTCTGTCTTTGCTTTGTTCCCAGGGCTCACTGTCCTAGGAGGGTGTCCTCCCCACCAGGCAGCGGGGCCCTCACCATGTGTTTTTGGGCTATGCCAAGAGGATGCACATACTCATGATTTTTAGGGGAAAACTTGGTGTAGGTCTGAACTGCAGGAACAGGTTCATGGCTAAGAATCCCTATTTCTGGCCAGCTGTTTTGTGGGCCTGAGCCCCATGTCTTTTCTCTGCATCTTACTCCTTGCTAGCTTGGGGCAGGGGCTCCCTGCATATCTGGTTTCTGCGGTTGCCTTCGGCACGGAGGAGCCCAGACCACAAACGTGAGGCTGAGGACTCTGCGATGGGTGAGGCATTTCCGCACCTCCACACCTGTTACATTCAATTTAGGTCTGTAAAATGGAAACGACAGCAGTGTCCTACCTCATGTGGCTCTTGAGGAAAATAAATAGACTGAGTTTCAGAGTTACTCCAATCTTGTGTTAAGGAAGAGAGCCCCAGGCCTGTTACCCAGAGCAGGAGGGAACTGCCCATCATTGGAAATGACACACAAACCAAAAGGAACCACTTCTAATTCATGTCCCAGCTGGAAAATAAAATCCCATTGTGAGAGAGAGCTTCTGTAGAGGCAAGCGCCGGCTTTGTCTTTAGTGATTTATTTATTACAAAGCAGCCTTCAGTTTAATGTGTTGTGATATTAAACACTTCCAGTAAAAGTTGAGTCTTAATTTAATGGAGACCAAGGAAGAAAAAAAAATCTAATTGAGTTGTCAGGATTGTTTTTCATCTTTAATTAAGGTTTGTGAAGGATACGGTAATTACATTTTACCAATAAATAATAAAAAGGAGAATAATGCAAATTAAAATCAAGCACTGTATTTATGGAGGGATAGATCTGTGCATGGTAGCTTTTGGGCTGTTTTTCTGTCTGCATCAGAGCCTCATTCCCTGAGGCATGGTGTTTTCCCAAGTGCTGGCAGCCAAAGAAACGCATGCCATCCTTGGCCTGGCACCTGCACCAAAGCTATCCTGCCTCCATGGCTCCAGGCTGCTCGGGCAGTCATCTCTTCTGATGTGTATGGTGCAGTACGGGCTCTCATAGTGCACACCTCCGAGTGGCTTCTGGGCACTGAGGATTGAGCAGGGGCTGCCACAGCTGAGCTGCTACAGGCTGTGCTCTAACAGGGCGGCAGTGAGGGGTGTGATCCAGCCGGTCATGAAAGACTCGCCAAAACTCACAGTCCCCGGATTCTGATCAGAAAAGAGGAGGGATGGAAAACCAGGGCCGCTTTTCCCCAAACTCTTTCCAGTTGGCAGCAGCTGGGGAGCCCAGCTGTACCGACGTCTACAATAAGGTCAACCTCAGCAAAGCTGGCCTGGCTCTGGTCTGCAGACAGACCGGCCCTCTGTGCTCTTGCTCCCCTCTTGCCAAGCTCCCCCTGGGAGGGGAGGGAGAAGAGACTGCACAGAGTTGGTTGGGAGGGAAAGGCAGATGCTTCAGCTCGTGGCACGGTTTACTCCTGCAAGGTCTCTCGATTTGTTCTTTCCTTCCTCTTTATAATTAACCGCCGCCTGCTGCACAAGTCCCAGCATGACAAGTGCCAAGGAGACAGCTTGTAACTATTCTTGGCTTGGAGCAGCCCGCCCAGCCCTGCTTGTGAGCTCATTAACAGCATGTCCTGGACACGACTGTAGCTTATTAGACCCGAGGAACCAGTTCACTTGTGGAAGGGGAAGGGAGGGGGCCTTCAGGAATAGCCTCCTGGTGTCACACCTGGTTTCTGGGGCATGCACAATGCCCTAATTAGCAGAACAACCCTGGCTCGGAGAGCTTTGTTCCACCCCTGACTGCGCAGTCCAGGACTTAAGGCTCAAGCCAGTGGAAGGACAAGGGCTGATTCTTTCCAGCTTTCCCACTATGGTTTGTGTCTAAATACCTTGCTGCTCCTGGTGCTGGGAAGAAGACAGGACTGGCCCGAGCCTAATTCTGGGGAAGTTGCCCTGCCCTGCCCTGCTGGTGGGATGGCACTGTGCCTTGCACTGTGCCCGTGGCCTCCCCTTGAAATACCTTCTGCTATTCTAGCTGTCAGTGCACCTCTGTTCAGTCCTGTACCAAACTCTCTTCCTCCAAGCCTGTTTTTTGCTTTATGAATACACTACAACCCCTGCCTGAAAGCACCTTGTGGAGGACAGAAATTAGCCCTTCAAAGAGCAATGAAAGTTTTATTCGAGGAACCATGGCACAGTTAGGAAACGGGCAGGGATGCTCAAACCCAAAGCAGCCTATATTAGCAAGGCACAGAGGGCATTAAGGCTAAGTGGCTTCAGTGACAAAAGCCTCCATGGGCTTCTGTTCCAGCCTGAGCAAACCCGGACCCCAGGCCTGGACGCTCAGACACCTGAAGTCTGGACCTGGGCTTCAGACCTGCCAGCATAGTGTTTGCCTCTGATTCATTCACCCTGCCCTGCCGGTTCTCTTTTCATTTGTTATTCCAAGCTGGTGATTTGTATGAAGGGGGAAAAAATGTTTTATAGCAAGTGCCTAAGAAATTTGCATCTCAAATAATGAATGAAAGAAAAAGAGAAAAGCAGCTTTCCCGGGCAGCTGCTGCAATCAGGTCCCGCTCACCGCTGCCATGTGCCCCTTTTAATCCAAATCATCAGCCTGCTGCAGGTTTGATTTCCATAAAATTATAGGCATTCAGCCTCTATCTATATATCTCCATAAAGAGAGGTAACCTGCAGGGGCTGGGAGTGACGGTGGCACGCAGGGTATAGAGGTAGGCTGAGTTCATTCTGATAAGTTTTTAGGGCTAAGTGGGGGTCATGGTGGGAAACATGCTAATCTCATCCTATTTAATAACCTCTCTCGTCCCAACCAGCTCAGACCTGGCTCAGGAATATTTTCCATTCTCTGGTATTTTTCTTAGTTTTGCTGGAGGTGGCCCATCCATAGGAGGCTTCCCACATCCCCGGCAGCGGAGGCTGTCTGCAGCTGACCCCAGGCCCCAGTGAAGGCAATGGGATTTTTAGCAGTAGGGCCAGGATTACCGAGCCTGCTGTCTACTATGGGCCCAGTGCTGCAAGGTCCAGAGCTTTCTCCCTCTGAGGTGGAAGGGACTCAGCAACATTCAGGCATCAATCACAGGGCAGCGTTTGCCTACCCCAAAGACCACCAACAAAGGTGTGGATGCACCTTTGGCCCTTTATTTCCCAAATCACCAGGCGTGGTGAGGGCTGGGCAAGGATCGCCCTCCAGCACCAAAACCACATGTACTAAAGGAGAACTTAGCACAAACAGTGGGTCACTTATCATTCCTATAGGCAGCAACCTGCAGAAGGCAGCATCCCTCGCTCAGAGACAGCACACTAACCCTAACAGCATTAGCCCAGCTCACAATGGCAGCAGGATACTGAGATCTGAAGTCTCAGGTGAGCTAACAGGCAGACTCTGCCATCCCTCCGTGCTGCAACATGTTCCCACTTCCTGCTCCAAGTGCCTTTGAGGGTCACCGCTCCCAAGGGCTGAATTCAGCAAGGATCCTAGGGTGAGTCTAGCTTCCCAGAAGCCTCCCTCCCCCTGGATAAGCAGTGTGTCATTCTTCTGCCAGGCAATATTTCAACCACAGCTCGTTAAGCAGTAACAGTCACCGGCCGCTAATGATGAAAAAAAAGCTTCTCCCTGGTTTTATGAAAGCAATAATTTCATTTGCCTCCCAGTAACTAGGAGATAAATGGCGGCTGCTTATCTGGGACTTTCCTCTGACACAAACATAAACATGGCTTTCTCTATTATGTCCCATTACAATAATAAATGATTGACTTGGGCTTTGTTGGGGGATTGCAGACATCCAGCACCTCGTGTCAGTCCATTAAATGGCCAGGAGTGATTGATGGCTCTGGCTCCACTTCCAGTTTCTACTGTCCGTGGAGAGCATACCCCTTGGCAAATCCAACCAGTGGGAGGAGAAGACACAGTGGCCTATTGCCAAGGCTCTTAATGAGTATCAGGTCAATAGGAAGCATATGGGAGTCTATTATGCTGGAAGATAGGGGAAATAAAACTGTAAGGTGTAATGTTTTCACCCACACGAAGGATGGCACCTATATGTGGCTCCAACCTCCCTAAGTGGCAACGATGCCGAGTGTCCGAGAGCTCCCATCAAAGTGAGCAGCACTTAGCATCTCAAAGTGCTTTGCAGCCTTAAATCACAGTCCGCCTCTTATGAGCGGGGTAAGGAAATGGAGCCACAGAGAACTGAAGGACTCTAACTTGCCAACCAACCAGTTGAAAAGTCAGGAAAGGACCCCAGGAGTCCTGGTTCCCTGTTCCTTGCTCCACTCACAAGGTATCACACCCTCGCAGAGCCGAGACTAGAACACAGGAACTGCGGCTAACAGGCAGCAACACCGTCCTGAGCTGGGAATATCGCCCAGGAGCTCTGACTCTATCCATGTACCTCCCCAGTGCTTGGAATACAACCCAGGAGTCCTGATGCCAAGGCCTTGCTCTAATTACTGGTCAGTGCTTCTCACCTGTGTCCCATCCAGCTGCCTAATCCCCAGTGTATGGCGAGGGGGGAGGAGGAGGAGGGGAAGCCCAGGTGAAGCCGGGAGGGACAGACACGTCTCTCTCTCTGGCTGTGAATGAGCCTGTTAGCAGCGCGATGCTCGCCTGGTGTCTTGCACTGCCTCTCTCTGGAAGACGCAGATGGATTAGAGCTGCTTAAAAGGAGCGCTTTGCATTTCAATAACTAATCCAAATGTGCAGTCCAAGCTCCAACTTGTGGCCCCTTGGGAATTATTCACGAAATAAACTCCTTCCTTGCGCTGTTATCTGCAGCAAACATGCCCCAAAAGGCTGGTTATGATTTCCCGAAGCCAATGTCATGGTATTGTTAGAGGTGACCTGTATATTCCTGTTCCATTCATGGAGTCTTTTCCTAATCCCGGCTGACACAAAGCACTGAATGTGCTGGAGGCGGCTCGTCCCGGCTCCCAGCAAAGGTGCCACAATAGGAGTGGGAAAGGGGTGTGGGGAGAGGGGTCAGGCTGGAGCACAGCAGGGGGATGCAGGGGTCTCAGCCCAGGCTGGCCCCTTCACCCCAGGCAGGGGAGGGTCTCAACAGGACTGGTCTTACTGAAGCCCTCTGCTTCATCTCCATAGCACAGACACCCCCCCCCTCTGTGCACAAACACGCAGCTCCCCCCCATGTATAAATACACACAGTCTTACACACACACTATTCACCAACCCCTTCACGGGCATACACATCCTACATATGTCTTCTATAGCTGTATTAATAGATGCACTATATAGGTATAGAGATAGCTGTATATTGCTACACCCCCCCCCCCATGCCATTGTACCTTTAGCCGTGTCTCCCTGTACACATGCATACACACAAATAACACACACTCACACGCATGCACAAAGCAGCCAAGCTTGTCCCATGTCAAAGCATCCTGAGGAGGCGGTGGGAGCTGAAATGCTCTGAGTGCCCCTCATCAAGCGGGGGGGGGCAGCCAGGGTGCTTATACACCTGCTCTGATGCAGTCTAATGAGAGTGCTGTAGCGTTGCCGCAGCACCAAATATATAAGCTCCCACAGGTTTAAAAGCGCCTGCTGGGACGCTTTAATTAAAGTTTGCTGAATGAGCTTTAGAGGTGCAGACAGAAGTGAACATTTTTGCCCTGTTTGGCCACAGAAAGTGGTTTATAGCCATGATCAAACACAAGTGCATGGTTGCAGAGAGCTTAAAAAATGGCCGATTGGGTGAAAATCTGACTCCTTATTGCATGAGGTATCAGATAAAGACATTTTAAAAGGTAATGTCTTTTGTAACTTGTCTGCGGAGCTCCCGGCCCGTCACTGTTTTCAGAACGGGAGGGGGGGGCAAGGGAGCGGAGGGAGTTCAGTCCGTGGGGTTTTCAGCTCCCCCCACCCCCAAGGGGAGGCAGGTGTATTGGAGACCCCCCCACCTCGATATGGGGGGGAGGGGCTCCAGTTCACCCACACCACCCTTCAGCACCAGCTGAGGAGCCCCAAGAATGAGCTCCTTCCGCTGCCTTTCCCCCTCCCATTCTGAAAACAGGGGCAATGGCAGACCCCTGGCCATTACTACAGGAACTTGGCTGCAGTTTCGCAGCCCAGATCCCCCTCCCCCCTGGAACCGACAGTGGACGTCTGTTTGGTCCGGAGTAATGTTGTAACTCAGCACGCTTTGCAAAAATTGTTCTGAGTTACAGGTGGGAGCTGCACTTCTGTCTGCACCCTAGTTAAAGTGTCCTGCGTCCGTTTTTAAATGCCTGGGGACTTAATACATGTGACTGTGGTGTTTTAATTAGAGTGGCCCTTCAGGAACCACTCTAATTAAAATCCCCCCCCCCCCCCCTCTGAGCACATGTATAGGCACCCCTACTGTCTTGGGAAATCAAGTGACTCCATCACATTTGTGGTGGGAACCTATTGCAGAGCCGGGAATTTAGGCAAGCTGCCCCACTGTCCCCACCGAGTCACAACACTGCCCTTGGTGCCAGTCCAGGCAGCCCTGTGTTTCAGTCCCCAGAGGCAGTGTGTGGGGTTTTCGCTTCTTAAATCACCTGAACTTAAGATTGGGAGGGAAGAGGAGGGGAGGGCAGGGGGAAATAAAGCAGATGAACTCATTAAAGCACAAAGGAAATTCAATTAGTTACAGTGCCCTGTTTAATGTCTGTGATTTATCTACTAGTACCTTTGCTGTCTGCTGAATAGATATCTGCCCTTGTTTTCTAGCTGTTCTCCTTTTTGTGCTCCCTGCTACAAGTCTGCCTCCCAGGTCCCTCCCGAGAGCGGTCTTCCGCTACAGGCATGTCTGCCATGTCCAGTGAAGAAACTAGTCTTATGTCCTGTAATCCCCTGCAGTACAGTCATGGTTTCATGTGCCCAGGATTGCTGTCATTCCTTGCTGTGCAAATTAGCTGTTCTGGTGTGATCTGTAGTGAGCGCAGTTATCCCTGATGGCATTGAAATGAAGCCAGGGGTCTCGGGGGGGGAGAGATTTCACTGGAGGACTTGAAAATCCCTGTGCAGCTGAATGGGAGAGATCAGGGCAACTCCATTTCTCTTAGTGTCTCTATCTTTGGGGTGTCCAGGATGCCTGAGCCCCTTGGAGAGACTCTGGGTGGGGGCCAGGTGGTAGCACAGATCCACCTCTACAAGCCATGCGCTCATCACTGTTTCCTGAGGCTGCATCCATCCTGCGGTTACTCATTTGTGCCCTGATCCTTTCCTCCGTGGAATGACTGGTGCAAGATCAGGCCCTTAGGGTTTAATCTCAGAGGGTGCTAAGTCCTGCCAAAGTCTTGGAGACAGAGGTCTAACAGGGCCCTTTTGGGTTATGCAGGCCAGTCCTCTGCCGTCCCAGAAAACTGTCTCTTATAGTGCCACCATAACTTGGATGAGCGTCAGCTTGAAATCAGTGAGGGTTTGGGGTTTGTTTTTTTTAAATTGCCTGTACAAATCTTATTGGGAAGCTGTTCCTGAACCTCACTGCTCTGATGGCCGCAAACCTGGTTTTCAGTCTAAATGTACTCATGGCTGGTTTATGCCCATGTGCTTTGTCACCAATGTGACAAGCTTCAAGCTTATGTAGCTCTTACCCCTCAATGGTGTTTGCCCCAACCTATTTATACACAGTGATCACGGGGGGCTGGTGGGAGCGCTGAGGGTCAGGACACTGGAACCTAAAACAATCCAAATTGCTTTGTGCTTGACTTTTTTCCAGGCCTTTTTCCAGTCCTTTGCTTTTTGCTGCTGCATTTAGTGCTGTGAGAGCTGGTGGGCTCCTGAGGATATTTTCTGCCAGCGAAGAAGTAGAGCATCATTAAAATAAAATAAAAAACCCCCAACTGGCATTGTTTCCTTTTTAACCTGCCATCAGCCACTGCTCGCTCCTTCGGGAGGATGCACTGGGCCCTGGCGTGTCTGTGAGATCAGATGCCCTGTCACTTGCATTGCACTGGGCTGCAGTATCAGCCAGGCTCCGAACAGCTATATTTAGGGCCAGATTCCTTTCCTTACCCAGTGCACTGCACCAGTAGGTCTGTGCCCTGGGGTGTAGCATTGCCAACTCTAATGACTCTCAGAGCTTGACAGTCGGATGCTGAAGCCAAAACCTGGGCTGCCATGGGAAGCTAATGTCATGTTCTTTGGAACCAGCCCAGCTAAGCTCCTTTCCTGAACCGGCAAGAAATGTCTTTGTAATGAAATCATCAACTTATTGGCCCTGTGGGCAGGCAAGACATGGTGTGAAACTATATTGTGCATGAAGGCTGTTAGTCATTACTGATTGGCGAGGCCTTGGAGGGGCAGGTCTAGCTGAGAAGGATTGAAATATGTGGATTAGAGAAAGATTTGGCTGGGAGGAGACGGGCCTCGGGGAGAGAGGAGGCTCCCTGTCAGGGTCTCTGGCCATTCGGGCCTGGCTTGGCTTGAGCTTCCAGGCCTGACCCTGCTCCCTGCCTAATGCAACTGCCCCAATTCTCTGTACCTGGGTTGGTTTCTGAACACACCACTCAGCCCTTTTAAGCTCACCTGCAGCCTCAGGCTGCAAGTACACCTTGACAGCAGCCTCAGTCTGCTCCGACAAGCCTGGCGGTCACTGCTGTCTCTGGTTCTCCTGGTCCTGACTCAACTTTGGCTTTCTTTGACTGTGCTCTTGGATCTTCCCTGGAGCTCGGTGCCCGGCTCTCTGACTCTCCCGGCTTCTGATCTCAGCTTGCATCCTGGACTATATCTCTTGGATCTCTGTTCTGCTGAAGCAGACCCTGACCTGATACCCCGGAAGCCTGTAACCCCACCTAGCTGACCTCCTGGGTGCCCTTCCACAGGCCCAGGCTGCCTACGTCCCAACCAAACCTTCACACTCCCAGGGAATGCAGCACAGCATTGTTATGACTGGTGGCATTGGGTAGCAGGTCAAATGGATGAAAGTCCATGGAGGGAATCAAACTGAGAGCGGAAAGGCCGTGCTGTTGTGTCGGGATCCACGCTTGCAGGGGTGGGATTGCACCTATGTGGACATGGCGCTGTGCGGTCGCATGGGCGAGCTTCTACATGGAACAAAAGCCATCTGGCGAAAAAACAGTGCATAGGGAGATATCCATCACTCCTTCCCTTGCCCATGAGCCAAGAGTCTCTCTTTCTGTGTAGGTGTGGTGGTGCTAGCACCTGAACACCTCGTACCCTTTCGAGTTTTCTTTCTCACAAGACCAGTTGCATCATGGTGCCTTGTCTTGTTCTCGCAAGACTGATTGTATCGCAGTGTCCCATCTTCTTCAACCAGGAGGGTCAGAGGGAGCCTGCGAATAAGGAAGGATAAACCACGGGCAGGGTTTGTGTCCCAAGCCCAGTAATGTTTGGTTGCAGTTTAGGAAAGTGCTATTGTCTCCATTTACAAAGGGGGAAGTAAGGGACAGCTCCCCAGAGCCTCAGTGGTATTGAGGCACTTGCCTCCCAGTGAAACCATGAGAGTTAGGTGACAAGACTCTTGAGGATCCAGACCTGCAGGTAAGATCCACAAAGGGCCTCAGATGCCTTGCTGCCATGTTAGAGGTCCATGTCCAACATCTATGTGCCACTGAGATCCTCAGCACCCTCTGTAGCTGCTGCTAAGTCTCATGGTGTGTCTGCAGGGACCAAGGCAGCCGCAAGCTGAGGCACACTGCACCCGTTCCAAACGCACTAGTCCCCGACCCAGAAGCAGTGCGGTTAGCATGGTGCGATGAACGTGCCAGCTGTTTCTATCTCGCCACATGTGCAGTCACATAGAGCTGCACCATTCCAGCTGCAGAGCTAGTGCCCAGGGAGCAGGCATAGCATGTGCTGGCAGGGCAGCGGCATGCATCAGGTTTTTCCTTTGGACACATGCAGTCACCTAAGTCCTAGTGGGGATGGGCAGCTGAGCACTTCACCCCTCACCAGGAGGCTTTCTCCAACCTACCGCACCTGTGATGCCTAAACCAGCAGGCTTTCTCAGACAGCTCCTGCCAGGCAGGTCCTCACTTGCAAACCAGACAGGGACAGTTTGCGGTTGGCTGTGCTCAGTAGCTTGGTGGTTAGAGATTTGAAAGGACTTGCACGCACACCTCCCACTTGCAAGGTGGGTGACTTTCCCACCAGGCTATCGGCCAGGCTGGGAGTGGGACAGGGGCACCCTCCTCTATTCCTGTTGAAGCTAGGTCGCTTTGCAGAAAGGCCAGCAAAAATTCATGGGGCCAGAGGGAGCCAGAGCAAGCGTGGCTGTGTCATTGTGTGAGGAGGGCACTCCCCTGAAACAGGAGGGCATCCTGTACCCTGGTCCGTGCAGTGCAGTGTATCTCTCTGTCCAGAACGTATCTGGCTCCTTTACTCCAGTTTCAGAGCACTTCACGATCTTTTACTACACTTCTTTTTGTCAGCAACACTGGACTTTGCTTACTCTATGAAGTGGCAGGTGTATATACGAAGGAAATCTGAACCTCTGGGTTCCAAAAACCTCATGAGCAAAGGCCTTTTTACAAGATTTCATAGATTTCTAGGGTCGGAAGGGACCTATTAGATCATCTATGTCCCAGATAATGTTGAAAGCTGGAGCAGGTGTCCACAGTAATAGACTGCATCCTGGTGTCCCATCTTCTTATACCAGGAGGGTCAAAGGAAGCATGAAAACAAGAAAGGAAAAACATTGAGCAGGATTTTTTCCAAGCCCAGTAACATTTGGCAGGAGTTTAGGACAGTTTGGTTTTATTCAGGTAAATTTGTAGGGTCGTAAAAAAAAAAAAATAGCAATTTTTTTTCACTGGAATAATAGTCTGTTCTTTCAAAATCTCTGTCCCCTGTCTCCCCCCCACAATCATTTTTTCAATATAAAACACTCTAAAATGGTTGGCTTCAATGAGAAGGGTTGTGCAGGTCTGCCAGTTTGCTTGTCCTTATAAAACAAGGTGACCTTTCAACCTATGGATGTCACTATATCCAGCTCATTGAGGCATGAAAAGAAAATGCAGACTTCATGGCGCATCTTTGAGCCTGAAAAGATGCCGTTCTTCAGGCTGAAGAATATGGCTGTCTTTTCCATTGCTGTACGTTGCCCTGGCTGGGTGGCATTTGACACTCACTTTGTCTTTATGTGTACGAGATAATGGAGAAAGAAGCCTCCATGGGACGCTGGAGGACTCACTTAAGGAGGCCCCAAGAAAGCAGCTTCAGGGAGGTTGCAAAGCCTGGAGCAGTGTCAGTGCCTTGAAATGGAGATGTCCATTCTTTGTACTGCTGAAACACAACACAGCAATTTGTTTAAGTAGCCTTAATGGTACTGTAATCTTTAAGCTGATAATGTCACATCTAAATGTTCCATCAAAGGCTCAATGGAAAGGATTTGTATTTCGAAATAAATATTTCCACACGGTGTGCAAAATATCTAATCATGTATTTATCCTTAAGTACTTCCAAAAGTCAACATAATTATTCTAGTCCCATTAAGTTTAATTTGCAGTAAATTATGCATTTAGCTTTAAGTTGAGGTTGCTATGCTGGTTAGAGTCAAGATAAAGCTTTTGCTATTTATAAAGCAGTATTTCAGTGGAGATATAAAATACAAATGGCTTGTGCTAAAAATTCCAGCTCAGATAGACTGGGGACAATTTCAAATAGTGAGTCTAACAAAATCCACACTAATCTAGCTAACAGTCTAATTACATGCACCCCCCCCGCCCCCGACACCCCCACAACACAAATCTACAGACAAATAGTATTAATCCTCAAATAGTTTCATGGAGCTAAAGCTGTCAAAAGAATTTGCTTCCAGCCTGAAAACTTGGATTCCTTGAAAACGAATCTGTGGAAACAAGTGAATTACCTAATTTTATTAACTTCTCTGGGCACCTGAAGAACCGGAGAGAGCTTCACGGTGGACATGATAATACAGCTTTCATTTGGCGTTTTCCTATGGTCCATGGCATATCTGTAGTGAAAACTAGGCTGTATATAATATGTGACACCCAGCTAACCACTAAATAGCTTTGAGCCTCAGTTCCCCACCTATAAAACCAGGGATGGTTATCCTTCTTTTGTTCTGTCCTCGTCTGTCTTCTCTATTTAGTGTTTCTGGGGCAAGGACTGCCTTTTGCTGCGTACAGCACCTAGCACAGCGGGCTCATTTATGGCATGTATGGCACCCTAATACAAATAACAGGCATGCAGGGCTCCTGAGTGGAGGCATCGCCGAGGAAGCCGGATTTCCAGATGTTGAGGACCCAGCACTGCCTGAAAATATGACTTCATCAAAGTGTCATAACCTGAGCAACCAAAAGTAAATGCACTCGCGAGAGGCCTTGGCAAATCTTGGCCTCAAGCCCTAGTACAGGGCGTTTATGGGAGGTAAGCACCATATGTCAATCCTAGGGCCTGAACCACTGTGCTGGGGAGGAGTCCACGATGCGGTGGAGGCTTTCACATTTGCAAAAAAGAATCTCCAAACTACCTAGGTGATTTAGGACCCCAGGTGCCAGGAAAATCTGGTTTGTATGCCTAAGGCATTTGGGGCCGGTTACTCAAAGATAATTAAGTTACCTAATTTCTAATTGATTTTGGTAGGAATTGGGCACCTACTAACTTTGAAGTGCTGGGTCTACATGACTTAGAAGGCTATCTCCCATCAAAATGTGTGCCCTAAGTGCCTCTGGAGATCCTGCTCGCAGCTGATTTTGGAAGCCTTTCCCCTGTGTGTATAGTGATCTGACTTGTATCTGAATCCAAAGGTGAGCTCTGTGGTTTTAAGCTTGCCCGTTTGCTGGTGGAAACGATCATCACTGCCTGGAGTCAGGAGGGCTAGGCCAGTGCAGTCAGTCAATGGCGTTCTGGGTATTTACACCAGCTAAATATCTGCTCCCGGTATTGTACCTTGCCGCTGCTCAATTGCAGTTAGCAATGAGTTTCTGCTCACTTTATTCCTAAACCCTGTAACTTTGTAGTGGCAATTTCATTGAACATTTCCTCCAGCTGTGCTGGGCTCTAGCAATAATTTGGACTCTAGTTAGGAAATAAAAAGGCCTGCTCATTCTCCACCTCCCTCAAGACCACTAGTTTCTGTACCTTGCTCTCAGCCCCTTACACCCACTGGTTTAACACCCCCTATGAGAAGAGACAAGTCATCCTAAAGATAAGGCTTTGAATGCTGTAATTGTGTCTCCCACTAGCCTCAGTGTGTGCTCATTCTGCAAACCTGTTAGCAGAGAAATAATCTCCTAGTTAAACAATATACAAGCTCAGATACCTTGGGCAAACCATGCTGGAGCTAGCTATTGATCAAGTGTTCACGATTCTTAAATGGGTAGTGTTTATAAGGGGACTATAATAGCAGTTCTCCTTGCTCCTGCTCGGTTGGATACACTCTGTAGTTTGAAGTGGGATCAGTCAACCACTTTGAGCTTTTTGTTTGAATGAATGATAAGTTCTCAAAAGCAGCTGGATGGACTCTAGGCCTTTGGGATCTAGGGTTTCAGCTAGGAAAATCTTAAAAGATAAATCAAGCAATGTGCAGGGCCTTGATTGAGGGTGAGAGCTGTTGTGATGGAGAACATCAGGCTATGGGGGTGGTGAAGAGTAAGGGCTGGGATGCAAAAACTAAACTGAACTCAAAAAGTAGGCCAGGTTCACAGTTCATCTGTACCATCTGATTGAATCCAAGTGGAGATACGCCAGCTTACACCAGCCCTGTCCCTGTCTGCGCAGGAACTCTGTGCCCAGGGGAAGCGTGGGTGCAGGCGGGGGTGAGCCAAAGCTCTTGTCATTGAGATAACTGGTTCATGCCAGTGGCCCATTGAAGACAGCTGTAGACTATATAATGTTGGGGCTGACTCTGGTACCTCTTACCCAATTAGTTCATTTGATCTTATGCAGGCAAATGTGCACTGTAGTCAGTGGGCCAAATCCACCTTTCCTCTTCATGTGTCTGCCCATCCTTTTCTATGACATACTGTTTAACAGATTGACACCTCCTAGACTAACCAAAGTGTAGTGTGTGTGTGTGTCTGTGCATGTGTGGCACAAGCTTTTGTGGACTGATGCTTGAAGTGAGCCCTGTTCAGTTGTTCTGCTGCCCTTGCTGTAAGCTGCTCTGAGCCTTTGTTGAGAAGGCAGCAAGTAAATGGCATAAATAAATCAATACTACAAAATAAATAAATGGCTTATAAAGATGATTCCAGATTACTGGGAAGAGCGGTTCCTTTAACACACTGAATGATTATCCTGGGTCGCTTAAATTTACAAACTGTTTCATCGTGACCTATACAGGAGACACTTTGATTTATCAAAATAAGAAGTTTTAATTAGCACTGAGGAGCAGCTGCCATAAATGATTAGACAAATAAAATGGGAAAAGAAAACATATTATGCTATCCCATTACATGCTCTGTCACGTGATCATATGACATGGCATGTTTTATCATGAAATATTACTGCTGCCATGACGTGAAAAAGTAAAACAAAACCAATTTAAAAGCAAAATATCATTGCAAAACCAAAACATTTACATTCAAGTTCTTATGTAGTGTTTCCCAGCAATTCCATTTTGCAGGAAGTGTCATTCTTTCTGCTTGTTTTTGTGCCACTTTGCAAGAAAACATATTTCTACATGTCCCACGTTCCCACCACATGGAAAGGCGGTGTTCTGACCAGTGCTAATTACTACTCCATTCATTTGATTGATGAAGGATTTGTTCAGAAAGCCTTGGACAGGAGGAGATGATGCAATTATGTCATTCATCTGCTACTAAAAGTCCAGAGATGTGGCTTCGTGGCAGACATCCAACTACCCCTTCCCCCCCACCCACACGCACAAAAATGTGTACAGCTTTCATCACATCCCAAGGGAATTACTTTAGTCCTCTTGAGAAAGAAGTGGTATAATCTATTTCTTGCATTATGGTAGCTCCTATGAATCCTAACTGAAGTGGAAGCACCATTGCTTAGAGACTGAATGGACAAAGCAGACAAAGGTTGGGGACAGCAGCCAGAAGTGAAGTGACTTACACAACGTCACACAGCAGGTCCATGATTAGACTTTCAGACTCCCACATCCCACGATGTGACCTGTGGACTAGACCGCAGGGCTTCTTATAATCTGGTGCCAGGACAGTCTTGACATAAAATCTCCTCTCTCTCTTACTTGCTCTCTTTCTCTCTCTTCTGAGACTCTTTGGAGACCATAAAGAGAAACAAGAGGCGTTGGCAAGGTTAAGAGACCTAGTATCTAAACTTACCATAAAGCTTTGCAGTAATTTACAGCTGCAGGCAGCAGGCACTTTGCACTGGGGGAAGGGAAATGCAATTTAAGGGAACAGAAATAAATAAGAAGCTGCAGTAGCTAACATTGCTTCTGATTTAATCCCCAGCCAACGAGAAAGATTTATTCTGTTATCTGGCAGTTTGATCACTCCAGGAATCCCATAGGTCATCCCGTATCTGCTGTTATTATCTCAGGGCTGTTTCCACCAAGATGCACACGGGAGATTTGTTTAAGAAATGAACCAGGGGAAAGGGGTGCTGATAAGAGACTGTAATATATGAAGCCCCAAGAGGCCTTTGCTATGGAGATAACCTCACCCATACTTATGCACAACAGGTCCTACCATGAAGACAGCAGGCAAACTTTGTGGCTGCTGGGAGCTCCTGCAGAAAAAGTTTAGTTTGGAGTCTCGATGTAGAGATGAATGTAAAGGGAAGCAAGGGATGCATTTGGGGAGAAGAGTCCCAGTCCCCGGTGGGAGGCACGTAACCTTGCCACACAGAGGTCATCATGACAGCAGTCTGAATCTCCTGCTGTGCGACTGCACGGGGGTCAGGGGAGTTATCTGAGTTTATACCACTGTAAGCCCAGTGAGAATCAGACCTGTGGCCTTCCCCAGGCGACAGAAATGAGCCCAGACTTGTGAGGTGCCAACAGCATGAGTCTTCCCTTGATGGAAGATGATGGTGATGAGGCTGCTCAGTTCCTTGTGCTTGCCTGGGCCCTAAGTGCTCCCTTTTTGCTCATGTTCATCTTCAGTCGAAGCCCATAAAGCAGCAGCTTCCCTGTTAAGTGCCTCCTGCAAATCCCCACTCGGTGATTACAAAGAACACAGATGACTGCACGCTGTCTTTTGAGGTCTGACAATTAGCTCTGCTGGGGACAGCAAAAAGCCTCTAGTAAAAGGGGCCTTTACCTGACATTATCAGACTGCCCCCCACTGATTTATGATTCATATCATGGTAGCACCTAGAGGGCTCTGACATGGCCCAGCAAACCACTGTGTGAAATGTGGAATAAACACAGACATCACAGAATCATAGACAGAAGGACCAGAAGGGACTTGTAAAATCATCGAGTCCGGTCCCCTGCCATGCGCAGAAGGGAACTGGGCTCAAACGAGCTCAACAAGGTGCTTGTCCAGCCTCCTCTTGAACGCCGCCAGGGATGGCGACTGCACCACCCCTGCTGGAAGTGTGTTCCAGATTCCAGTTACCCAGACAGAAAAGAGATGTCTAGCCTAAACTTTTCCCTGACCAGCTAGTGCCCCTTGGTCCTTGTCCTCCCAGGGGGTGCTTTTCTGAAAAGCTGCTCTCCCAGATCCTGGTGTTCTCCCTTGACATATTTGTAGGCAGCTATCAAGTCACCCCTCAGCCTTCTTTTACTCAGACTGAACAGACCCAGATCTTGAAGTCTATCCTCATAAGGCCTATCCCCCAGGCCCTTGATCATGTGGGTGGCCCTTCTCTGCACCCTTTTGAGTTTGTCCACATCCTTCTTGAAGAGTGGTGCCCAGAACTGGAGGCAGTGCTCCAGCTGCGGCCTCACCAACACCGAACAGAGTGGGGAGGAGCACCTCTCTGAATCTATTTGCGACACATCGGCTGCTGCACGCCAGAGTTTTATTTGCCCGGTTGGCAACTTCATCACACTGGTGGCTCATATTCATGCTCTGGTCAATTGTCACCCCTAGATAGATTTTGGATGTAGTGCCAGACATGGACACCACCCATCGTATAGATATGGTGAGGGTTCTTCCTACCCAGATGAAAGACCTGGCACTTGTCCCTGTTGAACCTCATCTGATTGGATTCAGTCCATAGGATTGGCCTGTCAAGGTCCTCCTGGATCTTTGCCCTGCCCTCAGATGTGCCTGTTGGGCCCCACAGCTTGGTATCTTCTGCAAACTTACTCACTGCACTTCCCACTCCCTCATCCAGGTCATTGATACAGATGTTAAAGAGCATGGGCCCAAGCACCTCATAGAGGTACCTTCAGGATGAGCCCCCCCCACCATCAATTACCACTCACTGGGATCAACCACTGAGCCAGTTGCCAACCCACCTCACTGTAGCTTGGTTTAGGCCTGTACTCTCCCATTGAATTGAAAGGATTTCATGGGAAATAGTATCAAAGTCCTTGCAGAAATCTAGGTAGATGATATCCACCCCTCCTGTCCCATGTCCAGCTGGTTAGTTACCTGGCCATAAAAGGACACCAGGTTTGTTAGGCATGACCTCCCCTCGACAAAGCCATACTGGTTGTTTCTCAGTACCCCACCAGTTGCGAGCTTGTGGTTGATGGCCTCCTTGACAATTTTTCAAAGATTTTTGCCAGGAGCAAAGTCAGACCGACCAGTCTATAGTTATAGCAGGGTCGTCCATCTTCCCTTTCTTAAAGAGGGGTACCACATTAGCCCTCTTCCAGTCACTCAGGACTACTCCTGTGTGCCACGACTCTTTGAACAGCCTCACCAGAGGCACCTCTATGAGCTCGGCTAATTCCTTCAGCACTCTTGGATGCAGGTTGTCTGGCCCAGCCGACTTGAAAATGTCCATATGACCTAAGAGTATCTTTACCTGTTTGGGACTGATTTTATGTAGACTGCTGTCATCGCCGTACTCTCTGCACCTCTGGCCAAGTGATGTGTTCTTGTCTGGTTTCAGGAATACTGATGTGAAGTAAGTATTCAGGAGCTCTGCCTTTTCACCAGGGTCAGCTGTGGGCATCCCCTTTGTGTTTAGTAGGGGGTGCCACAGTGAAGCTTGATTTTTTTCTTGCTCCCTCTGTACCTATAAAATGATTTTTTGTTGTCTTTAATTTTGGTTGCCAACTTGATTTCCATGCATGCCTTGGCTTTCCCTGGCTCATGTCTGCAGACCCTGGCCACATGAGCGTATTCTTCTCTGGATGCCGAACCATTTTTCCATTGCATGTATGCATCGTGGGTATCTCTCTTCCCATCCTCCTTGGACAAACTTATTAACTGCAGCAGCGCTATCGACGGTTGCCAGCCATTAGGGAAGGATGGACCAATGTGGGTTTTTCTAGCTGTTAGCAGATTTTTGAGGCACTGAGCTGCAAGGTAGGGGCAGGCCCATCAGTCTGATTTCTACCTTGTTTCAGTTCCAAAACCTCAAGTTTGGGAATGGGAAGTTATTGTTTTTGTTGGAGATTGGCTGAGACTGCAGGCTTGTGAGGTCAAGGCTGTTAGGGCCTTGGAAGGTTTCATAGAGAGGTGCTGCCATTGACAGGGAATTACTATCTAGGGTCTGCACCAAGGAGACCTGTGCCCCCCACAGGACTGCATTGACTTCAAAGCAACTTTGTGGAGGAGCAGGGCCCTTTCTCTGAAAACCTCATGCAGGATGGGAGATCAAAGGCATGCCCACGAAGCAAATAAAGAGAGAGCAATATAGATTCATAGATGTTAGGGTCGGAAGGGACCTCAATAGATCACCGAGTCTGACCCCCTGCAATATGCCTGAAACCCAGGGAGTGAACTATGGGCTACACCACTGGGCCCTTGTAATCGGGTGCTAGGAGATGTTCTTGCCAGAAAACTGCCCTCTCCTCTCTTTCTCACTTGCCTTTGGAAACTGCAAAAGGAAAACTAGATGTGTTTGCAAGGTGGAAGCCAACAAGATAAAAAGCTAGATTCTTAGCTGGTGTAAACCAGGATTATTCTACTAGAGAGACAGATTTATACCACATCTTGGTCCATATAACACATTCCATCTCATTTCTATGCCCCATCTCTTATCTCTCCCCGTTGCCTCCTCATTCCTGCCAGGGCATTAGTAAAACCTGCAAGTTTCTGTCCTTTAAAGCCAGAGAAAAATGTCCAGCAGAAAATTGGCTGGAGGAACAGTAACAACAGATGGATAAAACAGTGTCCATCAGCATGACTCTCTCCTTCTCGCTCGGTCTCATCTGCACACGCAGACCTGCACGCCCATACTGATAGAGATATACACATCCCGCCTATATTTCTGGAGGTTCAGAGCATTCAGCACTTTGTACGGCTGGGTAAATTAAAATGTCAATTCTGAGTCTTTTGATTTAGACACGAAGAAGTGAAACATATGAGTGGGAAAACATCCCTTTAAGACCCTGGCAGGATGAGGCGCAGATTAAAAATGCTCCTACAGGGCACCTGCAGTACATTTACCTCCCAGCGGCTTTCCTTTTCATTCTTTTTAGCCCTGAATGTTACTCCTGCAGGCTTCAAGAAATGCCACAATGTCTATTGTCTGCTCCCTGTTCACCTGCTGACTGGGTGGAAATGATAAAATGAGAGTGTGAGGGGCAGCTCCATTGTTTTCCCAGTTAGCTCCCTGCTTTGCTCATTAGCAGTTGCTTTTACTTCTATGTGATTTCTCTTCTTTCCCAGTGGCATACAGTTATTTATTAGTGTTGCATGCTCCATCCCTCTACTAGGAAAGATATTGAAAAAAGCAAAAGGAGCCCTGCTACACAATCAGCCCCATGCCCACACATGCATGTACAAAGACACCCCCCCCAACAAGGCATACACACAAACATGCAGGCACCCACCCAGATGTGTACACACATGAATGGACCTGGACACACACAATCAAGCATTGCAGGACACGCTGAGACACTCAGATATGCATCGGATATTCATGCACAGCGGTACCAACACCACTGCATTCACTTCCAAGCCATGATGTCTCCCTTCCTCCTGATACAAGTTGTGCTAAAGACCACACAGAGGCACACACATGGATTACCTCCCCACACACCCACCCAAATGAGACACTTAGCAAAAACTTATTTTGTTCTCAACTTCGTTAAAAATCACACTTGTCGCCAAGACCAAAATGCCGAACTTTCACCAAATATCTTCACTGCTTAACACCATGCACAAAGCATGCCCTGGTATCAACTCTCTCTGCCTCGGGGAAAAACGAATCCGTGACAACATGACGACAGGCATAAAGCCCATCTCACTGGGTTCAAATTCCCCTTCTTGCTGTCCTGGAAAGCAGCTGGTGATGGGAACGTGGGGCAGCCTGGTTAGTAGCTCTGGCGTCATTAGCTGTGTGGGGCTGGGGGCAAGTCTCACATCCCTCGCTCTGTGGCTCATGCTCAGAAATACTCAAGAAAAAGCCCTTTACCATCCTGCCTAACCTGACCCCATATACCACCTCGTCTATTTTTCTTCAGATCCAAACCCTGGCTCTGAACACCATTTCACTCCCAGCTGCACTTGTAGGAACAGGCCCCCCAGCTCTCCCATTTCCAGGGCCCTGAGCCCACCAGCTCTTCTGCTCTTGTGCCCGACTCATTCGGGCTGGTCTGTAGTGCCAGCGTAGTGTCAGATGACCAATGATGGAGTAAATAACCATGGCAAAAGCTCAGCCTTCCCTTGGGGTGCCAAGGAGTGCAAGCAAGGCTACCCGCACGGCTCAGTTTGGGGTTCGGGTGAAGGTCCCTGCCAGGTTGTGTCCCCTTGGATGAAAGGTAGATGTTTGAAGCAGAAAGACCAGGATGGGGTGCTGGCTTGGATCGGGGAGCCCTGGGAACCCCATTTCCGAAGGACTGTGACATTTTGAAACCTGGCTTGGTTCCAAATTGAAACAAAACCCAAAACTTCTGAAATTGTCTGTGTAGGAAAACTCCAAACCAAACATTTGCCTTGGGGTTTTTGTAATACTGAGCTCTGATGTAACCCAAGTGCTTCCGTTCCCTTTTCAACGGGTTCAGTTTGATCACCTTCCATAGAAGACAAAATGAAAAAAAAAACAAGCGAGAAAAGTTGCTTCCAAAGGAAAAATGGAAATGCATCTTTCTAATGACGAAAGGGGACATTTGGACCGGTACTAAGGCACTGAGACTCGTCTCCACCTCCCAATGTTTTTCCCCAATGCAAAATTTTGCCAAGGGTTTTGGTTTCCAAGGTGTGTGCAATTTGACGGATTATAGTTCTGAAGTTCTTTCTCTGATTTGCTCCTGTTTTAATTGCTACTACGCCACTGACTGCAGTATAAGTCACTTCTTCTCTGGTTGGCCTGCTTTTTGGGCTAGAGCCCGTCTCTCGGCCCCCCGTGCTTATGCAGTGCACAATACTTGACCTCAGTCATGGTTCTAGGGGCGAGTGTAATAGGAATAATACACGAGAAGAAGAAAACAATTCATAATGTCATATAGCATCCACACGTAAAAGCAGGGAGATGGACTCGCGTGTTATGAGACTGGGTGCAGCTAGCTTGAGGGGAAGGGATAGGAGAGATTTTACAGCAGGAGAACCAGGGAAGCCAAGTTTCTGCTCCAGAGGATGCTCGCCGAGGGACAGCATTGTGTTTTTTGTTTGGCCTGCAGCTGGGGAGGCCAGACATGGCTATCGCAGCTGCACCTCTTGTTCCAGCACATTGTTTTATCAGCATGTATTTCTGTGGTCAGATGCTGTGTAACATGGAGAGGAGTTGTATTGCCAACACTAGGCAAACAACACAGGTCTAACCTTCCTCTCCAAATCAGGCTAAGCCTAGCCCCTGCTCCGTAATCACCGGCGCGCATGGCCATCTATTCCTATTTTGGGCACAGGAACATGCCTGTTCAGTCATGGGCAAGCGGCTTGCTTCTTATCTGCATCAGAACACATGGCAATGTACTTGGAGGCTTGTGAAACTAGGATGGATTCACAGAAAACGTACCACGTGGCAAACAAATCTGCAATGCAAACAGTGCTCTGCTCCGCTTTCACCCTCCAAGCATACTCCGTCCATTGTATACTATGGTTTGCAAAATAAGTAGAGAACATCTCCGGTTACAGGCCTTGTGTAAGCCAGCGACTGAAAAAACAGGGCCCTCTCTTTCGCTGTCTGGCCCTATGCAACCAAGAATGAGGCCTGCAACCTTGCTAGCCCCCAGCAGCCCACCTTGCTCTTTGCTCTCACAAAACGGGCAGGTATTACAGTGCTAAAAAATCAGTGCTGCTATTGCATCTTTCAGCCCTGCGGATGCAAGCACTATCGCGGCCCATCCCCTGTTGAGCCTGCTTTTAAACCCGTACCCATCAAGGCACGCAGCAGAGTTGGAGCCCTTAGTAGTGTTATGGATACGTATATCTAAATTACAGTCACCGTAGTGCCTGCACTGTGGTGTAGATGTAGCCAAGTTAGTGTTAAACATGTTAGCTTAAGTGGTGGTAACAGCTTAGCTGTAACAGCACGGATCCCAGATCAGCAGCTTTTTGGGAAAATTTTTCAGCCCGTGCTGAGCTCCGTGCTGTCAGAGCTAGACTGCGACCAGTACCAGAGCCAGCTAGTGTAAAGTTAGCTTGGGTACCACTAGACACATGCTCTGCCGTGTGCTGGGAAGAGTGTCCGTTCCTGCCTGATCCTGCAGCTCCAGAGCGCCCAGTGATTCTGCCACCGTGCACTTCACCAGGTTGCGCACTGCAAGTGCCTAGGAACTGGCCCAAACGATCCACCGTTAATTGGCATTTCACAGACATTCATAGTCATGCAGTCAGTGAGCAGAAGCAGTACCATGTGTCCAGGCATAAAGCACAAATAAAGTCTAGTCAAAGGGAAGAATGTGCAAACAACTTGGAGGGAGTTCATTTATTGTCCAAAGTACTTGGGGGGGGGATGCTTGAAAATAATGAGAGCGTTCACAAGGCATGTCTGCACCCTGGTAGCAGGAGTTCAGCCTCGCCACTGAGGCAATAAGCCCAGTCTATACATCTGCAGCCACTCTGCTGGCATCGACCCTGGAAATGAGGTGGTGAAGACTTCCTGGAGGTGCCCCGGCCCCGTGCTCGAGATGGGGGTTTCCAGGGAGGCCATGTGGGATGCCTCCAAGGTTTCCTTACTGCCTAGCTGCATACAGAGCAGGGAGGAGTGGATCAGGCTTATTCCCTAGTAAGCTGTAAGACACAGCTCTCTGCTGCCCTGGAGCCGACTCCTCCAAAGAGAAGGAGGCAGTGAGTAGGAGACTGGACAGATTTGACACAGATATGGATTCTGCACCGAGCGCTGCTAGCAATGCTGGATGGATTCACATTGTCCTTGGTTCCTCCCTGCCCTTTCTCCGTCTTCTCCGTTTAGACCAGGGCTTGGCAGCATTTGGACCATATGCTGGATTTGGCTGAAGGAGCTGCTGGATCCAGCCTGCTAAGCCAGAGGCTTTGATGGTGGGTCAGTGGTGGGGGAATGGCAGTGGTGGGGAAAAGTGATGTCAGCAGCCAGGTCAGGATACTAGCCTGCCTCGGACCCCCGCTGGGTTGTTTCAGCCGTGGCTCTGAAAGGCTGCCGATGGATAATAACAAAATTGGGACTGGCTCGTCCTTTGACTGATGTGGTTTCTGTTCCTAGGAGCCCATGTGTGCCTCGGAACGAATGGATGTGCGTTCACACCCCCGTCAAGCAGAGAGGATTACTCTCTCTTAATTGGTGTGCAGGAGAGGCATGGAGTGGCAAAGGGCCTTCTGCGATCCAAACGCCTGTCTCTCACTACCAGATCCCAGGACTCGCTCTTCTCACAAGCAGCCATGTGACCAGCCCTTGCTGTTTCTCAGGACATTTGCAGGAAGCAAACACAGTAAAAGCAAAACCGTTTCCAACACTGAATAAATATTGACACAAGCTCCTCTGGCAGCCCAGATTCCAGACACGTTTGCCGGTTAACCTGGGCTCCCTCTGCTGACCAGCCCTTCCTCTGAGCTTCACAGGACCACGGTAGTGTTGGGCAATGGGCTGGAGTGCCAGGTGGCACATCAGCTGTGCAGTCCTGTTGTGATGAACTCCAGGGATATTGCCGAGCTCTGTCCATGTCCTCATCCATCTCCCTGCCCCAGCCAGCAGTCATGTCGTACCTTAAAACATCCAACACAGGTCATGGAAGTGCTGTCCCCCCCACCACAAATGGGGCGCAGGGGCTCAGAGGAGGTTACATGACTTGGCCAACATCATACAACAAACTTGCGCTTGAGCCAAAGACCTCATGCATGTGTCTCAAGTCCCAGGTCTTTACTCTAGTCTTGAAATATCCTTCTTGCCACAGCTCCCTTCTTTCTCCCCAGCGAGTAACTCTTTATAGCTGATTTGTACCATCAGGAAGCTGCAGTCCCTCTTGGTCCCATCTGGCTTAACTCCTCTTTTGAGTAAGGGGTGGTTGGGGCCAATCCTCACCCCTTCCCACTCTTGCTCTGGGGTGGAAATGGATGAGCATGCAACCTCACTTTCTCTTGCATGCTTGAGCACAAGGGTTTGGTTGTTAGTTGAGGGCATGGGGGATTTTTTCTCTCTGTGGGGGTGGAGGAGGAAGCACTGCTTCTGCCCTTTAACGCATGTGTTTCTGCAGATTAGCTGAACGGGGCTATGAAAACACACATGAGCAATTCAGATCTTTCCTGGAGGAATGCTTTTAAATGCCTCTATGGACAGCAGATTTTGAACTACAGAGGGGTTTTCTTTGGAACAACAGAGCACTGCGCTCGGTCACCTGTTCATTTGAGACTGTTGGATCCGTGGCCATTGCTTGGCTCACGTTCAAACCATATTGTGCACAACCCTGAAGGTTGTACTACAGGGGAAAGGGCTGCACCAGACTCAGAGAGATGGACGAGGAGTGACTTGCTGAGTTTGGCCTCTCACCCCTCTGCTGTCTTTGGTCAACTAGAGCAAGGCCTTGGGTTTTTCCAGTCCTGCTATTGTCTGCGGTTATGAGTGGCAACATTCACACAGTTTCAAAGGCAAGTGTAAGGGTCAAGAGCCTCACACCTCTCCACACCCACCTTCCTGTCCAGAGAAGCCTTTTCTTTTGCACATCCTCCCCTGACTGCCAGCAAGGAGTCACACGGTGGATTTGGGAAGGCATAGCTCTTTGGATCCTTTACAGAACAGGGTCTTTTGAAGCTTGGAGCTTTCATAAGCCCCAGATCCGAATACCTGAGGTGCTTTTAGGCAAACAGACAGGCTTAGGTCATCTAATTAGCTGTAAAACAGCAGGCCAGCCTGCTACAAAGCAGAAATGGCTTCTGGGCAATCACTTAGGATTCGTACTTAGCACCGAGTATTTAATTAGGGACCAAGGCAATGAATTTACTTATTTTTAAAAATTTGTTCAAAGCATCATCTGGTTCCACTCAAAGGCCTCCTGCCATGTACTGAAATGACCTGGTGATATCGGACTCCTGGTTCCTGCCTGCAGTACCTTTTCTATCACTGATGATTCACCCGGAGACTGGTGTACAGCAGAAGTGCAGCATCTCTACCCCTCGTTAGTTCTTTGCTGCGCAATAAAATCAATGATGTTGCAATTCAGTTCCTGTTGTCAGCATCCTGCTCTGTGGCCTTGGACATGAAGTTGGTGTCACACAAACCCTGACACATCCTCTCCCTCTATCTATATGTCTATCTCTACCTACGTGTAACACACCTACAAACCAATCTGAATTTCCAATGTGGTTGTCTCTCCAGGTCACCATCTAGTTTTCTCCCTCGTTATTTTTTCAATGTCTGTCTATTGTCTAGCTAATTTCTCTTTTTCTTGCTGTTCTTCTTTCTTGCCTTATCCTATTTTGAGTCGAGAACCTGTCTGTCATAACTCATGATTGTGTGCTAGACGGTGACACCCTGAAGTCCACCGATATCACAGAAAATTAGGGATGGAAGGGACTTCAGGAGATCATGTAGTCCAACAGCCTGCTCAAAGCAGAGCACCAGAAACTAGGTCACCCCAGCCAAGGCTTTGTCTAGCCAGATCTTAAAACTCCCAAAGGATGGAGATTCTACAGCTTTCTGGGTAATCTGTTCTAGTGCTTTACTACCCTCCTCGTGAGAAAGTTTTTCCTAACATGTAACCTCAACTTTCCTTGCTGCAACTTGAGCCCATTGCTCCTTGTTCTGTCATCTGCCACCACTGAGAACAATCCAGCTCCATCCTCTTTGGAACAACCCTTCAGGTAGTTGAAGGTTGCTATTAAATCCCCTCTCAGTTTTCTCTTCTCCAGCCTAAGTAAGTCCAGATTCCTCAGCCTCTCCTCACAAGTGCCCCAGCCCCCTCACCATTCTCGTTGCCCCCCCACTGGACCTTTTCCAATTTGTCCACATCCTTTCTCAAGTGGAGGGCCCCAAACTGGACAGAGTATGCTACATGTGGCCTCATGAGTGCCAAATAGAGGGGAATAATTATTCACCTTGATTTGCTCATGACACTCCTATGAATGCAGCGCAGGATGCTGTTAACTTTCTTGGCAACAAGGGCACTGCTGGCTCATATTCAGCTTATCGTCCACTGTAACCCCCAGGTCTTTTTCTGCAGAGCTGCTGCCCAGGTAGTCAGCCCCCAGCCTGTACTGGTGCATGGGATTGCTCTGTCTCAAATGAAAGATTTTGCACTTAGAGTCATAGATTCATAGATTGAAGGGCTGGAAGGGACCTCACAAGATCATTGGGTCCAGTCCCCCTGCACCAGGCAGGAAAGACAACTGGGGTCAGGTGACCCCAGCGAGATAACCGTCCAGTCTCCTCTTGAAGATTTCCAGGGTAGGTGATTGCACCATCTCTGCAAGGAACTTATTCCACAGTCTGGACACCCTGACAGTGAAGAAGTTTTTCCTAGCGTTAAGCCTGAATGGGTCTTCCAGGAGTTTGTGGCCATTACTCCTGGTTTTCCCCAAGGGTGCCCTGGTGAACAGTTGTTCACTGAGCCCTTGATGTATTTCCCTGATGTAGCAGTAAGCTGCTACCAAGTCCCCTCTCAGCCTTCTCTTTTTTAGGCCGAAGAGGCCCAAGTCCCTCAGCCTTTCCTCATATGGCTTGCCTTGCAAGTCTCTGATCATATGAGTGGCTCTTCTTTGGACTCTCTCAAGCTTGTCCATGTCCCTGTTGAAGTGCGGTGCCCAGAACTGGATGCAGTCCTCCAGCTGTGGTCTCACCAGTGCTGAATAGAGCAGAAGAATCACCTCCTTCGTTTTGCTTGAAATGCATTGGTTGATGCATGCCAGAGTATTGTTTGCCCTACTGGCTGCAGCATCGCACTGATGGCTCATATTCATATTATGGTCTATTATTACCCCCAGGTCCCTTTCAGTCCTGGTGCTAGTCAGTTTGGTGCTGCCAAGCCTGTAAGTATGTTGTGGGTTGCTCATCCCCAGCTGGAGCACTTGACACTTCCCAGCGTTGAACTTCATCTGGTTTTGATCCACCCAACTTGCCGTCCTGTCTAGGTCCGCCTGTATCTGTAGTCTATCTTCAAGCATAACCATGCTCCCCCATAACTTGGTGTTGTCCGTGAACTTGGCCAGTGAGGCCTTCACCCCCACATCCAAAGCATTGATAAAGATGTTGAAAAGCACTGGACCAAGCATGGACCCCTGAGGGACACCGCTGGCCACTTTTTGCCAGGATGACACGGATCTGTTCATTAGACCTTAGTCCGGTGAAATACGAAAGCAAAGTAGTCGTTCAGGTGTTCAGTTGTCTCCTGAGTATCGGTAACCAGCTGTCCTGAGTTGTTAAGCAAAGGCCCCATGCTTCCATTTGTTTTCCTCCTGTTCTCTACACACCTAAAGGACTTTTTATTGTCCTTGATTGTTCTGTTGCTAGTTTAAATTCAGTCACCACCTTAGCCTTTCTAATTTGCTCCCCATAAGTGTGGGCCATTGGTGTATAGTCCTCCTGGGGGACTGCCCCAAGCTTCCATTGTCTGTATGCCTATTTATTCTTTTTCAAGAGGACCATGATATCACTATTACACAAAGAGGACTTACCAGCCCTTCTGCTACCTTTCCTTCACGTGGGAATGAACTTCTTTTGTGCTTCAAGGATCGTGTCCTTGAGGAAGGACCACTCTTCATGCACTCCTTTCACCTTCAGTCCCTGGTCCCACAGCACTTCCCCTACTATTGCTCTGAGCCTGTTGAAATAGTTTCTGTTAAAGTCCATGGGAGTGTGTAGACAAAACAAGGGGCATGTGGGCATGACACTTTAAAGGAGGTTAAATGCTTTTGCACCACTTGAATGGTGTTGGCGGTATATTGTGAGGAGTTTTAGTTTGCCACATATTAAAATTTTATATATATATATATATATATATATATATATATATAAAAAAGCAGTGAGCCTGATATATAGATATATATTTTTTTCCTTGGAGCCTGAGCTGCGCGGGGACTCGGTCCTTCCCTCTGCAGCTGTGGTGCCCCCGGGACTGCCTGAGCTGGGTGCCTGTAGGTGGGTGCTACCTGGAGGAGGGCCACCGCTGCCACAGAAGGAAGCACCAGCTCCCCGCCCCCCGCCCCCCCAGCCCAGGGACCACTCTGCCCACTGGCGGCTCACCCTCCCCTCCCCACCGCTGGAGAGGCAGGTAAGACACGGGTGTACATGACACGGGGGTTTACTTTGTCCTGAATTGAAGCGGTGCTTTTAAAAACCCATCACTTCAATTTAAGGCCCCCATTTCATCTACATATGTCCCAAAACTTCAACCCCGCTAGCCAATTTGCTTGCCTTGCGATGGACAGTATACATGATGGTTTCGTGGTTGCTGTCGCCCAGGCTACCCTCTATATTCAAGTTGCTCACCAAATTGTCTCCTTTGGCCAAGACCCAACCTAGGAGAGCATTATTTCTGGCTGGCCCGTGCACTTCCTGAGTCAGGTAGAGCTCTTTGATACAGGTCAGGAAGCAATGTGACTGATCTGACTTAGCTGAGTGTTCCTCCCAAGAGATGTCTGGGTAACTGAAGTCACCCATGATGACCATGTCCTGTGTGTGCACGGCCTCTGTCAATTCTTGAGAGAACTCCAGATTGAGCTCCTCCCCCTCGTTTGGTGGTCTCTAGTATACACCCACAGTTAGGTCTTTCTTACTGAGCACTCACTGAATCTCATAAAATTTCTTCTGGTCCAATTCTCCAATTTGTGTAGGCCTCTTTGAGGTCTAGCCCTATCCTCTGGTGTATGTATTACTCCTCCCGCTTGGTGTCATCTGCAAACTTGCTGAAGGTGCACTCCATCCTGTCTTTCAGATCGTTGACGAAGATATTGACCAAAACCGGTCCCAGCACTGACCCCTCGAGCACTCCTCTTGATACTGGATGCCAATTAGAAATCAAGCCATTGATTACTACTCTTTAAGCCTGATAATCCAGCCAGTTTTCTATCCATCTTACAGACCATTTATCCAACCCATACTTCCTTAGCTTGCTTCTGAGAAAGTTATGGGAGATTGCATTCAAAGCCTTGCTGGAATCCAGGTATATTATGTCCACTGTTCTCCCTTCATCCACAAAGCCACAGATCCTGCTCAGCTACTGTGTCTTTGGTCTCCCTTTTAGTCATTTTTCCTTCATTCTCATTGCAAGAGATGTCCTACCTATATTGTCCTCATAGGATATGTCCATATTGATGAATCCTAGCCTCCCCTCAACTTGTCGTCAACTGAAGCAACTTGTGTTAGACCCATCCCATCCCATCCCATCTATAATACTTCTAAGATGGTATTTCGGCAGTATCCTTACCTTCTGAGACTCTCAGTGTGTGAATCAATAATATCACCAATCCTGCTTCATGCCTATGTCCCAATACCCTTTACAAAGTTGGCTCACCTCCAAAGTCTGTAGCAGGCTTCAGGGAAGACTCTACATCTCCAGCTTTCTATGCCCTTCCACACTAGGCCATGCCAATGCCTGTCCTCCAAACAAATGAGGCAGGAGCAGAAGGTAGCCAGAGTTATGGCTGCTGTTGACACACAGATCCCTTAGCAATCAGTCACTAGCACTGGAGCCAGGCAGTACAGAGTAGGAGGACATAAGGGCTTAATGGGGGTTTGAAAGAAACGCGTTGTAAACTTTTGAGTAAAGGAGCAACAGTTTGATTCAGACATGTTCTCTTGGCAGGGGTGGTGAGGGCCCCTGCTGCTGCTGCTGCTTTCACTCTCTCTAATTAGGCAGATTTCCATTCTGCTGATTGCGGCATGTCTCTTCTAGAGCCAGCTCAGTGACTCCACGGAGTTAAGATTAGCTTGCCATTTGCTGGCCACAGGGTCAGCGACTTCTGTCTGCTGGACTCTGCAGTGAGCTGGCAGCTCTCCAGGTGCGAGTGCAGTGGGTGGGATGGGATGGTCCTTGCAGGGGCTGTTTCCTTCCTCCTTGGTAGTTGCAGTATGAGGCAGGCCTTACCTGACAGGCTTCTGCTGCATAGGCTGCTTGTAATCATGTATGACTAGGTCCCTGAGGTCAGGAGAGGGGACATGAGGAGACAAGACCCAAGTTCAACATTGGCTGTTGCATGTATTTCATTTTCTGGCAGCTAAAAGCACAACTGAAAACGTGACCTCAGTATAAGGGTGAGATTGTGGACTGGGAGCTCGGTCCAGTCGGTAGCCGCCTCAGCAGAAAGGGGGAGCTCAGAACCAGGTGCTCCAGTGGCCAGGCTTCATTTTCCTCTTTCCAAACACTCCCTGGAGGAGTCTGGCTCCCATTAAAGGCACTGGTTGGGTTCTCTACCACAAAGGATCAGATGGAAGGGCAGCCTCTTATTAGCCCCCTGACTCTGCAGCCAAAACACCTATCCACACTTCTGTAAAGGTATAGATTTTCCTTTGCTCGGCATTGCAAGGCCCAAGGGACTTAGATGATAAAAGATGCAGATAAGCACTTTTGACAATCTTGCTAAATGCCTAGAAGCCTTTAAAAAAATGACTTAAGTGATTTGATTGCAGTAAAAGTGAAGCCCCTTAAATACCTTGGAAGCTCACAGTCAAGTCAGGGAAAGTTAGGCACCTACATACTAGGCCTGTGCAAAGCAGCTAGTACTTGCTTCAGATTCAGATTTGGCCAATTCGGGGGACAGTGATTTGATTTAGTGATTTGAATCACTGTCCCAAATTGATTCAGACGAATTGATTTGGCTGCTGGGTGGGGGAGTGACCCCCGCTGCCCTCCACTGCATGGGGGGCTCTGCACAAGCCCCCAAACTCCCCTCCTCGCTCCCCCCAGCCCCCCCATGGATGCTCTGCTCGTGCCAGCTCTGGCCCTTTAAGAAAAAAACAAATGAAAAAAATCCTGAACTCACCACTCCTGTTGGTGGGGGCGATCCCTGCTGCCCCGCACCATGTGGGGGCTCTACACGAGCCCCCCAAACCCCAAGGCTCCTGCAGGAGTGGTGAGTCCCTGGGCTTTTCTTGGCTTTTTTTTTCTTAAAGGGCTGGAGCTGGAGGGCTGGGGGAGTGGGGAGGGGGGGTTAGGGGGCTTGTGCAGAGCCCCCCCATGCAGCATGGAGCCGTGGGGGCAGCAGGGATCACCCCCCTGCCCAGCAGCACCTGGTGAGCACTGGGGCTTTTTTTAAAGTACTGAGCTGGCTCAGGTGGGGGTAGCCATGTGGGGGGCTGGGGGAGCGGGTGGGAGTTGGGGGAGGCTGGTTGAGTGGGGGGGGTTGGGGGAGCTGGCAGGGGTCCCCCCATGGTCCCCCCAGCCCCTAGTACTTACCAGCTCAAAGTTGGCTGCAGCTCCCGGCTGCAGCCACCAAGGACTGCCTGAATCATCAAAGCTCTCTGAATCTTTTCTGAAGATTTGGAGAGCTTTGAATTGATTCGGACCTTTAGATTGGTCCCCTAATTCGATTCAGATTCAGAGATTCGGCCACCGAATTGGGCTGAATCTCCTCCAAAGCGAATCACCAACCAAAACTTCATACAGCTCTACTACATACATTTAAGGACTTTGCAGCCTAAGTCACTTTGGAGATTTAGTTATCTAAGTCAGTGCTTTGCAAACTTCCTGAGGTCATGAAACCCTGTCATACCACCTCTTCTGCCACAGAGCCCCTACCCCTGGCTCCCTGGGCCATGCGAGCTGGCGTGCTGACCCGGGCTGGCAATGGCAGCATGCCACAACCCGGCCTGCTCTGCTATTTCCCCCAGTCTCTTTGTGAAACTTCTGGTGACCTGTTGTGGAACCCCAGGGTTTGGTGGAAAGCAGCTTGAAAACCACTGATCTAAGGCCAGGGGATTGCCCTAAAAACCAGAAAGTGTAGCCATGTCTCTGCAACTCTGGGGATGGACTAGTCAGCATAGGGATAGGGCACTGGACACTGTCACTCAGCGGTGCTAGACTCCCACAGCGTGATGTGGACATGGCTTCATTTTTTCTGGGTTATCAAGAACACATGCCCACTTGCATGGTGCGCTTGAGAGTGTGCAGCTAGGCACAGTAAGATTACCACGCAGACATGGCCCAAATTGTTAAACAGAGGGATGCAAGTGCTTGGCTTCCAAACCTGCACTCAGACACTTTTGATTACCCCCCAGCTAGGCTTGCAATGCCGAGGGGAGCAACACGTGAATGCCCAATATGTGAATCTGCGCCTTGGAGGCAAAACCCATGTTACTGCTGTCCACATTGTTCATGCTATGGATACAAAGGACTTTTCTGCCCATCGTTGGCTTTCTGCTTCTTTTGGAGCCTGATAGATATGTCCTTCTGCTCCTTCTAGCAACAACAACAACAATAAAAAGTCATTCGTGTTCTGTTTCTGGGCTACTTAATTTCCAGGGTGACTGTTTATGGACAACAAGGTGCTGGAGAGCAGCAGCCTCCTGTGCCCTCCACATGTCACTTCTATGCAAATGTTATTGCAGCTGCTTTCCCCGCAATCTCCTCACACAAACTGTGCATGAGCGATCAGCTCCTTCTAATCACCAGGGTAATCTATCTCTTTTGTTTAATGTTTGCTGGGAGACAGGTCCCGTCTTAATCTATTACAGTGTCATTAAGAGGGAAAATGTTTGCTCCAGAGGGCCTCAAATGGCCTTTTTAAGCTACAGTAAAAATTAGGATCTAATTACCAGCTTACTTTTAAAAATTTAACTCTTTCACTGGTTCTAATGTTCCTGGGTTTGTTTCAGCAGAAGCTGAGGGTGAAACCTTGAGACGGTGGTTCTCAAGTTTTTTAGATTCAAGTCACCCCTGTTAGACTGCAGACACCCCTTGGAAAATGGCAGCTTTTAATTTTCACTCATTTTTTGACTACAGAGAAATAATAGAACAATTTTTCTGTTGCAAAGAACTTGAGGGTGTTTTCCCGTGAGTGGGAACGTGTGTTTCTCCAGGGACAAATAGCAGAGGCACGTATTTGTTTCACTGCCAGTTGTCCTCGGCATGCCCCTGCACACGTGCCTTGGTGTGTGGCAAATTGCCTTGGGTGGGGTAGGGAAGGCTGGGGCCAGCACCTGTAGCCTTATCTGGGGTTCTGGAGGCCTCCGGGGGCTGCAGTGCTGCCAGTCAGGGGGCGCGGAGTCTGGTCAGCAGTCGGAGCATGGCTCTGGCCAGCCAGGCTCTGGTTTCAGGCAGCGCACACTGCAGCCACATGTGCTGCCCCACTTCTGCCGCAGGTTTTTTAGATATTGGGATTTCCTGGTATCTGATTTTGCCACCAGGCTGCAGATGCGCAGTGCAGCGAACAGAACCAGAAGCACCGTATACATTTTGCGGTGCCTCGAAAGGCTCTGAGCACCGCAAATCACACGTTCCCACTTGTGGGGATGCGGCCAGGAAGACCACAGCAAGTCAGAATGTTTCTAACATTATGAATTCCTATTTGCAATCTCTGGGTTTACCTTGTGCATTGCATTTGGACATCTAACCGTGCTAACATTGCATGGCACCCTGTTGCACCGTTGAGAGGATCTCATTGCACCCTGGTTAAGAATCACTACCTTAAGGGATGGGGCTGCCTGAAAATCCCTGATACAAAGGCTCAGTTGGGGTAGACTTCAAGCCATGGCAGTGTGGCCCAGTTTCATGAGCATGCCTTCCTGACTGTCAAGTCACATGGGTTCTAATCCTACATCAGTTGCTGGGCTAATGGTGTGCAAGTCATTTCACTTCTCTGTGACTTGGTTTTCCCTATCTCTAGAATGGGGGTAAATGCCAGTCAGCGTCCTTTGTAAAGCCATTTGAGATCTGTTATAAAGTCCTGGACAGTGGCTAACTACCATTTTTCTACAAGAGAGCAAAGTAAAATCGAAAACATCCTCAGGGGCTCAGGGGTCCAGAATGCAAATCTAAATTCAGGCTTCCAAACGGAGGTGCATTCTCACACTTTGAGCTTCCCATACAGCTATTCTTGTTCCTACTAGGAGAAAGATGAACTGGATCTGGTTAAAAGACCTGCCCAAAATGTCCTGCCCCCTAATCTGAATCCTGAAGCATTTTGAAACCTTAAGTAGGCAAAGTGAACTCTCACTGCAGAGTAATGTGTTGACAACACTCTGCTTCCCTGATGTCCCATCATGACATAATCCAGACTTGTTCCTCTCGGATTTGAAACCCAAAGGGAAATATAGGAATCTCATGGTGGGTCTGTTTCTGTGGTTTCCTGCGTTTAGTTCCCATAAACTACAAACAAGCATCCAGAGTGGTTGGTGTTTCTCTGCACTGAACTTGGGCTATGGATAGTCAAAGGGATGTTCCCTCTTTCTTAGGGTGAAGTTACACGTTACATTTAGCCCATACTAAATCTGTGGATTGTTAAGCGGTGCTAAAGTTGCGATGTGCTGTGAGCAGTTGCATATTAAGGGTTAATACTGTTTCTTGCATGCACAGCTCTGATTTGTCACTAGTGGGCTAGTGAGCATCAGCATGGCTAGCAGCCAGGATACCTGGGGCACCTGTATACTCAATTGATCAATTCTACTGGAGCGTGCTAATCAGCAGCAGGGGTGCTTTAACTTAAGCTTGTTGAACGAGCTTTAGTTAAAGTGCCCCTGCCGCTATTTTGAAGCACGGGACGCTGAATACATGTGATGCTATGGGGGCTTTAATTAGAGTGGATCCCAAGAACTGCTGTAATTAAAGTGCCCTGCCCCCCCAAGCATGAGTAAAGTCACCCGTGGGCTTTATCCCTGGTTGAAAAGGTTACTGGGAGTGGTGCATCCTGGGATGCTGGTGGACTGAAAATTCCTTGTTTTATCTCTGTGGAGAAGACTGAAGTACCCCAACACAAGCTAAGTAGCACAGTTCAGAGTTAAGCCTCACCTCAAGCGGTGTAACTTTGAGATACTTTGGCTGAGTTAATGAGATTTAGTGTGCAGACTTGCAAGTTTTAAGTGCCCTTAATACGGTCTAAGTGCAACATGACAAGAAAATGGAGGTGAGTCCAGTGCAGGAACAGGCAGCCAAAGCTTGTGTTCAGGGGTTTGACCTGCAGGAAGAAGTCTGGGTGCGTTCTTCCTCAGCTGTTTGATTTGGGAAACTAAGTTGGAAATCTTTTGGGAACAGGCTCAGTTCTGTGACACCCAGGCCTTTCTGGCTGCATCTCATGGTGCTTTGGCAGTCCTGTTTCAGTTCTGTCTGCAGCCAGAAGACATAGGGCTGGAGGCGTAGAGCTGGACAGGTCTAGCACTGGGTAGACGTAACCAGTAAGGTAGTCATTTTATAGGGGTACCTTCAGCTCTGTCCTGGGTCATATGGAAGCCTTTCATTGTGGCTGAATCCCTCTTCCACAGCAATAAGTACCCACTCATTACTGGACACTACCACAAATTTGGGAAGAAGGGACTCCCAGGTCTTTTAAGAACGTTTCCCACACCAGCAGCACCAATTGGAGACTGCTTTATCAGCGCTACTCCAGCCCAGCAGCTAGGGACGATTAAAGCAGATGAGTGAGCTCTCACCCCAGCAGGCAAGGATGAGCACAGCTGACCCAGCTCAGGGAGTAGAGGAAGTGTTGGGCTTTCCCTTTGCAGCTGCTTTATCTCTCATTGAAAACCAGGGAAGGTGATGCCTCATGGGGCCCTAGAGCTGGCTTTAGAGAAGCTCTTATTTATCCAGCATGGTTGACTTTCCAGTGTTGGGACCTAGCAAGCTTTGGGTCTGGGTTTTTAACTCCAGTGCTTAGCACAAGCCCAGGTGCTCTCTGCTGCAGATATAACCTTGGCCGTAACCAGCTGCAACTCAAAGAGATCTGACATGATGGTCACCTTGACTGTGACCTGTTCTTGGCAAAGACGAAGAAGGAAGTCTGAAAATACCCTGTCTGGATGACCAACGTCAAAACAAAAGGTGGGCCAACCAAAATAAGGAATTTGGCTTGGGAAAAAAGGGAACAATTAGTAGAAAGACTAACTCCCACCAAAGAATGAGAAAAGGTACCAACAGCTGGAAAATTCCAGTTACAAATAATCATATATGGCAAGTGGAAATATGTGTATTAATATGCATTGTAAAGAAGAACTTATGCTAATTATATGATAATAACATAGTAACGGTAAGGTATATAAGTAGAAGAACTGGCATTCTTCACTGGAACACTCCTGGAAAAAGTCTGAAGAGATCCTGTCATTGAATTAAGATCCTGCTTCAACATCAGATGTGGGAGCCAGGAGCCCCCGTGCAAGACTTCACTGCCTGATCAACTAATGAAGTTGCTTTTGCAATATCTCAGGGTGGTGAGCATCTGCTTTGACTAGCTGCAGTATTAAATTGTCACTTCTGAGAATGCTTTAGTCTTCATTTAGAATTGTATTTGCTAAGGGCTTAATTACATTTGTTATTGGTTGAGGAGTAACTGTGTCCTAGTCTTGGAATTAACACCTGGTACAAGGCCCAAAATAATGTTGTTGGACGTTGGGGAATGGAGGCAACCACGTAAAGTCACTTTAAATAAGTGACTGAGGTGGATGGGCACATTAATTGTGAGTACCACCTAGGTTTGTTAAAACCCCACTGCACCCAGTGGGTTGGGAAAAAGTGTTGCTGAATAGGTTTCAGGCAGGACAGGGGGAAGGCTGCTAAGGTTGCTGGATGGGAAGAAAATGATCGAGTAAAATAATAAGACAAAAGTACACGGGCTTCTTGCCAAGCTGGTCCTTTTTGGTAGTAAGGGTTGCAACCTAGCACTGAAATGACCATCCCAAACCATGTAACACTGGGGTTGCAGTGAAATCACAAGGTGAGAGTGTGGAGAAGGAAGTTAAAGCTACCACCATTAAATAGGCAAGCTCCCAAAGTGAAACTCAGTTGTCTCTTTCCAGAAACAGTGGGTACTTTTACACGTGCATTTATGTGCCACAAGTATGGCACGTTAAGTTTCGTACCTGTTATTACAGGTACTAACTTAATGTGCCATAACCGGCATTACTGTGCCATACTAGTGGCGCGTGTCTTTTACGTGCTGCTAATGTGCAGTAGATTAATTCTACTAATTAGTAGACTGAGGGCACGTGTAAATGAAACAGGGGCCCTAAATCAAAGCAGTGAGTTTTTAAAAACACCACTTCAAATCCCTGTGTCGTGCAAACACCTGAATTTACCTGCCTCTCTGGCAGGGAGGGGAGGGCAAGCTGCCAGTGGGCAGAGTGGTCCTTGGGCTGCCGGGGGGGGGGGGGGGGGGAGGCTGGTGCTTCCTTTTGCAGCAGCAGCAGCCCCCCACTGGCGGCCCCCACCCACAGACACCCGGCTCAGGTGGTCCCAAGGGGCACTGCAGCCACAGAGGGAAGCACCAGGCCGCCGCGCAGCTCAGGCAGGCAGGCAGGCAGGCTGGCTCTAGGGTGGAGCTGGGCAGGGGGGAGATCAGGCTCGCTGCTTTTCTTGGGTGGAGCCTGCCATCCCAGGCTGCTGCCAGGCTGCCTGCATGGGCTTCCTGCAGAGCCCCTGAGCTGCACGGAGCCTGTTGCTTCACTCTGTGGCCATAGGGCAACAAACTAAAACTCCTCAGAGTCATTTAAGGTGCATTATGCCACTGAATTTGCTACAGCGGCTGGAATTACTGCGCAATATGCCACCAAGGCGCGTAAACACGGACACCATTAAAGTGGTGCAAAAGCATTTAACCCGCTTTAAAGTGTCGTGCACACATGCCCCTCATTTCGTCTACCCTTGGCCTAATACTGCACATTAGCATGGCTTTCTCTGTGATGCTCTAATGCGCAATAGAATTAATCTACTGCACTTCCAGCATCTCATGTAGGCAGCCCAGCATAGACTAATGGTTGGGGCACTAGTTTTGTGTTGGAGGACACCTAGGCTCCGTTCCTTTGGGGGATAAGACACTCTGTGATGATGACACTAACTTGGGCCTGGGTAACCTTGCTTATATTCACTCTTGGCCACAAACTTCTGTATGACCTGGAAATTGCCTTGTCTCTCTGTGTGTCAGCTCCCTCTGCCTACAGTGGGGATAGCAGCACTGTCCTATGTCCCTAGGTTATCAGTAAAAATACACAGAAAATTGTGAGGTTCATAGAAACACCTGTGATGAGGCACCCATAATTCCTACACATTGATATTCTGCCACTGATCAGCTCAGTTACTTCAGGGAAGTCACTTTGCCCCTGTTACTTTCTCATCTGTTTGGACTATGAGCTCCTCAGGGTAGGGGCTGTCTCTTGCTGTGTGCCTGCATAGCACCCGGCACCAGGGGACCCCGCAGCTGGATCCTTCACCTGCAACTGGAATAGAAATAATACGATCAGCTCAAGCCAGCGGGTTTGATAAGGAGTAGCTTTCTTCCTATCTGTGTTTCTGAGGTGGGAAAAGAAATGGAAAAGAAATCTGCTGTAAAACCAAACTAGTTGTAAGCCAATTATTTTTATTAAAAAAAAAAAATGTCTATTCAGACCCTGTTTCTTTTCCCCCCATAGAAGTAATACCATCAAGTAGAACTTAATTATCTTAACAGGAAGCAAGAATTGCTCCATGTGCCTCACAAAGAGAAGCACTTCATGTCACACACTGATTGTATTTGAGGTGAACCGTTTTCCATTAAAAACAGTATGTCCCTGGCTTCCTGCTGTTGCTGGCAGCCATCTTGCTGGTGCGGGAATTGTCACTTCTGACAATGGCAGGTGGCATCCTGCTTTAACAGCAGCTCAGGAATTGGGAAGACAACTCTGCCTCTAAGTCTTTCAAACAAGGTGTTTTACGTACCCTTACAATGTAGCTGCTCCCCATTCCAGGAAGCCTGTGGTATTGGCTTGATTTGCAGGAGACCTCAATTGTTTCCTTTAAAGGTATTAAAATGGGAGACACTTTGGAGATCCTGCTGAGTGATCCTAGTGGCAAACCAAAGAAGCTGGCAAGTGCTTTCTCATAAAGGTAGAGTTAGCTAGTGTGAGTAGTCAAAGGTATGTGGGACTGGTGAGGGTGTCCTAGGCCATCAAGCCCAGTCTTCTGGGTTCATGGCTACTCATAACTGAAGTGATCCCCCAAATGATCACTTATTGCAAAGAATAACATCCAAATACTATCTAACAGTGCATAGGGAATACTAGGGGTGATGAGGGCACCGGTGTCATGCTACTGTAATCACAGGGAAGCAATTGATTAATTTTTGCTCCAAAGTTCCTAGGAAAAAGACTATGCCTCCCGCTATAGAAGCTAGCGGGCCCTATTCAATTTGGATTTGGCCTGAATCAGGGACAGTGATTCGATTTGTTGACATGGATCACTGTCCCTGATTCGATTCGGCTGAATCCAAATCTGAAGATTCGATGCTGATTCAGAGAATCAGTGATTTGGCCATAGACACAGCTTTAAAAGTTTTTTCTACATATCTCAAGGTACCAGTGCGGCTTATGAACACTGCGATGCTGGGGTGTGGGGGCCCCCCCAGTGCACTCAGCAATGGACCCGGAAGTGGACCGGCAGTGCTTCTGGTCGACTTCTGGGCCTGTTGCTGAGTGTGCTGGGGACCCCCCAATACTTCTGTGGGACACTCCATGCACCCCAGCATCACAGCACTCACTAGCTGCCTGCTACCTAGAGGTATGTAGAGAAGACATTTAAAGCTGTGTCTATGTCTGAATCGCCACATCTTTCCGAATCTCTCCGAGTTGATTCAGAGGGTTCCAATTCAATTCAGAGAGATTAAAGGGTCCTCTGATTTGATTCAGAGATTTGGCCACCGAATCAGGCTGAATCTCTGCCGAATTGAATCAGGGGCCAAAGCTTCGCACAGCCCTAGAAAGTAGCAAAAAAATGCCACAATCAGTGCCAGTCTGAGGTGAGGAAAAAAATCCCTTCCTGATCCCAAATTGGGCAATTGGTGTGCCCAGGAATGGAAGAACAAGACCCATTAGCCAGGAACCTCTGGCTTCCTAGTATCAGCAGAAGCATCACCACACTTTATCAAGGCCCTAACTTGAATAGTAACTTGAGCCAGTGAAGCACATCAGCCTGGGCTCAGCTATAAGCATGTGGTCAAATTCATGGAGGGAAATGAGAAGGATTTTTCACAAAGAGGAGGTAAACACCCAAATCCAGATTCCTGGAGGTAGTTAAGCATGCAATTCTAACTGATTGTTCAGTAAGAGAGAGGCCCACAAATAGCAGCTGTGCACCTAAATAAATATCTTGGAGGACCCGGGGCCAAATCTCTAAGGCAGTGGGATGAAACTCCCATTTGTACGTTGAGCCTCCACCTCCCTCCATCTCTACCTGCCTGAATGAGGAAGGGGACTCAGCCATTTTAGAAGAGTTCAGATTTGAGGACCTCAGAACATGTTTATTGTGATCCAAAGCACCCTCTATTCCTGCTCAGTCCTTATTTTAGTACTAACCAATTTACAAACTCCAGCTCTTTCAATGAACTCTTGTATCTCAGCCACATGTCTCAGAACAGAGATTTTAGTGGGAAAAAATGGGTAAGTGGCCATTTTATGGTCCAGATGCTATAACACACCCCTATAACAGTCTCTGAGTGAGCAATCATAAAGTTCAATTGCTGCTTCTCCATATTGGCACTTCTTGAACTTGTAGACATACCCTACCGTCCCCTTTACTTTATGAAGCAATATGGGGACAGGGAATAGGGTGTATTATCCTTGCATTTCACATATGCTCTCTTCCTTTTATAGGTATATGGACCCTGTGCACTCTTTAGATGGGACATAGGGTATCCAGCATACAGGCACAGAGTGTCTGGAATATCACCTCAAATGATAAAAATTCATATTCTGTGATGTCTCTCTTCTTTTCTTTTATCTCCTGCTGCTTGGGCTTCTTTGGTGGAGTCAGCACATGTGGCTCTGAGACTGGAGGTTCAACCAGAATGAAGTAGTATCAAGCTATTATAGCGGAGAATGTCTCAAGATATTTTTGGCTTACTGTTGCATACTCAAGAAATTCTGATATTGTTGACTTGTCTTTCTTCACATCTCATGCCTCTTGCAGCAGGGATGGTAGTCCCTCTATGGGAAGCTTCCATTGTGTTGTGTATGATACCTTAATTCAATTGAAATGAATAATAATTGCAGATGGGCTCAAAATTCAAATCTGGTCCCCAGCCCTGGACTTGCATTCTGGGCACCTGTAGGATGAGGGCTGTTTGAAGCCAGCACTTCTAGAATATGTATGTTCATGTTGGCCTTGCTGGACCATTGATCAATGTATACTGCTCACAAAAAGGCTTTGCTAAAGCATTAGTCAGAGTAGGTCTAACCAGCAAACCTGACTCATGCATGAAATCCTTATATAAGCACAACTTGGCATGTGGGCCAGATGTGCACTCCTCCCAAGAGATGGGAGGCGGATATGGCTGCACAAGCTGTAGGACAGTCCAGTACTAGCATGGAACGAGAACTGGAATGAGAACACCCAATCAAGATGTGAACCAAGTCCATGGTATAGGACGGTTTGAGATATTCAAGATACAGATGGAATGCAATACATAATCTGTTTTGATCATTGTATAAAAGGAGAATTGAAAATCAGGAGAACTTTGTAGTGGCCTAGGGGAGCCTGTGTGGTGTTGTGCTGACTACCTTGTCACAGGCACAAATGCCTTAACTCCTGATCTGATGTACTTGATCTGATCTGATCTGATGTACAAAAAGTGTTAGGGCTGTGCTTGTAGACAGTTAATGTGGCCACCGAACCAAGCCTGTGATGGTTCTTTAGGACAAAATTGCTGTTGGAATCTCTAGGCTGCAACTTTGTCGACGTTGCAGTTCCTGAGACTTCAACACTAACAACAAGTCAGTAACACCTAGTGAGGACAATAGCAATGACAACACTGATAACACCCTATGACAGTTGTAACGTGCCTTCAACTTTCAAATCCAAGCGTGAGGTTTTTGGGTCACAGTCTAGAAATGCCTTGAATCCAATCCAACCTATCAAACTATACCAAACCCTGCAACCCCAGGAACTCACACAGGGAAGCCAACAAGGGAAATTCCCACTTTTATATAAGGGATTAGGGTCACAAGCCAACAGGCTAAGGAGAGGGGGACAGACAGAGATAAGTAAACATTAACATTAAGGTAAATACACTTAGGATCTGGGTACCCGGGAGTCAACAGTGACCCTGTGGTGAAATCACCCAAGAACAGGGTGTTATATACACTTGAGAACCTTAAACCCTCCCACAACTCTGGAGGGCCCCACACTAGTCTCTGGTCCCAATAAAATACTTGATTTCCATCTGCCTGGGCTCCACATCTGAGCCCTGGTGCTGCAGCTTGCACTCCTAGCTTTGCCACCCCTTCCAGCTCTCTGGCCGTGTGTGTCTTGCCGCAGTGCCCCGCATTCCAGCACTGCTCCTTCTGCTTCCTCTTGCCCTCTGCTGCCTTCTGGGAGTTATAGTGTGCATTGCAGTTCATTCCTTTAGTCCCTTGGAGGCTTCTCAGAGTTGCAGTTCACACTACAGTTCCTTCCCCTGGAGCCTTCTGGGCATTGTAGTTCACATTATAACATTACAGGACATGTATTCAGCATCACAGTACATTACAAAACCACACTGACCTTTGCCCAGCACTGTTTTCCAGTGCAAACATGGATGTACCCTTCAGTCTAATGTGCCATTGTGACTGCTTCATTCTTCATCTTGTCCATTGTGTAGATAGCTGCAGTCTCATTGGGTTACATCTGTAGACCTGGGAGGGTGACCCACAGTTTCTAAGGCCACTCAGTTCTCAGTTAAGCTGCATTATTTTTATACTTCTATTTGCATGAAAAATTCAGAAACCTATTATGCAAATGAAACTTTCTGAGTTTTCCTCTTCGTTGTTTTTTACTTTGCTTCTCTCAAGCTGCTGTATTTTTTGTGCAATTAAGTCTTCTCCACATGGCAGTGGCTCAAGACCCTTCGCTGGTGGCTTGAGACCCTGCCCTACATTCATTTCATCACCAGCCAGTGACATGCAATTTTGGCTGTAAATATGACCCATTTTATAATTTAATGCTGAGAAAAGGGAGTAGATTTACAGCCTGGCCTGAAGGGAAACCCATTAGGGACTGGAGGGAGAGCAGAAGCCAGAGGCTACATTAGCTACAGCACATGTCGTTAAGAGCTGTTAACAGTACTGATTAAAATAATCTGGGCCCAAAGTGAATACCACCCCATACCTGGCCCCTGCCCTACTCCCTGGCCTCACCTCCTGTTAGGATGGCAGCAGGTTTTGGTGTCAGGATAAATAGGATCTTTCATAACTCTCTGAACTGTTGGTTTTGGTTCTCTGTGGGCTCAGACCAGCACCAACTCCCGTTGGGTCAGGTATCCTACCTTCTCTTTGCTTTCATGAGGGCTAGAAACATAATTATAATAATGACTGCTGAATTTCTGCTACTAACTTTAACTCCAGGAGCCATGGCCCTAGTCACATGGTTTTCATGGCCGGGGCCTCCATTTGACTCTCAAACTTAACACTTCAATCCGAAGGCATGTGCCTGGAATTAGACAGGCTGACCTTTGTCCAGCACCACTTTCCAATGCAAGCACTAATGTACCCTTCAGTCCTACTGCCAACTGGGCAGCTGCATTCCCTGCATGGTCTACTGTGTAGGCTGCCATTTCAAGGGCTGGGCTCTCTCTGCAGATCTGGAAGGGTGACTTATATTTTACAAAGGCCACCCGGCTCTCATCAGTCTGCACGATTCTGATACTCCAATTTGTATGAACAATTCCAAAACCTCAAGGGGCCTTCTCCAACTTCTGAAGCAGCTGGTGCTGGGAACTGGTAGGGGCAGACTAGAAAGCACTGGTCTGATACAACCTCATTGTTTCATGCCAAAGTGGAGAAGCAGGAGTAGGAAGGAAAATATCAAGGCCTGAGATACTAATACCAAAGCCCTTGGTGATTCCTAAGCTCCTCACAGTATTCCCCTTTATTTCTTCAGCTATATACCCATTGTCACTAAATGGAGGGCTCTAGTTTCCAGGGCTGCAGAACTGATCTTTTATAGACATTACATTTTCTGTCGGTCACTGTTACTGTGCACTATTGAGTCCCTGCTGTGGGTCAGCCCAGAGATGGCTGCCATTTTTCTGCAGGGAGAAATGTTCCACGTACAAATGTACATGTATCCAGTTTATTGTAGCATACAGGTCTGTGGGGTCCTTTTCTGGTGAAGGCTGCTATCTAAATGTACAGTGCCAGTGCTGGTGTGTTGTATTGGGCATGGTTCACTGGCATGAATGTCCTTTCCCAGCAGGGGCAGAGGAGGGCAGGCATTGTCCCGCTCACGGTAAGCAAGTCAAACCCATCCTTGATGAACTGCATTTGTCTTCCAGCCACAGCCATGTGAGCACTGGTGCATATGCACAGAAGATGTAGATTAGTATTCAATACAGTGGGCATTTGGCTTGGGACAAAGGGCTGGTTTAATGCTAAGCGGGGGAGGAGAAGAAGCACATGAAGTCATACTTCATTAGGAGAGCATCTGTGGCTATGTGCTTGCTTCCCCTCCTGTCGGTCTCTCTGTGACAGAGGTTAATGGAGCTGCTTTATCTCATTCATACCAGTTCAATGCCGTTAATTACTCACTGGAGCAAGAGCAGGTTGGGTTTTCATGGGACAGATCTGGCACTTTTCTGCAGTAGAAGCAGGAAAAGAAAGAACCAGGAGTCAGTCCTGGTCCATCGGAAGTGTGTTTAGACAATGTAACAGGCTGGTCCCATTCCACTATCATGGGTGGTACAGACAGAAGGTAGTAGCCTACTACCGATGCCATTTAAGGGAGATGGTCCCCGACTCCGCACTGCATGACTGGAAGTCAAAAGTTCAGTACCTGCTCATGATAGTGCTTGCTGGGCAATTCAGGCAGCTTCTGCTCCATCCTCATCCTTTCAGGGGGCCTAGGAGGCTGTCACTCCTTGATTTTGGCAGCAGGATGGAGGTGAGCAATGAAACATTGTGCACTGAAGAGAAGGTAGGGACAGTCCCTGTAGTACCGTCATGGGATGTCCAAAGGAGACCTGCTAGGCTCCCCTGCTAGCAGTGCTGAGTTCAGCATTGGTGACTGGAAAGGGAGCCCTGTCTTATCTCATCCCTATGTTCTGACTTGTGTCTGGCTCTCCCCACCCTGCCAGCTCTTCTGCATGTTGGGAATAAAAGTTTTATTCAAAACTTTGAATTAAAGATTAAAGATTTCGAAGATGAGAATTTTCCTCTCTCCATCTCCTGACAGTGTTGAAGCAAGAGCCTGGGTTTATGCTAAATAGCCTATTAGCAATTGCCCTGGTCTGAGTATGAGTGGAGATCAATAGCCCAGCAGCTCTGTCTTAATCAAGGGCCAATGATTAATTGAATGGGCTGGGATTGCTGCTGGTCCCTCTCAGAAGGGGAAGTGTGGCTTTCATTGTAGTGCAAAGCTGCAGATTCAGTTTCTTTCCTTTAGTCTCCACGGGGTTGAGGCTTGGTTATGGAAGAGGTTTCTTGAGGCATTCAGAGCCAGGCACCAGTATGCTCTCTGTAGTTGTCATAGCTTTGACCAGCCTTGATGTAGGACAGAAATTTCAGTAGAAGCTGCAGACCTCCTCTCTTTACCTCAACCAAAGTCACCACAAAAGGGTTGTTCTTCTGGGTGGTGGGGTAAGGTACATCTGCACTGTGACCCCTCTACAAAATGTCCTTTTTGGGGTGCAGTTTTGATGTAGTTTACCCAGGCTTCTCTGCCTTCAGTTGTCACAATAGCAGGTAGGCAGGCCGCTAAAATGTTTCGGGATGTTTTAAGGGCCTGTTTGCATAGATTTTATAGACATTAGTGCTGAAATGGACCTCATGAGATCAGCCCCCTGCCCAAAGCTATTTTCAAATAACTAAGAAACTTAAGACTTTACAAATGCATATATGGTATGTGCACACAGTACCACATCACAAGGGAGGTCACTGCATAAGTGGCTGGCTACATGCAGCCAGAATGCATAAATTCCCAGTGGCTATATGGAAAGGAGAAAAGTATGGCACTTTCTGGATGGTGTCATGCCTCTGTATTTGACACTTCACCTCTATGCTCTAGAAAACACATCCCTGGCTTGAGCAACTGCAAGAGACTAAATCCTGCTGGAAGTCTGGTCAACCTAAGTCACTTAGGGTATGTCTACGCCACTTCTGTGGCACTAAGAGCGGTCAAGCCCAGGCATGTGGCAGGGAAGCTATGCTTGGGGTGCTCCCCACCACCACTTTTGAGCATGATGGATCTCGAGGACAGCAGTGGGCATCTGCAGGGCAGCTTGAGAGCATCATTTCCATTTTTGGCATTGGAGGTGTCAGAGTACGTAGGCAGGGCTTTGCCCTTCAGTGCCCTTCAGTGGCCCTCTCGAGGCCCAGGGAAACAGCACAGATGTACCCTGTGGTACTTCTGAATACATGCTCTTCATTTCTCTCCCTCCTCGGGGTACTCTATCAGCTTCTCGATGACAACAGGAAAAGAGATTCTTGCCCTTCTTCTCTGAGAGCATGGTTTCTCCCCCACTTGAACTAAAGAAGAGCGGATATGAAGAGGTAGGTATTATTAGAGATTAACTGTACTCAAGCTAGCAGTTCCCATTCCCTTCAACAGGGAGACTGGCACACTCATCAGCTCATTCCAGTGCCCTTTTTGTTCACCTCATTAATTCCTGGTATAGGTGGAGAGGTACCATGTGAGTCTCCGTCTGTAGGAACACAGAAGTTGCAGTCACAATGAGGCCAGGAAACTGTAACACCCTGTCCCCCTGTTGAGCTTGGTGATTCCTTCCCAATATTTGTTTTCTCCCAACTTGCTGTAGTTCATTAGAAAAACTCTCTCTACCACTCGCACTGCCTTTGGGGGAGGGTGTAAGATTCCACTTGAGCTTCTTGAGAACCTGAGTTTGTCTTGGCATGTAGCACATCCTCCCCTGGGCTTTCTGTTTGTTGCCTTGTGGCATTTTTTACCCCTGCTTAGAACTGTACTTGCTTTGCAACAGCTGCCTGCTTGCTTTCAGCCAGCCCACATATTCCAGTGGCAAACGGCACCCTTTGTTCAGCAGCAACACAGCATGTGAAAAGCACCACCTTCCTCACGGACAGCTTTTAATTATCCCTGACTTGCTTTTAATTACTTTCCAGTAACATATCCTGACTGAAGATGGACAAGAGAGTCCCGGTACAGGTAGAAGCACTCCAGGTCTCCTAAAATGAATCCACTTTCAGCACATGAAAATAAACCCTTTACTTCCTTTCCTCATCTGTTATTTTTGGTTATTGCTACTGTCTTTGAAGCTCAAATCCTCAAGTATTGAGACACCTCACATATTGATTTCAGTACCTTTGAGGATCTGGATCTTTATTTGAAGACAGTTGGGACAAGACTGCCACAGGGGAGACTGCTTTCAGTTTGAACAGATACAGAAAATCGTGGAGAGCCTGGGCTGTGTCCTTAATCAGTTTGTACTGTGTTTTCTTGTGGGCTAAATTTTTGCTAGGCTCTGAGTAAGGAACTTAGGCCTGCTGTTGTGGGAACTTGCTCTAACCAGATTTCCAGCCAAGAAGTTTCTGTATCATGCAGCGAAGTAGCTGAGTTGTATTGTCCCCCAGATAAAACTTCTAAGTCTCCTGATATTAAGGGGGAGAAAAAAAAAGGAATATGCAGAGTTGGGGCTGGAGCTGTGAGGAAAGCATCAGGGTGAGCAGGAGGGGCTCAATGAGGACTAAGATTTGCCCTGAGAAGCCTCACCTGGACTTTGGAACAATGAAATAAGGCCGAATGGGTGATGTATTCTTGATTCGCTCTGTAAGTCAGGATTTGGGTAAAGCCGCTTGGGAGCTACTCTAAATTTTACTATCTGTGCATGGTCCCAGAGGGACCTTCTGCCACCTGAAGCACAATGAATTCCAGTTACTCCTCATGTCCTCCTGATTCCTGACACTGCTCGTGTATGAAGACTGTGGAGAAGTCTGGTCTGTATCACTTTTCTCTATAGTAGGGATTCTCCCACACTAGGCATCTGTCATGAAGGCCAACCCCAGGGGTGGCCATGATGCTTCCTGGTGGCCACTTAGCCTCTGTTCCATCCTGTTCTCAGGGCCACCGCCTCATTTCCTCGCCTGCCATGTCTTGATGTAAATACATATTTAGAAATGGGAGGCTGCCCTGGAGATCCCTGAGCAAGATCTCATCCACTCCTGAGCTATGGTCTAACTTCTCATTTCCCTTTCTAGCCATGCCCAAGCCTTGCAGGTGTTACCAATCAATCAAGTCACATGCTGTTCCTAGGTTCTGCCCTGCTTCCTGGCTCAATCAATTCAATGGACCCTTGACCCTCAGTCTACTCTCTCCACTCCTCCCTGGGTGCTGGTTTCCCTAGCCCTGTCTCTGCCCCTCTCTGGGGGCTGCACTTTCTCTAGCCCCATCCCTAGTCCTTCCTCTGCCCTGCTCCCAGGTTCTGGCTTGTCCGCCAAGTCTTATTACACTCTCTCTGCCCTGTTCCTGGGCTCTGGTCTGCTCTTGGGCTCTGCTGAGACCTCTGACCTCACTCACTAGTCCCAATCCCAAACCACTGGTGTTCTCCAAGGAAGTCCACAATATTCTACTTGCCTGCCCTGCTCCTGGGTTCAAGCGTATCCCTGGTGTGAGTCAGGAGCTCCTATGCAGCCCTCCTGCCCCAGCTCAGGCCCTGGGCCTATATACTCTCTAAGCCCAGCCCCGTTTTGGTCAGGTGCCTTCTTTTGAGTGCCACCTGAGCCCTGTCTGCAGCCTTTCTCTTCCTAAAGTAATAACAAAACTCCCTGTTACAGCATCTCCCTAGCAGAAGATGTAGGGCTGGATCCTGTCCCATTTGTTCTGCAGTACCAATGCTAGAGGGGTTGCAGTAGGTAAGAGACTCTGACCCAGAGTGTCCAACGCAGTGCATAGAAAAGAGGAGCCTGGGTCAATAAGTGCCATGTTTATGTACATGCCCATGCAGAGCCGATTAACAGGACTTAGATTTGCTATGGAGTGTCAGCACACTGATGTGTGGTGTGCCTATGGAATATAACTGGTTCATTGTCCCATGCTCTTGATGTCATATGCATTGGCTAAAAGAGTTGGGTCTAAAGGTGAAGTTCCTCTGGAGTCTGTGGAGGTGTGTCACTCCCATCAGCTCAGCATAATCCCCTTTCTTTGTAGCAAACACCATGAACATGTCCTAGGTGTTCAAGAATCACTCTGAGGCAAGGGGCTGATAGGAACTTGCTTCATTTAGTCTCATCTCTAGCTGCCCTTCATATCTGGAAAGGAAATCTTTCATTTGTTAAAGGCAGTGTGCTCCACCTCACTTGTCAGCTGAAATTCTGTGTGAAGATCTGCACTCAGATCAATCCAGGTCAATTTAGGCTGAGAACTTCCCTTTGGTTTGCTCTGAAGATGCTGGACCTCCAGTAAGCCATGATGATGACCTTTCATTATCTGGCAGCATTTTAGGACAGTGGTTCCCATGTTTTTCCACCCTAGATACACCTCCAAATTGGCCAGCATGGATTTGGAAGAACTACCCTAATTGTGCTGGGAGCTGTGTTCTGCCTGGGCCAAGCAGTTCTCATGGAGTGTTGCACATACTTCACTTCTCTCCCCTCCATTGGATTCTCCCTGCCTCTTTTGGCTTCCAAAGGGCTTTTTAGACTAGAGAGTATTTTCTACTTGAGGAAGTAGAAGGATTGTGGGTTAGGCTACATGGGGGGCAAGGAGAAAGGGATTTGGTGGTAGGGGTCTGCTACAGACCCCCACACCAAGGGGAAGAAATAGATGCGGGGCTCCTGAGGCAACTCTCGGAGACCATAAAAGCTAAAGAGGCGGTAGTCATGGGGGACCTAAACTACCCGGACATCTGCTGGGAGACGCAGACAGCAAGGTCCCATCGCTCACGCAGGTTTCTAACCTGTATACAGGACCTCCACCTGACACAGGAGGTGCATGGTCCCACTAGGGGGAATGCCATACTGGTTCTGGTATTGGCAACAGGGGATGACATGATAGGGGACCTCCAGATCGGTAGCCATTTGGGAGACAGTGATCACCTAATATTAGAATTCAACATAAGACGTCAAGTGGGTAGGGTAACTAGTAGGGTGAAAGTGCTAGACTTTAGGAAAGCTGATCTCAATGAACTCAGGCGATTAGTCAAAGAAGCACTGCAGAGTAGGAGTTTTGAAGGGATGGGAGCCCCAAGAAGGGTGGCTGTGCCTAAAGGAAACGATCCTTCGGGCACAAAGCAAGACGATCCCAGAGCGAGGCAAAAAAGGGAAAGGGGCCAGGAGGCTTCCATGGCTGACCAGAGAAATCCAGGGCAGCCTAAGGGCCAAAAGGGGAGCACATAAAAAGTGGAAACAAGGTGAGATCACTAAAGATGAATATACCTCCTCTGCTCGTGCTTGTAGGGAGGCAGTTAGGCGGGCCAAAGCTACCATGGAGCTGAGGATGGCAACCCAAGTAAAAGACAACAAGAAATTGTTTTTTAGATATATTGGGAGTAAAAGGAAGGCCCAGGGAGGAATAGGACCACTGCTAAATGGGCAGAAACAATCGGTGACAGACAGAGGGGACAAGGCTGAACTCCTCAACGAGTTCTTTGCCTCAGTGTTCCTAAGTGAGGGGCATGACAAGTCTCTCACTGGGGTTGTAGAGAGGCAGCAGCAAGGCGCCAGACTTCCATGCGTAGACCCTGAAATGGTGCAGAGTCATTTGGAAGAACTGGATGCCTTTAAGTCGGCAGGCCCGGATGGGCTCCATCCGAGGGTGCTGAAGGCACTGGCCGACATCATTGAAGAGCCACTGGTGGGAATATTTGAAAGCTCGTGGCGCACGGGCCAAGTCCCGGAGGACTGGAAAAGGGCTAACGTGGTCCCCGTTTTCAAAAAGGGGAGGAAGGAGGACCCGGGCAACTATAGGCCGGTCAGTCTCACCTCCATCCTTGGTAAAGTCTTTGAAAAAATTATCAAGGCTCACATTTGTGAGAGCCCGGCAGGGCAAATTATGCTGAGGGGAAACCAGCACGGGTTCGTGGCGGGCAGATCATGCCTGACCAATCTAGTCTCTTTCTATGACCAGGTTACGAAACACCTGGACACAGGAGGAGGGGTGGATGTCGTATACTTAGACTTCAGGAAGGCCTTCGATACGGTATCCCACCCCATACTGGTGAACAAGCTAAGAAGCTGTGACTTGGATGACTACACAGTCCAGTGGGTGGCGAATTGGCTAGAGGGTCGCACCCAAAGAGTCGTGGTGGATGGGTCGGTCTCGACCTGGAAGGGTGTGGGCAGTGGGGTCCCGCAGGGCTCGGTCCTTGGACTGATACTCTTTAATGTCTTCATCAGTGACTTGGACGAGGGAGTCAAATGTACTCTGTCCAAGTTTGCAGACGACACAAAGCTATGGGGAGAAGTGGACATGCCGGAGGGCAGGGAACAGCTGCAGGCACACCTGGATAGGTTGGACAAGTGGGCAGAAAACAACAGGATGCAGTTCAACAAGGAGAAATGCAAAGTGCTGCACCTAGGGAGGAAAAATGTCCAGCACACCTACAGCCTAGGGAATGACCTGCTGGGTGGCACGGAAGTGGAAAGGGATCTTGGAGTCCTAGTGGACTCCAAGATGAACATGAGCCGGCAGTGTGACGAAGCCATCAGAAAAGCCAATGGCACTTTATCGTGCATCAGCAGATGCATGACAAATAGGTCCAAGGAGGTGATACTTCCCCTCTATCGGGCGCGGGTCAGACCGCAGTTGGAGTACTGCGTGCAATTCTGGGCACCACACTTCAAGAAGGATGTGGATAACCTGGAGAGGGTCCAGAGAAGGGCCACTCGTATGGTCAAGGGCCTGCAGACCAAGCCCTACAAGGAGAGACTAGAGAAACTGGATCTTTTCAGCCTCCGCAAGAGAAGGTTGAGAGGCGACCTTGTGGCTGCCTATAAGTTCATCACAGGGGCACAGAAGGGAATTGGTGAGTATTTATTCACCAAGGCGCCCCGGGGGTTACAAGAAATAATGGCCACAAGCTAGCAGAGAGCAGATTTAGAGTGGACATTAGGAAGAACTTCTTCACAGTTCGAGTGGCCAAGGTCTGGAACGGGCTCCCAAGGGAGGTGGTGCTCTCCCCTACCCTGGGGGTCTTCAAGAGGAGATTAGACGAGTATCTAGCTGGGGTCATCTAGACCCAGCACTCTTTCCTGCTTATGCAGGGGGTCGGACTCGATGATCTATTGAGGTCCCTTCCGACCCTAACATCTATGAATCTATGACATTTGTCAATTCTTGCTCATCAGTTCTGCGGTGGATCCATCTGGGGTGGAGACTTAACACTTCCTGATCGCTTCCTTAACTTTTTGTCAAGCCTTAACATTTTGTGATCACCTGCTTTAGTGTGCATGAGTTTTCCCACTGCTTTTCTTTCCTTGTCCTCCGGGAACAATATTCTCATCTTGAACATCTGTCCATTGCCTTACATTGATGTGTGAATCATTGCTTTTCTCAGCAAATAGTTTTTAGTGTTACTTTTTTCAGTGCAGTAAACCCTGGAGGGCATCCATGTGATGTGATGCAGAACTCTGTGCTGTGCTGAACACACACATGGGAAGAAACACTCTTTGTCCCAAAGAACTTTTTCTGCCCTTGGGGCAGGGGGCTGGACTCGAAGATCTCCCAAGGTCCTTCCAGCCCTAATGTCTATGAAACTTGTGGGCTAATAAACAGAGGGAGATAGTTAGAGAGAGATGGAAGTGCTTGTTAAAGGTTTTTCAGGAGGTTATTGCTGGAGTAGGGAGAGGAACCCAGGGTTTCTATGACTGCCTGCTCTATCATACAGTCACCGTGTCGGGGCCAGCTCTTTGACCCTGCTGTACCCCTGGGTACACCAGTTCTTGTTAGGTTCCTTTCAGACAGCCTTCTATAAAATCTTCCATTTCCTTTCATGACAAAGGATAATGGGAAGAAATTAAGGATCAAGATGAAGCTATCATGAAACCTAAATCTTTAATGGAGAAGCTGCTTGTACCTTGGAATAATCTCCCAAAGGAAATGATGGGAGCCTTATATCACTTGAGCCATTTAAATCTGGGCTGGACAAAAGTGCTAGAAATGTACCATAAAGAAGGGTGAGAGAGGGAAGATGGGTTTGCTGTTTAAGCCCAGGACTGAGACTCAGGAGATCTGGGGTCAATACCTGCTTCTGACATGAACCTTGCATCATGGTGAGTATCATTCCCAATAAAACCTTTAAAATGCTGGTGTGACTTCGGAGCTTGCATTTCTTTATCAAAAGTGACTTTGGAGCCTGAGTCTCATTCATAGTCAATAGAGCTTATTCTGTTCAGTGCCCAAGTCCCATTCTCAAATGGGTTCCAAATCACTTGGGCTCATTTTAAAATTTTTGCCCTCTAGGGTCCAGCCCACATCTCATCCTTCGTGACCTTGGGCCCCTGGCCTTGGCCTCACCCCTCTCGGGCTCTGGTCTTGCCCCCAAAGGCTATGGTCCCCGAGCCTGGTTCCACCCCTCTAGGGCTCTAATTTGGCCCCTCAGGGGCACTGGGCCCCTCTGGCCTTGTCTGGTATTGCCTTAAGACTAGCTCTAGGCAGGGCTCAAAGCAATCACGTGTCCCTCAGGCTCCACTGGGACCTCCACCTCCCCTTACTAGTCCCAAACCTGGTCCACCGGTTCAGTATTACAAAAGAGCAAGCCCTCTGGCTGTAACATAGACTCTTTCCACTATGGGTTTCATCATAAACATAATCTTCCTGGCTAAACCACCACACTCCCCACCATGCTGGGCTCTACTTCCCTGCAAGCTGTAGGCATCTTGCTTGCAGATCTCAGGACCTCTCAGGTCATCTGGGCAGTCAGTCCCCTTCAACCTTCCTGCTCAGGAGCTGTTTCCCTTTCAGTTTGCAAGGCCAGATTGATGGACTGGGCTCCGGCACTGGCTTTAGTCCCCTCCTAAGTCCAGCTCCATTCAGTCATGGGTCTCTGCAGACACTCACAGGTGTTCCCTTCTGTGCCTGAGGACCTGTCTGTTTTCCCCATCCAGGCTTGGTTCAGCTGACTGCAGCTCTCAGCTCCTGAACTGCTGATAGACCTGCCTGCTTGCAGCTTACTTCTGGGTGCCTGTTTCCTTGGGAGGGTTACTCTGTCCCCCCAGGGCCGCCATTACCCTGTAGCTACAGGTCTTTCAGTTAGTTGGCAGCTGGTTTACAAGCAGTTAGCCTGTATATTAGCTACCAGCCTGCCCAAGGCCAGCTTAGTTTGCTCCAGCTCCCTCTTAAAGTAATAGGAGGCCTCTGGCTCCCTATTACAATGACCTTGAGACTTTGAGATCTCAAATCTGGGTCTAGGTTTGCTCATCTGTAAGAAAGGGACAAGGATGCCCGGGTGCTCAGATATTACAGAATGATCAAATCTGGACTACGTCTACCATCCATTTTACTAGGCCACATATCATTAACCTGTAAAACTCACTGCTAGATGGTATTATTGAGGCAAAAAGCACGATATGGTTTTAAAATTAATTAGATGCTATGGGATAAAGGCCTTTCTTTGCTCCAGTGAAGCGGGACCCTTGAGTTCACTGAAGTAAATGGGCTGAGAGTTTGGCTCTTATATAAATAGGAACATTGGGTAAGTTCATGTTTGCAGTTACACAAGGCCATCTCCCATTGTTTTCAGTGACATTCACATTTATTTAATGCAGATCAGAGTTGGTTCTAGTCCCTGCAATTCTATGAGCTGGGATAGAGTTACAAGGACTATTAATTTTGATGCTCCTGGCCATAAAGTGATTGACACCTGGAGTCAGGCAGAAATGTTCTCTCCATACAGCACTCTCTCTGTAGCACTGAACAAAATGACTGTGTTAGTTTTAGCAGGGATTCAGGCTTTGCTCTGGGGCACCTGTTGGAGATAGGGGAGCACAGTAGCTGGACCATTGATTTAATCTAGTGTATTGGTTCTTATCTCTAACATAAGCGTTTGTCATCTTTTTCATCCAGGAGCTATGCAAGAGTCTTTGCCTACACCACAATTTGCTTCCTAGCAGCATTATTTTCTCATGATTCACAAGAGAAACTTTGGGCCTTTGGCGATGCCAAGGTCTCTCCAATTCCTGACTAATAGTGGTTGTTAGGAATACTGCTGGAGAAAAGCAGACTTTTAGAAATCAGTAGCATAAAGCTGGGTCCTTTGGTAACATTGGGCATAGAGATGGAAATAACTGGACACAAGTAGTTGTAGAAAGGCTGGTGGTGGTCACTGTAGAAGGAGAGGTATGGTGAGGGTGTGTCACCAATCATTGGGAGTTCAGTTGCTGGATGTTTAGATGCTAGCAAAGGATTGCGACGGCCTCTGAAAATCTGCTATGAGGCTGCCCTTATTTAGACATGAATAGCTTGCCATAACTTTTCTTTGGTTCTCATATTCTATGCAGCTGAGTGGTTTGGGGAAGAGGGCTCTGCATTTGTCATGGGATTGTTTTTACTGAATGTCTTTGCCATTCTCTCAGTAACAAGTTCAGTCTGCAGCTACAGCTTCTCTGAAGGGAAGGAGACCTGCTGCCTTGTCATTCCTTTGGCATCTCACTGGTGTGCTGTTTGATTCCCAAAAAGCATCACAGGCAGCTGGATCCTTTCCAGTGAACTGGAGCCTTCCTGCACTTGGTCTCTGCTCACAACAGCTTGCCTGCTATTTTAAGGCAAGAAGTGATAGATGGATGAATGTCTGCTGCTCATGTTCTACAATGCCCAGCTCAGACTGTCTTGCCTTTGTGGTATTAGAAGCCAGATCAGCCCCAAGAAGAAAGAAAAGTTTAGTGTTCTTTTGAGGCATGCACGCACGCATGTGCATGCGTGCGCGCACGCACGCACGCACACACACACACACACACACACACGTCTTCTCTCTCACCAAATATACATGCTTCTGCAGATGGAGGGTATAACTTGCTGCAAAATGCAGTGAGCAAAGAATTACCTAAGTGACCTAGCTCAGGTATTGGAAACAGTATAGCTGCATTACTGCTTTACCTGAGCTAATTTACCCCATCTCTACATAGCGCTGCATCCTGCACTGTAGACATACCCAAGTGACCTACACACACATGCACGCGCGCCTACAGGGAGACCTCCCTTCACATACCGCTAATGAGTCTAAGCACTTGGAGCATACAGAATGGAAATAATTTAACTCATAAGGGTTACATCCCAAAGCAGTTGTTCAGTTTTACTCAGTAATTGCAGAGGCAGAATTCTCACCGAGTTCACAACTTCAGGAATTACACTGAGAATTATATATGGCATTGCAATTAATTGGAATTCTAGCACATCTGCCCAAAGCTGGATTCTGTCCATAATGCTGGGACTCCCTGGAGAATAGCCGAGGCGATAACCAAGATAAGCAATGGAAGGCTGGTACAATGGTTAGTGCCTTGGCTTGTGGCTTGGGAGAGCTAGTTCAATGCCTTGCAGTGTCAAGGTCTGGTTATATGCGGAAGCTAGAGCGTGAACTTGAGGGGCATCTTCTTACCCATGTTACTGCTTGAGTATGTGCTTTTATGGAAGGGCGAGGGGGAGGCATGAGCTACCTCTTGGTTGATATAGGGTAAGAACATGCACACCAACAGTTAGTTTGGCGTATATGATATGCTACAAATTTGCACTGCGTCTTACCTCTCAATAATTTGCTTGTGCAGTCACACCTTCCTCTGTGCTGTGGGGTGTCATTCTCTCTGCCTCAGTGTCCTACTCACAGCGTGGGGCTAATGGCACTCCTTCACTGGGGGTCTTGTCTTATAAAAATGGGTCTCACATTAAATGTTATGAAGTACCTGGTTGCAACATATAAATGCCTACTGTAGAGAAACACCTCACTTCCATGCCCTTATGCCAGGGTGACTCTACAGACTGCAGTAAATTTTCTCTTGATTTACATCTATTCATAAGATTTACATCTATGCATAAGAAACTAGTTTACACGTGGGTCTTGTGTAGCACATAATACTGAGGCCAGTGGCACCTTATTTATTCTGAGGAATCACTGGCCTTGGTATCTCTGTAACCTGTCCCACTCCGCCCTGGTCCAGGCACCAGCAGTGAGTCAAGCCCTGTGGTTTTATTGTGCTGTACGTAGAAAACAAACCTGCTTTAGGTCAATGTGTCATGGAAGCAAAAGCCAAGGAAAAAGAAAAGGCAAAGGGATGGGTTTGCGACTTATTTGTTCTTTCTCAAGGCAGCACCATAGCTGGAGGGGCATCTACTCTCATTTGGTGGCATTAGCTAGATTTGACACAAGTAAGTTTTGACACGGACGGAGGCTCAGGGATTCTGGGGCGACAGGATGCGAAATTCCACCTGGTTTGCCTGGTGGCTCACAAAGTCTCTCACAAAAGAGACCAGACAGCACTCAGCTGTAATGAATATAAAGAGGAGGTTTTTTTTTGTTACTGGGGCAGCTGGACACAGAGGCCCTGAGGCTCCCTCTGTGCGATCCAGGTCTAAAACTGACTAGCGCAGCCCATGCTGGCTAACGTTGCTATATGGGGTCTCCCTCAATCATGGCCTGGATCAAACAGTCATGGAAGAGAATGATGCCAACTCTTGAGTGTGGGGAGACGGCATCCTCACACCACCCTAGTACATGAATGAGCTTCTTAAGTCATCCTGAGTGGGGACTACACAGGGCAAAATATTGGCTCTACCCTCCTATTTTAAAATAAGCTGGGATGCTTTGGAGTGTAACCGAATGCAGCTTCAGTCTTATAATAGACGGGCAGATCCTATGGCATTGAAAGCCCAATCCAATCTAACGACCCTAGTAATTTGTCAGATTTATGTTTTGCATTACAGTGTTTATTGAGATTTAATGATTATTTACTTTTTAATATTTAAACATTGGCAAATGCTACTGTTTCAGTAATTTGCTCTTCAGAGCAGAGGTGCCCTTGTAGTTGTGTTACTGCTGTTCGAAATGCGGGATTTCAAATGCAAGGGAAACGCCTTTCTAGGGGTCCAGGCAGCCAGACTCAGGACCAGAGCAGAGGGCTGAGTACCAGGAGCTGGGTTCTAATCCTGACTCTGACACTGACTCACTATGCAGCTGTGGGCAAGCTGTGTAGGCCAATGATTTCCAAAGTGATTTCATAGATTTTATAGACATTAGGGCTGGAAAGGACCTTGGAAGATCATCAAATCCAGCCCCCTGTTCCAGGAGCAGGAAGTCAGCAGGGATCATAGGATCCCAGCAATATAAACATCCAAATTTCTCTTGAAGGTGTTCAAAGTAGGTGCTTGACCTACCTCCGGTGGCAGGCTATTCCAGACCTTGGGGGGTTCGGACAGTAAAGAAGTTCTTCCTTATGTGCAGCCTGAGACGGTCTTGGAGGAGTTTATGACCCAGGAAACTATAGGCCCAGGAAACTATAGGCCCATAAACCTCACATTGGTCTTGGAGAAAATCCTTGAAAAAATTATCAAGGAGCACATCTGTGGGGGCCTGCAGGGGAGATCACGCCCAGGGGAAATCAACATGGGTTCATCAAAGGCAGATCCGGCCAGACCAACCTGATGGCCTTTTATGACCATGTAACTAAATCTTTGGACGCAGGTGTCACCATGGACGTAGTCTTTCTGGACTTTAAGAAGGCCTTTGACACTGTCTCTCACCCCATTCTCATAAATAAACTGAGCGACTGTGGCATTGATGCCTACACAGTTGGATGGGTCAAAAATTGGCTGATGGGGCGCACCCAGAGAGTGGTGGTGGACAGGACGTACTCGAGATGTGAACAGTGGGGTCCCCCAGGGCTCAGTCCTGGGGCCTACACTGTTCAACGTCTTCATCAATGACTTGGACAACATGTTTTCCACCCCCTCGTCCAAGTTTGCCGATGACACCAAGATGTGGGGAGAGGTAGGCATGCTCGAAGGGAGAGAGAGAGGCTGCAATCAGACTTAGACAGACTACACAAGTGGGCAGATGGTAATAGGATAGGCTTCAATATGGATAAGTGCAGGGTGCTGCACCTGGGGAGAAGGAATCCACAGCATACATACAGGCTGGGGAACTCCCCCCTTGAGAGCGCAGAGGCTCATTATTGACTCCAAGATGAACATGAGCCGCCAATGCCAGACCGCAGCCGGCAAAGCCAACCGCACCTTGTCCTGCATCCAAAGATGCATCTCAAGCCAGTCCAGAGAGGTGATACTCCCCCTCTATGCGACATTGGCCCGGCCTCAACTGGAGTACTGCGTCCAGGTCTGGGCACCGCACTTTAAGAAGGATGTGGCCTGCCTTGAGAGGGTTCAGAGGAGGGCCATCCGCTTGGTTGGAGGGCAACAGGGCAGGCCCTATGAGGTGAGGCTGAGGGACCTGAACCTGTTCAGCCTCAGCAAACAGAGGCTGGGGGGGGATTTGGTGGCTGCCTACAAACTCGTTAGGGGAGATCAGCAGCAAATAGGAAGGATCCTATTCCCCTCAGCAACACCTGGGGTGATGAGGAACAATGGCCAGAAGCTGCTGGAGAATAGGTTCAGGTTAGAGATTAGGCGACACTATTTCACTGTCAGGGTAGCTAGGACCTGGAACCAACTTCCTAGGGAAGTGGTCCTCGCTCCTACCTTGGGTAAATTCAAAAAGAGGTTGGATGAACACCTGTCTGGGGTCGTGTGATCCCAGCATGTGCTCCAACCAGCAGCGGGGGGTTAGACTAGATGATCTATTCAGGTCCCTTCTGACCCCTAACCACTATGAAACTATGACCGTTCGACCTTGTCATCCATTTGAGATACTGCAGCTTGAGACCTGGCTTAATTTTCACCAGTGCCAGGTATCCCTTGATCACAGTGATATAACTTTTGAGTAAACCAGGCTTGGCACTGGAAAAACAATATGAAGTGAGAAGAAAGATTGCCATGGTTGTACTAACCAGGCTTGGCACTGGAAAAACAATATGAAGTGAGAAGAAAGATTGCCATGGTTGTAATAAACACCCACAATTTCAATAGGGCACTTGTCCCATGTCAGCAGGCTGTTCTGTGGCACTTCTACCCAGTCACAAGCTTCTTGGGCATTTGTACACATCAGGAGGTTTAGTCCTAATTCACTTAAATAGGTTTATAAAATTGAAACTTGTTTATTTTGGAACGTCGCATCACTGTTTGCATGCACTGGGCTTTCGAATGAATTAAGCCCAGTGTGCAGTTCCCTGTAAATTCCAGCAGGGGGAGCTGAACACCAAGCTACCCCAGTGCCGACTTCTCTACTCCAAGGAGTTTTCATTTAATGCACCTGAAAGACTTTTAAAGTGTCTGGAAATCCCACTCATGCAAATAGCTGTGCAGTTGCAGCACAATAAAGGACAAAAAACATGGCGTGTACAAACACCCCTTGGGCTCTATCCATCTCCCCCAACTGTCTCCCTCTAAGCCTGGGTACCTGACCCTTGAACAACTCCCACTTGCATAGACCTATGCTCCTCCCACAGAGCTCTTCTCACCTCCCAAAGGCCCCCACCTCCTCCACAGAGGTCCACATTAGTCAAACGCAATGAGCCCTCCCCTCCTCATTCATAGAAGACATTTTCTCTGTCCCTATGCTTTTAAGTAACTCTCTCTGCACCCTTTAGAAGCCTGCTTTGTCCCTGGCATCTCTGGCACAGACTTTGTTGTCCTGTGGAGAAATGTGACGCTCCAGTTTCCTTAGCTCTTCAGGCTGGAACATTTTTACTGAAGAAAGAAAGTAAATGTCATGAAAGAATCTGTTCTTGCAAGATTTCTGCCCAATTTCCTGCCAGAAAAAAATTCAGAACAGAGCAAGTGTTTGAGGCTTATCTGAATGACAGGCCTGATTCTCCTCTCCTTTATACCAGTTTCATACCTCACTGACCTTAATGGGGGTTCATCCTAATTTAAACTGATTTGAATGTTATTTTATCAGGCCCAACCCCTCTAAATAGGCCAATATTCATCCATCACTGATTCTGAAGTGGCCACTTGGCAATCCTGTTCTCACATTGTGTCTGCAGAGAGAAGAGACACCCTACCAGCACCCACTGTGCCAGGAGAGATGGAGGAAGTCGTGGTACTTGCATTCAGTAAGAGCAGTGCAAAAGCCACTTACAGAAAGGACAATTAGTGTTAATACAACCTGAAATCGATAGAAGCACCAGCAGATTCATTTTTAAAAGCTGCCTGGAGAAGTTGAACGCAGCCATCCAGGGGATTAATAAAGCAGGTAAGTGTGTGCTTTACAGAGGTGGCAGTCAAAGCCCCATTAACAAGGGAGCCAACACTAGAACAGCCTTAAAATTGGGGATGGGAGGGAGGGAGACAACATCCTAGTTACAGATGGGAGTAATGTGACAGAGCTTGGCAAACTTTAGATCAGCTTTTGAACCCTTGGGCCCTGATGTCCAGCAGTGGGGAGTCCACTGGTCTCGGTGCCCTCAGTGGGAGTAATCTGGCTCAGCCCTGGAAAGACAGTATAACTCTAGTCATGGGGGAGCTCACAAAGGCTCAATACATGTGGCTGTTTGCTAAAAAATAAGCCATTATGAGGTGAAAATGTGTGGGAATGTTCAAAACACATGATGTACTGGGGTTGAATCTACGGGAAGGCTGATCATGTACTGATTTGAGCCAGAAATAATGCACGTGCATGTCCTGAGCTCTTCCCTCATGCATTTAACAAGAGCATTTTGGTCTACTCTATATTATCACCCCCAGTTATGTGAATGCTGGACCAATATCAATTTTTGGTGAGGCACCTCCATCTAGACTTCATCTGGACTTCCCAAATGTGTGATCATTCATGGGCCAAGGACCTCACCTTGGTGATATCTGCTTTGAGGCTATAACATCTGGCTGAGCTGCAGATTCCTCTCTTAGTGCAGTCCTAAACCCAGTGTATGAACTCCGGCCAATGTATTTCAATGCTGACCCATGTAGCTGGTCCAGCTGTGGGCTGTCTCAATAGCTTTGCAATTGTGTCTTACTTCGATGGCCAGATTCTCAGGGACGCTGATGTTAATATGAGTTAGTGCCTCCACCCCAGTTGACAGAGCTGTAACTGAGACCAGCACTTCTGTTCCCTAAATTTGTGTTTCTTGCACTAGCATTTATGAGGTTGTGTGTCATGGTGGACTGAGTCAAGCTGATTGGGAACTACATGATTTACTTTGAATGAGATACAACAGTTTACTAATAACCAAAATTAGGAACTTAGATCCTGTAGTGTAAGGACATAATGTTTTCTGCATCCCTGGAGAATCCATTTGGTTTTTCATCTTTACCTCCTTTCCTCCACTCTCTCTCCCCTCCCAGCTCCTTCATGTTGAGCCTCTGGCTTTCCTTGAGACTGCTATTTAACGTGTCATTTACCTCCACCCAGGGAGAGTCAATTTTCCTCTCGACTCCATTAAAAAGCTTATAATAGGAACAAAAAGGATGGACGGGTGGGCTGGTTAGTAGCATTAAATTAATTAGATATGAAAAGAAGAGTCTAGGGGGTTTCTTAATGGAGGCTAGTCTTATGGATTCTCATTGCAGGGGCTCAGCTCATTCATCAAAAAACTGCCCTTCAAATGTGTGGCTCCAGACAGACTGACACGCAATACAGTGCGCAGTGCTAAAAACTTAAGACACCCCACTGATGCTCACAATGTGCAATGCTTGCTGGTACTTTCTAGGAACCAAATAAGCATAACATCAGTACTAAACCTTCACAAAGGGTGTATGCATGTTAAGCAAATGCACTTCAATCTTCTGTCTGATCCTGAAAATGACATAAAAGAATTGCTGGCACTGGCAACCAATGTATTCCCATCCCTGCCATGAACTACATTAGTGGAAGAAAATCCTTGCTTGAAAGAGGGCAAAGGGCATGATGGAGAGTGGGTTGTGAATCTGGAGGTTACAGAGGACACAGCCTCTGGTGTGCCATAAAAACCATAACTGCAATGCTAACACACCTCTGGGAAGCTAGCAGCAAAGGGGAAAAGAGCCGCTGACTTCAGCACATCTATATCAGTCTGCAGCAGCTGAGGATGTGGTTCACCAGAAGTCTGCTGCTTATACCAGAGCTGATTTTGTGTCTTGCTGGTCAGGAGTGAGTGAGGGTGACTCCCAGGGAGAAGTCATCATGCTGCTGGATGATAAATAAACTACAGCCTGAGGACTGATTTAAATGAGGGGAGAATTGCTTAGGGTCAGATGCTGCTATTCTAATATCAGGTAATATCTTATTCCTTCCCCTCTGATTTTTATTGGGTCATGTCTTGAGCAAGATACCACTCAATGGGTGTGTATACATGAGATGCTTTACTGCATATTAGACTAAAATCCAGTGTTTCCCAAACTTTTTCAGCCCAAGGCACACTTATATTAAAATTTTTTCCGCGGCACACCTGTTAAGGTATTCCCCATCCCCATACCTACTGTAGCTCATTGTCATGGCACACCTGTTCATTTGTGGTGGCACAATTTTGTGCCGTGGCACACTGGTTGGGAAACAATGGGCTAATCTAATGTGCAGTAAAGCGCCAGTATGTACACATGCACAGCAATGACTGTGCAGTAGATTAGTCTAATGTGCCATTTTCTAGTACCTGTAGATACAACGGGCATGGGGGTTGGTCCTGATCTCCATGTGGCTGGGAGGCAGCTTCTCAGCAGCCGGGACAGCTCTCCCTCACCCTGCAGAGATTGGGACCAGCCCCTGTGCTCCCTGCTCACCTGGGGCTGGCACCTGGGGGAGCCTGGAGCTACCCCTGGCTGCTGCAGGGGGGGCAGAGCAGGGTAGGAGCAGCCCTAAACTGAACTGCTCCCAACTGGAGCAAATTTGCTTGCAATGGGCTCACATTCAGATGCCTGCAAAGACCCAGTTTAAAGCACCTGAATTTTCTGCACAGAAAATTTGTATATGCCCCCAATATGCATGAAGGGAGTAGCATCTAATACACAGTGACCATGTGGGATGCTGCTAGCAATCAAGTTCACCAGTCAGTCACGCAGCCTAGCTGGCACACCATAGGCATTCCAGATTCTGAGTCCTTGTGAGAAAGAAGAGGGGATCAGAGCTCCTTTAAGTCTACTTCTCTCTTTCCTGAGTATTGCCCAGCACAGAACAGCAATTAATAGGAAAATGAGCCGAGCAAGTGTGTCCTGGTGCATGATCTGTAAAAAGCAGCTGCCAAGGAAATGGAACTCCCCCTCGCTGGCTTCGCTTGGAATAGTGCATTTTATTCTCTGATGGTGCCACCAGAGCTCCAGCTCCTGCTCTCAGCTCTACGGAGAACATCAACTTTAGGCCTTTCTGTTTTATTCTGCAGAAGTACTTCTAGCTGATGCTTCGTGCAGACATACAAGCTTCAGAATGGGCTGATCAAACTCACAACATCGGAAAATGACTTCCTTCCATGTGTCTTCCCGCAAGAAAACCTAAGTGTACACATCGTGATTTTCCAGCATGTTGAAAAATTCACTCGACCTGGCAGCAGCTCAACCTTAGCTTTCATGGGGAAACAGAAATCCTATAATAGAGTGATTCTCACAAGGCCTCACTGTACTCCGAGACACATAATGGGAAGGCCAAAATCAAAACCTTGTGGAGAAATCCACCTTTCAGTCCTAGGACAGTGGCTGTTATGTCCAGTCCAGATTCATCTAGAAAACCTTGCTACCTTGACTTGCAAACCTCCTGTAAGTGATGTGTGACAACTATACATCTAGGTTCCATGGTGCCTTTATTACCCTGGCTTGCCTGAGATGTATCAACATGCATTAGTTGATTCAGCGCTTGTAGTAGCTTCTTGAATCTTAATTTCACTGCGGCCCAACAGATTCTGATATAGAACAAACTGGTTCCTAATAACATGCCAGCTGCTGATGGCTTTCTACTCTTCCCTGGTCTTATCATACTCAAAACTGGAATTATGATCCAAAACCACAGTAAAATTATCCAGCTTAATCTAATATGCTCATCTTGCTTTCCAACTGTTCTGTGTGTCTTGTGGCTATCTCTGTATGAACCAGCATTTCGGAGCAGACATGAGAGATGAAGTTAACTTCAGGTCACCGCTGACACATGTCATCATACCATCAGCCCTGGACCAGCTTCTGAGCTGCTCCATGTGCTCTTGGTCACAGAAATTACAACCCTAAAACCATAAACCAGAAAGAACCCCACTCTCTTGTCATTGTCGTTGACATTGGACAATTGTATGGATCTCCATCAAGGGCTGGGTTTGGTTTTATCTATCCCCTATTGGAATTCAAATGGAAGGCTCTCTGGGAATATCTTTTCAAAACCTGGTAAGGACTTCATTCAGCCAGTTGGCACCCCAGTCCTTTTTGTTGAGAAAAAATGCTGTTTCACTATGTTTGTGCATGGATTATCAAGCTCTTAACAACATTACAGTGACAGATGCATACCTAATCGTACTTCAGTCATCGATGAGTTCCTGGAGACATTCTGCATTCTGCTTGGTTATTCACCACGTGTGATCTCTGCAGCACCTACCACTTGGTTTGCAAAGAGGAGGAGAACACGAAGAAGCCAGTGTTGTGTACTTAGCACAGCCCTGTGGATGGAGTACAAGGATGCCTGGTGAACACTTTCCAGAATTTGGACTTTTCCAGAATTTCATCAATAACATCTTTAGGGGCATCGTAGACCAGGTCACAGCAACCTATGCAGATGACAGTCTAATTTTATCTGAAGGTTGAGTCACCCATAACTTGTGTGTTCACTTGGTTTTTGTTGTATATAATCTTTGGATTGAGGACGGGGAGAGGGTAGAATCCAGGACATCCTTTCTTCCAGGACAATGAGATGCAGTCAGGCTTCATCTCCTGGTTCCACATATATATTCGCTTCTTGGCTGCTCTGCAAAAGGAAGGGTGGGGTCTAGCTATCCCATGGCCTGGTGGCTAAAGCACATTGCAAAGAACTCTGTGATAAGGTTTCAAGCCTTCTTAAGGTGAAAGAGGCCTAGAAGTGGGGTCATGCCTACTTAGAACTCATAACAAAAGGTCCATTCAGACAGGCTTAAGCGACATCAGCAGCAGGACCTTTTAAGACTAGATAAAGACCCTCAAGGCAACTTATAGTTGTTCCTGCTCTGCTGGTGTGCTAGCTCTTGCAGGTTCTCGCCTATACAGTATTCAAATCCTTTTTGAAGCTTACAATTATTTCACGGTCCTCCTGTGATGACCCAAACCCTGTTCATGGCTCCATCTGAAGAAATGCTAGTATTGTATTTGTGAGGCAGCCTATAAGTTCTTTAGGGTAGGACCCTTTCCTTACCTTGCTGTTCATGGGCACTTGAAATCATTATGACTGATCATACAATGGCTCCAATTTCAGGCTTGAATTCGGTGCACAAATGCATGTGCTGTTAGCATATGGAATAATTATGTACATGTTTTTTGGAACATTGAGGCCAATTATACTAATGTCACTGATATAAATCCTGCCCAGATTATCTTTGTCTCCGATAGCCTGTCTGTTCCATGATTAGAGTAAAATGTCTTGGTGTGTCTCAAGCTGGTTCCCACTGGGTAGGTATCTGCGTCATGAAAAGTATGGACAAAATTGCCAACAGCTGGCATCCTTTGTTGGCAGCCTCAATGTAGAGGGCTCGACTCAATGGGCCGTGGAGAATGAACTCCTCTCTCAGCCCTTAAGATAATCGCTCCAGGTCAGAGTGGAATCATATTGAATTTGCTGCTGCTGTAATTTCTGTGTTTATGCAGGTAAATTTAAGTTCTGGGCCTGACAGTGCAGCATCTGTATCTGAATTTACTGAGAAAATTAGTATCTATCTGTTTCCCTCTTCCTATCTCTTCTTATTTGGTGCTAGAAAATGGGATATGCAGAGGAAAAAGCCAAGTAATTATCTTCAGAACTGCACAGATCCTGAGGGTAAACTTTAAAGGAATTGATTTTTGCCATCCTGGACATGGGGTAACAGCAAATACTATTTTGAGTCAAGAGGGGCACTCTCAACTGGGACATTTATGAAAGGCAGCAGAAAGGGGAACTGATACACACTCCAACAAGAGCCAGATGAGGTGCTGAGTTTTTGGTAGGGCCTATCAAGCCCTTCTGAGACAGGAAAAACTGTCATGTAGGAAAACATGACCCTCTCAAGAATCAATGGAAACATATTAACATTCCTCTTCCAAAACTTAGGCTGGGGTAACAACTTCCAGAGCAGCATATCTTGCTAACCCAAAGTATGATAGCTAGTGGGCTTGGCTAGTTTTCTGCTAGTTGCATTTCTGTGCACCGTGTGTCTGTGGCAGCATGTCATTGCCCCTAGCATTGCATAAAGCCAAAGAACAGATGCATCACCACTTGCTATATTTGTCTGGTGTGCTTGGACAATTACCATGATCATACCTGCTTCCTATTTCATGGACAGCATCTCAGCTGCTGTAACTTGGTGCATATCTATTGAGCCATGCTGACTTACACCAGTTGAGAAACTAGCCAAAGCCCTGGAACACAAATGTTAGTTATGGATGGCACTGACCAAGTCACAGACCCCAGTTTGTGGAGGTGATACTGATGATGACAACGATGACAATACTTGGCACTGGAGTGTCTCCCAGTGTCCCAACCATGATCAGAAGAGTTCATCTGTTTGTAAACACACCAGAAAAGAGCTTCCAACTTCATTCTGCTTCCTCTGTAGATGAACAATGAGTTTGTGAGGTTTCTTCCATCCATAGTGCTGGAGAATAGGCATAAAATATTCCAGGGAGACCCAAATGCTCCTTTGTCACTGCTCCTAGTTGTGGGATGTGATTGACATATGTCAAGTATCTTGTAATGGCAAGGAGGTATCAGCAGGAGATTGGGCCTTGAACCCTAAGCACTGAAGCCACAAACCTGTGCCCCAGGAGGTAAAGAGACACTTCCAGCCATAGAAGCAGTAGGTTTTGAATCAATTGGGGCAGCCTCTAAAAAGAGACAAAATACACTTAGAAAGGCTATTTAAGCAGCATTTTTGCTCTCTAAATCTGTGGTGTGTCTCTAAATGAATAAATCTCTAAATGAATGTGGAAACCAAGATGGTGATAAATTGAAAGCTCTGACTAGAGCCAAAGCAATGCAATAACTACTCTATTCGATTCCCTCCCTAGGGTCCCAGTGCTCTGCTCGCATCTCTTGTTTCTGCCCTGACATAGCTGGGTTCACCTTTACCTATCGTGCTAAATATAGCTTGGTGTGAAGGGTCAGAGTAGTCATCCCTAAGACTAACTCACTTGACTTGAGGGCAAGTCCTGCAAGGTCTTAAATGTTTTCTCAGAGCATCTTGTGTCACAGCTGACTCAGTATCCTTTTGTACAGTTACCTCTGTTGCCAGCAGACTCAACTGCAGGAGCCCTGATGCTTCCAAACCTATTGGGTTGGGGTACATTTCCAGTACTCAGACCTTTATTTTTGACACTTTGCCTTGGGATGTAGGGCATTACTATTCAGCCACCTTGGACTCTGAGATGAATGGCTGAGGCATCCTGAGCCACTGTTGTTGCTCTGCATACTCCTACAGATCCCCATTTGGGTAGTCAGTGCTCAGGCCTTCTGGTTTCGGCCGTTCTGAGCCAAGGTTGCAGGAAAGCATAGAACGCAGGAAACTATTCAACACAGTTATTTTCCTTTTATAGCACCTGAGATCTACAAGTTGCCGAAAGTCAGAGAAGTCTTGAGATACAGCTTCCCACTTCTTCCCTCCCATCTGAGCTCAGCCCTGCTGCTGTGTCCATGGTTCATCCCATGGTGGGAAAGTCCTTTCCACCCTCTTTCTCTTGCAAGAACTTTTCCATGCTAGGCATGCTTTGTTTTCTGGGACCGAGTCGAACTCAGCTCTTCCATAGGAACTTTATTTCTGATCCGCATATTCCACCACCTGCGACCCAGGTAGCTCAGCCCTGAGAGGTCCAAACCCCATCTTGTGGGCTGCTTTGAAGCCTCAGGGTGAACTTCTCAGTGAGAGACACAGTCTATGCCCCCAGATTGATTGCTTTGTGATGACTTTTTGTATCAGTCTTTCTCTGAGGTGTCAAATGCTTTTTCTGAGTAGGGTTGCTGTCTGGAATGAAGCAAAATAGTCCTGTCTTGGGCCAGCTTTGGCACATGCAGTCACTGTGCTAATACCCTTGCATGAATGACTGGTGCCTCCCGAGACTGGGTGTGCACCATGGCGGTGAGCGGCAAGCAGGAACTGCCTGCAGCCACTGGTGTTGGTGTTGGAGAGTGGCAAGTGGGGACCACCTGCAGCTGCCCGTGTTGCTGTTGGTGGCGGTGAGAATGGACCACCTCCAGATGCCAGTGGCAGCTTCGGCGGTGGCCAATCTCAGGGAGGTCATGTGCGTCCCCCACATACCCCTCCTACACGTTGCCTATGTTCCTTTGCATATAACCCAATACTGAGTTCAGAATTTGACACTGCTTTGAAGCCTCATTGCCTACTGATCCCATCGAGAATCAAGGACTCTCAGTGCTTTCCTGATGGGCCTCAGGTTGGAAGGCCAATACAGAATCCTAGCATTGTCCCTAGCCTTCTCCTAACCCGATCCTTCAGCATTCAGGGGGCATTTGGCCTTGTATGTAAACAGCCAACACAAAGCCTGTGAAGTAGGACTTAATGTTTTCTCCTGGCATCGGGGCTCATCCTGGATGGGGCGAGAAAGGCAATTGGAGCTTCCAGTGTGGGGCATGGAAAATAATTTGAAATATCCTTGTGCCACTTTTATTTTATTTTGAAGAATAGGCAATAACCCTGCATCCCTGCATGAAATATTGAATTTTAAGGGAGATGCAAACAAGTACAAATGAAAAATGTCTCTGATCATAAAGAAGGCATTTGCTAAAATTAAAATGGAATACATTACTGTCCGAGACCGGAGACAGAAATGTCAGCACAGCAGCGAAGAGGAGGTTGATTGGTTAGGTGACCAGATACATTTATTGTTTTCTTTCCATTAATGCAAGTGGCAGTATTAAAAAAAATGTGCAATTGGCTGACAACATTTTAGAGGTGAATTAAGTCCAATTCTTTCAGAGGTCTCCATGGCTTGTGTCTGAGCAGGAAGAGAGAAGTGAATGGATTCACACCCAGAGGGAGTAGGGTGAATAGAAGAGAATTAATTTTATTGAGCAAAGATATTATTGATAATGTCATAATAATCATTAGAAGGACAAGTGAAATTGGTCTAGTCCTTGAAGCAATCAATATGGAACATTATCTCCTTGAATTGGCATTTGACGGGAATGTCTTGTTATTGTATTGGATGTGTCTATATTTTGCATCATCACCTAATTGAGAGCCAGAGCTGTATTAATTCTGTCATGCCACCTGTATTTGCAGCCAGCTCCTGTTCATGTATAGACTGTTTGCATGTACTTGTGGAAAATATACTTCTGTGTGTGAGTGCATGTGCATATCAGGATTGCACACAAACATAAATGGGCATCTCTCCTAGTCTACAAGTATTTTTTTTACCACCTGTGTAATTATCTATGTCTATCTATTTTTGTGCCACGTAGATCTGATCCAGAGCTTACTGAGTCCCATCACCTAAAGACTCCCATCACAGTAGCGGGTCCTGGCAGGTCCTATTATCAATGTCCTCCTTGGGCCTATAGTCACTTTGCATGTTGCTACATATGGTTTTGTGATCGATCTAGCCCAGTCAAGCTGTAGCAGCACTAGCAGTTTTACTTCAGTGAGATTCCCTGCAAAGTCTTGCAACCTCCATAGAGCTCAAAGAGAAGCACAGAGTGAACTTTGGAGTAGAATCTGAAGATCATCAATGACCTGGAAGATGGGATGGAGTGTACCCTCAGTAAGTTTGCAGACGGCACCAAGCTGGGAGGAGTAGTAGATACACTGGAGGGTAGGGCTAGGATTCAGAGAGACCTAGACAAATTGGAAGATTGACCCAAAAGAAATCATATGAAGTTCAGCAAGGACAAGTGCAAAGTCCTGCGCTTAGGATGGAGCAATCCCATGCTCTGCTGAAAAGGACCTGGGGGTTACAGTGGACAAAAAGCTGAATATGAGCCAGCAGTGTGCCCTTGTGCCAAGAAGGCTTGTTTGACAAGCTTTAGTTTAAAGTGCCCCACTGCCATTTTTCAGTGTCGGGACACAGATGGTATACTGGGTGCTTTTAATTAGTGTGGCTCTTGGAGCTCGACTAATTAAAGCACTCCCCCCTCTACCCTACCTCCCTGTGTGACCCTGGATGATGATACTGTCTGGAAAGCTAGGATTTGCAAAAGCTTAGGTGGAGGCACCCAATTTTCACTGTCTTTCAATGGGACTCGGGCATGCAAATGCCATATGCCCTAGAGGGATAGGACATGTGAGTGCATCTGTAGGACATTATAGGTCCTTTCTTCTTAGCCAATGCTTCCTATAGCATTTACCACTAAGCAGTTAATTCTCTTCCTCTTCAAGGGTGAGAAAGACTAGAGGTAAAATCTCAGCAATTCAGTCAATTAAATGAAAACCTACCGTGTCTGTTGCTCTAGTGGGGTTTTCTTTTTTTTTTTTTTTTTTTTTTGGTAAATGAATTTTCTAGGGCCTTAGAGTGCTTACCACTGGGAGTGACAATCAGGAATCACTGCCTCACATCTTCCTGCGCTACTTCACCACAGGGTCCTGGGCAATCTTAGCATCCCGTCATAAAGCTAATTACCTTCTGACACATGGTTAGGAGACACTGAGAGAAAGAGAGCACAACTTGGATAATGGTTCTAAAATTATACGGAGTTTGCTGAATATTGGTGCTGGGAGACACCAGCGGTTTGCAGCATCAGAAGGAGAGACGTAAATCTCAGCTTTTATGAAGGGTGCTTTATGCGTCAAGCGTCCTCTAAGTCCTCAACAAAAGCAGAGATATAAGGTCTGATCCTGCACTGGGGAGGGGAGGAAGGGGGTAGTGGGAATTTGGCCTTTGATTTCAATGTGTGCAGGAACGGCCTCTTAGGAAACCAAGATGAACTCCTGGCCCTGTGGAAATCAATGGGAGTCTCGCCCTTAACTTCACTGGGGCCAGGACTGTACCCATCTCCTTGCTGACAAGGGTCTTCAAGTCCGCTAAAGTTTTTTAAGTTCATTGAATTCACTTGGAGTCTTTTTTCTGGCTTCAGTGGGACTTAGAGTGAGGGTCAGATAAGGAACCGTGACAACAGTTGTATCCTTTGCTATATTGTACGCTTGGTTATTCTCTCTGAGGCTGTGCAGAGAGGGACTATGGGCTCTTTTATTCAATATGAGGAGACTTAAAAGACCTTGTGAGTGCTGCGGGGAGGGTGATAGCTAGCCAAACCAGACCTAGACCTTAACTAACTTCTTAACTATAGACACCCTCAGGCTTTGGTGGGTGGAATGTCATTTTTAAGAAGCTAAATGGGGAGTTGAATTTCATGGCTAGCCACTGTCTCCCGAGAGGGCTGAAGCAAATGCTTTGGAGTTGATTCCCCCTGAAAGTTGAGGGATTTGAAATCTGGACCTGAGTTTTGTGGCTTAGGCCTATCTCAGAACTAACACAGCAGAAGTCCTCACTCAGCTAACCGGGTTATCAGCATATTCACAGACCTGCAGTGACTTAGAGACACTCAGCTGCCTCTTCACTATCTGGAAAATCATGAAAAGAAAGCTAGGACACAGTTTCTTTAATAGAAATACAGAGGCCCCTAACATGCGAACTAGCAGGGAATTTCCAGCAATTTTGCGAGGAAGGACCTACAAGGCAGTTGCAGCCATCCGTTCTGATTCCACCCAGCCGAGGGCAGAGATGTACAGATGCCAGGCAGCTTATTACAGCGTAACTGGGCACGTCTACATGAGATGCTTAACTGCACAGTAGTGTTTACTGAGCAGTAAGCACACATGTCTACATGTGCACACACTCACTTTGCAGTAAAAACCTGTAATCATGAGTAAATTAGATACCTCCAAATGTAGCTATCTAATTTACTTGTGATTCATTACTGCATAGTAATGCATGTGTAGACAGGACCCAGAAGCAAATTTATTCCCAGGTCAGCCCTGCTACTAGGGAGCTGGCTTCAGGCTAGCCCCAGGGCTCTGGGCTGAGAGCCTCTCCTGCTTCAGGGCGGGACTGCCCTGTAAAAGCCTGCAGCATTTTGAGCCCTGGGGCATACCAGCAGGCAGCCTGAGGGCACTCCAGGCCCCTGTGTCTGCCTGGGCAGGCTGCAGGGCAGCTGCCCCAGCCTGTGAGCACCCTGGCGCTGCTGCCTGATACCGCAGTGCTGCATACCTGCAAGGCTCATGCAGTCCAGGCCTGCAGGCTGCTCCAGGCTGCTTCAGGGTGCTGCAGGCTCCAGCCAGCCCTGCCAGCCCCCAGATCCAGCTGCAGAAAGCTTCCAGCTGCCAGAATCAGCTCCACCTGCCTGTAGCTCACCCTGAGCCTGCAGGTGTTGCTGGGCATTGCCTCTGCCAGCCGCCTGTGCCACATTGCTGCCAGTCCCATGCTGGACCCCTGCGCTGGGCATCATCCCATGTGTGCTGGACAATGTGCTGCCACCAGTCCTGGCTGGCCCAGTGGGCCCAAAGGTAGTGGAGCTGGAGCCCTAGGAGGGCAGTGGCAGCCCCAGCATTGACATCCTGGAGCCCATAGTAGGTGTCCCTGCTGGGGTCCAGCCAGGTGGACGGGGTCAACATGGCAGGTGCATGGCAATGGTCCTGGGTCGGTGTGCATTGGCCTGGTAGGTGATCACTGCATGTGGGGGGGCCAGGAGGGGAGAGACAGCCATAGGACAGGTGGTGGTTGGTGTGGTGAGCCAGCAGAAGCCCAGGGCGCTGATCATCCTTGCCAGGGGCACCATAGTGCAGGGTGGCAAGGAGAGCACTGCCATGTGCTGTCCCTGTGCTGCGCATGCTGCATGTGTAGATGTGCACTCTGAAATCCTGCTATCAGGAGCTAGAAGATATAGCACTGGTATGTTCTGTAGTAGCCCGGGGAAATGCATATAGGGAACTACTGAATGCAACATGCAGCCTTCTAGCTCCTGAGAAGTCCCCTGCTATTTCAACAGGCAATCAATGCATTGTTTCATCCTACTGCCTTAGCATCGCTGTAAATCTTCCTAATCTCACTGTCTGGACCTGAGTGCATGGCAGGAGGGCTAGTGACTGACCAGAAGACCAATTAACTAGACTTTCATTTGCTGATCATTTATCTGATTCCTATGGTTTTTGGCAAGACTTCTTTAATTAACAAAAGATGTCCTCTTGTCCACGGGCCATTGACTGGTTTCCTAGTGATCTCAGGTGATGTTCCCATTTTTCAGTGACCTTCAGGCAAGAGAGAAGTCTTCTTGGTTTTCCTTGATTTTAATGATGGGCCTGATTCTCCCTTGCTTTGGACCTTGTTCACTGATTTATTCCTGCGCAGTGTGAATGTCAGTACTACAGGTCTAATTCTCCTTTCACATTGATGTAAATCAGGGGTAACAATACTGATCTAAGTGGGGTTACAAAGGTGTAATAAGCAGCTTAAGAGAGAGGACAGGCAAACACTGTGGTGCTGATAGTGCAGCCATTCAAAGAGCTGAATACCAGGGTGCCCTGCAGGACAGGAGAGAAAGGTGCCATTTGCATGGGTTTGTGTGTCCCAGGCATGGGTTGGAAGTCAGGTGTCCTGGGAGAAATGTGAGGTCCTTAGATGGAGTAAGAGTGTGGACTTCAAGTCATGATTGCAGCGTCACTGAATGTCCTGTGTCTGGGGAAAATTGTGGGATTAACTAGAGGTCTTATGGTGTATGTGGACCACCCCCTACCGAACAAGATCACCCCCTGGGTGAAACTCCATTTGTCTGAAAAAGAGGATTAAGGCAAATAAATTCAGATGAGCAAGACTAATGAGGTCAGGGCAGAGGAGGTCAGAGCATCTTGTACCACGCAGCGCATACTGTTGCACTCCACAGCCACCTCTACCTCGGCTCGAGCAAGTAAACAAATTCAGCTCTGCTCGTTAGCCACATAAATGCAAGAACACAGGGGGGGGGGGGCAGGCTGGGGAAATGAACTGGCTGTGAGAAGGAGCCATGAAAGGATTAATGCACTGGCAACAAGCTCCAGCTCCATCTCCAGTAGGGCAAGCTCCCCGGGTATGTGCGTGTGTGGGTCTGTGCACAGGGATCTTTCCTTTGAAGCACTGAACTCCAAGAGGATGATTAGATTCTGCCATGCGGATCTGCTTAGGCAGAAATAAGAATCCACAGGGCCGTATGATGATGAAACATTGACTTCTAAAGAAAGGCAGGGCACTCTAGAGAGAAAGATGGATCGGGGGTAGGGCACTGACTTGATGTCAATTCACACCTCCACCAGAGATTCCTTGTGTGACCTTGGTTAAGGCAATCAGCTGTTCTCAGCCTCTGTTTCCCATTTATCAAATGGAGGTAATAGTACTTCCTTGCTTTGCAGGAGTTTTGGGGAGGTGCTCAGATGGTCGGGCTGAGAGGCCTTACAAGAACCTAGATGGATAGGGATAAATGGAGACTTAGATCTTGCAAGGATAAATACATGGATATTGTGAAGGGCTTGGATACTATGGTAATAGGAGGCACATAACTACCTCACACAAATGAAAAAAGAGCACAGAAGTCAGCATTGAAGTCTTTTTCTGGCTCTGATTCAGTTTTTCGTGGGTTATTTTCACCCCCTTTATTTTCCTCGTCTTTTTCTCTCTTCCTCCCTCCCTTTTCATCTTTCCTTTCTTTGTCTTTTTCTTTTTATATCATATTAATGATGATGATTATTACTATGGTGCTTATAGACCAATCAGGGACTCTGTGTGTAATACACTAGAAGATAGTTCTGGCCTAAAAGAGCTTACGATCAGGAGAGTGGGCGAAGGGATAAAGCCTACAAGTAGACTGAATAAGGTGGTGGTAGCCAGTGTGTCAAGTTAATTCTGCATTTATGGGGTGGGTTTAATTGGAAGGGAATCAGATAAATGCAGAGTTTTAGAAGTGAAATTGTTTGGATATTGCTGGCTGGTAGGAAACAAAAAAAAAATGTTGGTTTTGATCTCATTTGTCTGGAAACCAAAATTTTCTAGCAAATGACTTTCTCACGAGCAGGAAACTCTATGTTTTGACTAGTTTTAGATGCCTGGGTGTTGTAGAGTGAGCATCACTTTGTTCTGGTCTCTTGGCCCGGATGCTGTTTGGAACGTGGCGTAGGAAGGGGGTGCTGCGGTGGGAGGGCAGGAAGACAGAAACGAAATGGTGGTGGTTGGTCATCATTGAGCGGCTGGCTTAGGGGCAGAAACAAATTGTCAAGGTGTGCAATAAGATGGATTCCTGTTGCCCCTAGGCCCGTGCCGTCCAGGCCTGCAAGGCCAGGCTGCTTTAGGGTGCTGTAGGCTCCACCCAGCCCTGCCAGCCCCCAGACCCAGCTGCAGGCAGCTTTCAGCTGCTGGGTCCAGCTCCACCTGCTTGCGGCCCACCCCCAGCAGCTTGCCCTGAGCCTACAGGTGTTGCTGGGCATTGCCTCTGCCACACGGCTGCCAGTCCCATGCTGGACCCTGCGTTGGGCACTGGACAGGTTTGGAGGATGGGGACTCAGGTTACCAGCTCACATTTGCCCAAAATGGACATGTTCAATAAGCACTTGGAAAAAACAACACATTTGTATGTTGTTATACCAGCTACCAGGGTGGATCGAGGATTTGGCAAAGGGGGGAGCAGGAGCAGCCACCCCCATTGCAGGGGTGGCTGCACTCCCACTCCCAGCCCTATCCCCCCACCCCAGCTCGGATACACCCCATTGTGGAAGCCTCTCCCCTCAGGCTGCTACTGCTTTCCTTGCTGTCCAAGGGGCATGGGAGCTTTAAAGCCCCTCCTGCCCACCCCAGCTGGGGTATATGTGGGCTGGGAACAGTCACAGCTGTAGCAGTGAGATGGGTGGGGGGCTGGGCTCCCCCACCCTGCCTGCTTTCCTGGGGAGCAGGCCTGGGAAAGGGTAACCTTCTGCTCATCACCTCTCCTGCTTTCACCATTCCCAGCTGGGCCCACCCCAGGAGCCGCTTTGAAGCATTATCCCTCCCTGGACCAGAGGAGCAGCAGGCAGGGAGGGAGAGGAAGGGTAGAGAAGAGTATGTGCCTGAGCATGAAGGGGATGAAGAGGAAATCTTATGTACTTTGGAGACTTTAAGAAAGGCTCCAGAGGTTCCTAACTTGGATCCAATCTGAAAGGGGTGGGGGGTGCAGCCGTGCCACTGCACCCCGTCTGGATCGGCCCCTGGGAGCTACGTATAAGCAAAAGTACATAGTAAAAGCCAAAGGCTGCTTAGTCGTGTCCTCTGAGGGGCTGATGGCAGGCTGGGCATGCACAGGACTTGAAGGCTGACTGCATATAGGGTTGGAAGGTTAGGATTCCCAGTCCACGTCCGGGTGTTTTTGGTTTTCCATTTCCTCTTCAGTGCCTTGTGCTGTAGCAATCCTTACTTCCAGTGATCTTTTCATCTTCAGAGTCATTACTGGTCCCAGAATCACCTACATTCCCTACATCTCCGGTGTCTTCCATAAACACAGGACGAGATGCTGGCAGCCCATGGCAATATCTGGTCCAGTTAATTACTCAATATATTGACAAGCGACCCAAAAACTTCTGGGTCCAGTTTTAGCTCCTTGTTTTCTCAGAAGCTGCTCTTATAGCCTTGGTTTTCTTTTGGTTTGGTATGATGTCCCAATTCATGACTCTGGTTGGCCATTCTGTTAGCAACAGCCCCTAAAATATCCATGTTGTTCTCTGGATTTCTAGATTTCTTCCTCTTCTGGAAGGTGAAGAGATCCAGGACCTCTGCACATCTCCAGATGATGATAATGCTGTCATAATATGCTGTGTGTGCTAGCTCTGGGAGTGTACAAGCACAAGTGCTTCTATTCTGGGTGTGAACTAGATTTTAAATGTGGAAATGACATCTGGTCCTCACTACCCCAGAGCAGTAGAGGGCACACAGATAAAGAGATTGGCCAGTCCAGGTCAGGAGCAAGGAAGTTTGGGAAGGCAAGCAAAGGACTGTGGGAAGGACAAAAAGTAGAGACATACCTATATGAATGTGCCATCATTTACAGTTTCAGTATATAGCCAATATAGTCTGTGCAGTATCTCACCAGTTACAATGCAATTCTAGTAGGAATATGGGCCTTTTAACTATGCATCACATGAGTTTAAATAAAAAGTAAGCCTTCTCCCCAACCAGGAGGCAAATCTTAATGTTTGCTCCTGAGTGTCTTAAGCCACAAACCAACTGGGGGGACCTCATAACCCCAGTTTAAAGAAGCTTAATCACTTTCCTCCCTCCCCTTTTGTCCCAGCATGTGGCCTAGGTCATGCACTATAAGGTTTACTGTGCTGTCACCTCTCTGTCAAGATGGGAAGGATCCACTGTGCCTTTGGCCTATTAATCCTGAGATCTCTGGCATGCTGCCTTCATTATCAGTGCTTCTGCCTGGCCTCTTTCTCATCATGCAACTGGGAAAGGTGAGGAAATGCTCTTAGCACCTGCTGGGACATTCCCCTAAGCAGAGGGGACCTGTTAGCTATTCAGCTCTTCAGAGCCTTTGAGGGTTTTCTTACCTGAAGAAAGCTATTTCCACCAGGCCAATCAAAAGCTCATTAAATCCATCTCCCAGGCCCAGTAGGGAAAGGAAATGTGAAATAAACCCTAATTCACACAATGCCAGCTATAGTAGATGAAATAAAAGTGGGTCTGGATTGAACCTTCTGCTTTATGGCAGTGCAGGGTAGACACAGCTACTCTTTTAGAGCATAAAAATTGTGGGGAATACTCCCAAAGTTGTGCTGCCCTGTGCACCCTGGAGGCAGCTGCTATGCATTTAGAATAAAATTCTGCTGCCCATACCCCTCAGCCAGGCTTATTGCTGCTATGAAAGCTGTGGCTGCTGTGCATCTGGGGATTGCAGCTGCAGCCTGTGGTGGTATACCGGAGCTGGCTTTAATCTGGCTGGTTTAGGCAGACAGGGACCAATGTATCAGCATGTGCTTCTGTTTCTGATGTGTGAGCCCACCTGGAATCGGAGGAAACCTTTGAGGACTATTAAGTGAAGCACATAGACCATGCCCAATTTACAAGCTTAATAGAATTTTAGGACAACGCATTAGTGCTTTTTAATTACAACATTATGATAGATCAGATAGAGCAGAACAGGGTAATGGTCAGTCACTTGATCCTGGCATGCAGATAGGCTGCTTTAGCTATGATGTCTGTGGCTCTGCTTGCTTTGGAGAAAGGAGAATGTGCAGTACTCCGTGATGCATCTGCCTAGCGGGTATTTCTTTGTTGCGGTTATTCCTCCCCCATGCATGCATATACATTTTCTTATACACAAAGCTCCTTGTGAGCCAATTAGGCCCCTTTGTGTTCTACAAATTATCCAATCGCTTTTGTACCATGTTTATTTCTCATGCAATTCCTAGAAACAATTTGACGGTTCTTTGTTCCGGCAGCTGCCTGTTTCTACACCATTTGAGTGACGGCCTCCTGCTTATCTTTACTTTGCAGGATATTCACAACATCCATAAGGGTTAAATGGGCCACACAATGGCAACTGCCATTTCCCGCAAGCTTAAATTTTAGCTGTACTTTTTGCTATGAACACCCAAACTTATGAGAGTTCATAATATTTAGCTTAGCATAGCTTCCATTTTATACCTGCTAGAAGCACTTGCATATTTTGTCTACATGTGCATAACTATCAAGCACTTCCAGAACACATTTTAGAATACATTTTAATTCACCTGACCTCAATCATGTGTTATTCAACAGACCTGAAGCCCCTGCCACTGAATCTTCATTTCATTCCTACTGAAGCTTCCTTAGGAATGCTTGCACAGGTTGCAGTCACACCTTGAAAGTGCAGCGTAGACAGACCGTTACTTAAAGGGGAATTTTGGCAAGGCAAGGAGTGGATAAAGATGGTGGGACTTGTCAGTTTAGCAATTTTTACATTACAATTCAGGAAATGCTATCTTGGATGGGGGATGGAGTAGGGGGTGCAGCAGTAAAGTGGTTAAGGCCATCTTGCTATGAGTCCAGAGTTGCAGCCTCACTGTAGACTCGCACTGAAGGTTGAACTCAGCTGTAAATGGGTACCTGGTCATTTGGGTTTGGAAGTCTGATCACTCACCACATTACTCCCTCCTGTGCCATAAGCTGCAGAAATGGAGGTTCCTTAACCATGCTAGCCTAATGGGCCATTTAGTTTTTTTCATGAAGCTTTGACCCTAAATCGGATCAGACCCTTGTTTAAACCTGTAGCTTATTTCTGATGGTATACAACATTGGCTTGTTAAAAACTATATCAGTAAAATGAATCAGTATCAAACCATCCGTATATAAAAAATAGAAAATGCCTAAATCAACAGAGACGGTTTTAAAGACAGAATGGATCATTTCAGAACTTCACATCTGGCTTTAAATCAAGCTCAACAAATTTCACCCAGTTACCTCTGTCTTGTGTCCAGATGGTTACATATGATTACACCCTGGCTCCCAGAGAGGGGAATTGTGAGACTACCTGCCTATTTGGGGAGATTCTTCCAGCCCCCATTAGTTTGACATCAGTTTATTCCTAAATGTTGGTTTATTTCTGAGTCATCTAATGTAGCTGTGGATCTCTTGTGATCCATATACAATTATACATGTCTCTTCCTTTTCCAGATCCTGTTGACCCCACTGCTAGCAGATGGCAACGTGTTCCACAGGCTAGTTATGCATGGTCCAATAGAATAGGTTGTTATAATTTGGGACCTAATCTACTTGGTTGTGTCCTTGTGTAACTAAACCATAGAAGAAGGTGAAGATGGTAGTTTTCCTGTTTCATAGTTTCATAGAAATTAAGGGGCGGAAGGGACCTTATAGATCATTGGGTCCAGCCCCCCTGCATTTGGGCAGGAAAGACTGCTGGGTTGTTCTCTTTGAGTATAACAAACACCCGGAAGCCAAAGCACAGGTGCCAAAGAAATGCCCTTATGTGAAGCGCAAAGCCAAGCACCTTTGTAGTCTTCACCCCATCTACCTGTAATTTATTTGTCCAGTAGATGTAGCCAGTCTAGCATCCCCATTTCCCAACATTTTAAGAGCTCCAATAAATGCCTCTTGTAGGCTGATAAGGGTTCTCCAGAGCACTAGAGAATCAGTGGTGCCAACTGGATTGTGACAGGGTAATGAGGGCTGGAGAGCATGTTGAAATGGTGGCTGAGCTATCATAGCCTAAACAGCAGCTGTGTCGGGATGGGGGCTGCAGTTTGCTGAAAATGCTCTTATTTCCCTGCACCTCTAGAAGGGCTCTTATGGTTCTACAAGCGCTTCTCAGGTGTCCTTATGATGAGAGTGAGTCTTGGTGCTTCTGGACCCTCAGGATATGCATAAGACATGAGGTTGTCCCTGCATGCCTTGTAATTCTGCCTGATCGAGACACAGTGGAAGATAAAAGGCCTACAGTGAGAGATACATCCTACATGGGCAAAGTTTGGACCCATGCTTGACTTTCCAAAATTGACAGAGGGCATTTGGATCTGGGCAGCCTTTTGGCCTCTGGCCTGGGAAACCTTCACAATCACGATTTTGGACCTATAATAAGAATAATGCTCTGTGCATTTTAATCAGAAGGGTGTAAGAGGTGACTGGTTGATTCTGCTGAAAGATATGCTAGGCACGGAGACGTTGACAGCAGCCGTGACTGCACTGATCTCATTGCCTGGCCCAAAATGGTTGACATCATTCTGAAAAAGCAGCGCTGAGCAGGTTCCTTGCCTGCTGTTGTTAGTCATGCTGTAGATTAAGGTATTGCTAGGGTGCTGGGAGCAAGAGGAGAGGCTGCTTTGGTAAGGGATAATCTATCCAGTGCTAGAGGCTAGATGAATCTCTTCCCATTCTGAGTAGGGGGCAACTAGAAAGTAAGTAATAAATAGAGGCATAAGTAGCAGGGTTTGTGCCCTGGGCAAAAACCCTGCTGAGGGCAGGGTGAGGGGAAGGGGAGCGGGATCCTGAGCCCTGCACAAAACTCTGCAGGTAGTGGGAAAGAAGCTGCGGTGGAGGAGGAGGATAGCATTACCTGCCCTGGGGTCTCAAATCCTTGGGTACTGCTGGCATAGAGCTGTCCATTTAAAAATCGTGTTTCTTGTTTTAAAGAAAAAAATTAAAATGAAGCCAAAACACCACAATTCATAAGCCTATCCTTTACCCCAAGCAGTAAGAGAACCAAATACAGGCCTAATCACAGGCTCCTTGAAATCATTAGAAAGGCTGCAGAAGACTTCAGGTAGCTTTGAATCACGCCCTATGACAGGGGCGGGCAATTATTTTGGGCGGAGGGCCGCTTACTGAGTTTTGGCAAGGCATTGAAGGCCATGTGACAAGCAGCCAGGGGCAGATAAATATTAATTTTAAAAAATTTTAGGGGCCCCATGGGCCTGATTGAATGGCCTGATGGGCTGCATCCGGCCCGTGGGCCACAGTTTGCCCACCCCTGCTCTATGAGAACTACCACAGTGCCATGCCATGCTCTGAAGCACAGTAAACTGGCTCAATCCCACTGTCATGGTTGATTATGTATCCATGGTGTGCTAGAAATACCTGAGATTATATTAATGGATCTAATGGCAATTCCCAGCTTTTTTTTTGCATGGGCAGTCCTACTTGGGCTCTCAACCTCACCTCTGGTGAGAGCCTGAGTGCTATAAGGTAATTTTCTTGGGGTTCACAATTTCTCTAGTAAGTACTCAGAGCCCAGAAGCAGACAGACAGAGGCATATGAATGGGGATGGAAGGATAAATAGACAGACAATGATTGTACTGTAACACCAGCATTAGTACACATCTTGTTAAGTGGAATGAGATAGGGAGGGATAGAGGTACTATAGTTACCAGCAGGCAATGATGGGCTGTGCTGAAGATAATGGGGTGATTATTAGCCACAGGTATTTATGATGATTATAAATACTTGTTTTATTGCCATTTGCTACATTGTGCTGTTACCATACTCGGGTGCTGCCAATACCTCCATTATCAGCATTATCAGGCCAGTCCTTGACACATATTGCTGAACTCCTGGATGCCAAATCTCCTTTACTTTGGCTGAAAACAATCCAAAAGGTGTGTTCCACTCCATCCTGGATGTTGCAGGAGGAGCCTGAGCATGCACCAGACTCATTAACATTTATAAGCTAATTAAAAGGACCTTGTTTGCTTTGTAGTGTGCAAACCTGGAATGACTCCAGGACCCACAGGCATAATATACACTCTACAGGCCTGGACATCAAGCCTGGGCAGGGTGGGTCACAGGGACCAAAGCTGCTTGTAAGTGTAGCTCTTGGCTTGTGCCTGCACTGGGACATGGGCCCTGTGAATACCTACTTTCCTGCCTTGCCTGTGAATGAGTCTTTATTCACATTGTCACTGCAGAAAGTGACTTCCTCTCTCTCTCTCCACTCCACTTGTCTGCCGTTGTGCCTTGCATATTGATTCCTTTCCCTTTTACTGATAGAGCACTGAAGAGAGCATCTAGCCTGCACTGTTGGCACTGCAAGGATTTGTAAACACCCAGCAAGAGGCCATGCAGTACACAAATGACAGCTTCCCCAAGCATGGGAAACTTATCTGTGGGGTATCTACAGGAAGGGCTGGAGCTCTAATAGTTTCCAAGGGATCAGTCAGCAAATGGGCAATGCCTATCTACAAGCCAAAAGTTCAGGGCTCGTGAGAAAAATTGCCGACATAGTTCTGAGACTGCATAGACAAAAGAGGCAGTGTGGACCAGTGGTTAGGACACCAGAGTAGTCATTGGATGACCAGAGTAAGTCGACATCATTGCCCCCGTTTTACAGATCTGGAAATCGAAGTCCAGGGAGGCAAAATGGCTCGTTGATCATGGGAGTTACAGTGCATAAGGAGTGAGGGAAAATCAGAGCCTGGTGCAGGATCTCTCTATTTCTTTCTTCCCACTTGCTCCCTGACATTAGCTTAGTCACACAATGATGCCTCAAAGCAGCTGTGCTTTGGTTAAGTGAACATGACTTTTGTTAATGGTTTATCTCCTTGAAATAATAACACGATTATAGTGGGTTAGCTTTAAATCAGAGGCTCTGGGTTCCACTCCTGTGTGTCTGTCACTCTCGGTTTATTTGTGTCATTTAACCAGGAAAGAGCCAAGAGCATTTCCTGTGCTATCTGAAAGTGAAAGAAGCCGAGAACGTCTTGAAATTAGGGCTTGTTAACAGCCACTCAAAATCAACCTGTTTGCATAAACCACCAGTGCATACAGCATATAAAAATGATGAGCTGGGCTTTTAGGATGGTGTGGGACTGCAAAGCAGGAGAAGTGCACAAGAGGACAGAGGTCTATTCTGCTTTGGTTTCAGGAGAGTAAAATGTGATTATTTGCTGAAGTCATGACGTGATGGAAATGCACATGTATCAGCTTGGGGGCTAGCTATCCGCAAGGCACTTGTGTACACCAGAATACAACCATATGATATGTAATTCTGGAGTGTTAACATTTGCCTCTTTCCCTGTTATTAAAGTTCAAGCTGAAGATACAACGTCCCTCGTGGGACATCTGCTTTTAGTAACAAAGCATATGAGAAAAGCCTGCATCCAGGGGGGATAGGTTACAAATTGTTAGCAACACTTTCACAGTCATACTGCGGGGAACGTAGACATTGAAAGCAAGACACGGAAGGGGATATTTAAAAGCAAACATGTAGCTGTGCGTTTCAGCTCTGCAGATGGTTTTGATCAATGGATTTCAGACCTGCTTGCCTGAGCAATTAACTTCAGCACCACAGATGAAATCAAAACTTACTGCTGCACATTAGTTTTTGCTTGGGCAAGAATTCTCCCGTTGGCGGTGAGAGGACACCTGCACCCTATTTATGCCCCCAGGGCTTATATTCAGGAATAATGTGTAGATTTGTACAAATCAGGAGATGGGCCACATTCACAACCATTGTCATTCACAGTGAATAATTCAGTCTGTTCTGTGAACCCATGCTCACAGGGATTAGGCAAATTCCCAGCCTTTGGGACTTTGTAGGGAGGAGCCAAATCTAGGGATTCAGACTGCATCTGAGACAGAAATGTGACATTTAATTCTTGCCCTATCACCATAAGCCATGTTGAGGAAAGGAAAGCTGAATCCATTGCCATAAAGATTAATAGAGGGGACCACACAACTCGTCTGCCCTCCTGCACAGGACGGCTTTCCTGAGCAGATGAAGAGAGGAACTGCAAAGCAATTCACTCCCTCCAAGAAGTTGTGCGTTGCAAATTACTGACAATCAGCACAGAAACTTTTCTAGTGCAATTGATTATATTGTGAGACTTGGAATTGGACTCCCACCGCTGATCTGGAGAGGGCTGGAAATTGCTTATGATCTCACTGCATGAGACGCCTCATTTACAATAAATAAATACAGAAAATACACCCCAGACAATTCAGCTCAGATACTAGGAGTCATCATTGGAAGAGGTTCCTTTGAATTCATTCTTTCAGGTCAGCTGGCCATACCTCATTGGAAACTGCTGGCAGATAAGCAACAAATACTCTTTATGGGTCAGATCTAAAGCACACTGAAGTTAATGGGAGTCTTTCTCTTGATTCAGTGGCCCTTGGGTTTAGCCATATAGCATCAAATAGCTGGTTAAAGGAAACACAGAGCAGCAGAAAAGCCTCTATAAATTTTTGTTTTCTGTGGGGAAGAAATAACTGTTCCACTAGAGAATATACCCCTTTTTATTCTCTTTCCATATATATCAAAGTGAATAGTTTTTATGGGAAAGACTAACTGTGGAATTAGGGAATTTGATTGAAATATTAGGGAATACTCCTAGAAGATGAATGGTTAATTTGTAAACACGGGTATTCACTGGGGGAAACTGATTCTAGGGATTACATTCATCCGAAAAAAAAGAGAGACAATTCCCTGGGACCTCCATGTTCCAGCAGACCCAGCCAGCACAGCTCAGCTATCAGATAGCAAATCTTTTGAAGAAATGACTGAGCATGGGCTACAGTGCAAGAACCAAACCTCCTGCCAGCCACAACTCTATTGGCTTCAGTGGAGCTCTCCTAGAGAAGTCAGTCCTGGGAATCGTTCCAAGAAATTGTTTGGTGAATAATTCTGAATAATGAAAGCTGGAGGAAACTGTAAAGTTACCCATGGCCAGTGCACACATAGAAAAAAGCAAAGAAATTCTTCATGTAAATGACTTGATATGAATTATTCACTCAGCTTCAGGAAAAGTGAAGTCAGGAAATAGGTAGGCCAGCATCATCATAACGTATTTTTGATACGATTATTGCTGGAAACCCTGCCTGGCAGTTTCCACATGTTGAATTCCACATCACAGGCATGACACATGATCCCCAATGCTGAAGAGAGATCAGTCCCAGAGCAGGAGGAGAACATAAAACAACAACATTAGATCCAGGACTGAAGCCAGAGAAGCCATAAACAAGTTAAATGGCTATTAACTGTATATAACCTGATGTTGCTATACTAGTAATGGTGGAAGTGTGTATCAACGAGGGACTTTAGAAAAGGTTTCCCTTTCTCCATGTTCTTAAGTATTCTGTTGATGGAGGGGAAGGAAATTCTGGTGTTGTAAGAGAGGTTGCTTGTGGGATAAGAAATAAATATTCTGCATGTGGAAATAGAAGCTGGAAAGTGATGAGTGGGGTTGGGTGGGGTGGGATAGGATACAGTACAAGGGTCTGCTCGCCATTGCTTTTGTGCAGAAATTCACATCAGGGTGCAGCAAGCGCGTTCTGATTTGGCAATGGCTAACACGGACTTTGTCCTTTGCCCAGATAGAAATGACTCCACGAATGCCACAGCAAAGAAGAATCTGCCCAAGAGGCCAAACTTCTTATGGGGAAAGCTAATGGGAAGCAAACCCATGGCAAAGACAAGGGGCTATCACAATGGGTAGAATAGGAGGTTCACTGCTGTGGGGGCAAGGCAGATGTCACCTCCTTTTTTTTGGTGCCTACATGTATGTTGGACAGCAACACAAAAAGGGGGCAAGATGGTTAACTCTTTCTGCTGCCTTCCTCCTGCAATACTGTTTCTGCTGGCTGCTGCCCCTACACCACCCATGAAGGCATCACTAACCATGTCACAGCTGCTCTGCTGCCCTCCCTGTTGCTACAGCCAGAACCACTGCATGGAGGTTGCAGTAGACACGTGTGTGTGTGTGTGTGTGTGTGTGTGTGTAGGGGTAAGGGGAGCAAGAAGGGACAGGAGGAGGAGGAAACCCTGGCTCCATTCTAGCACCCCTGGGCAATGCCTGGGACTCGTGCCCCACTCATCCACCCATTGTCAAACTACTGCAAACTGTACTAATGTGGTTCTGTCCATTTTGAGTCAGCTTTTAAACCACCGAAAACAGAACAACTATGGGCACCGTTCAGATTGTGGGAAGCCTGCTTGACACATGTTCATGGCACAATTTCTTACGATAACCTTGACCTAGCTATGGGCAGCTGTAGCCAAATGGATACAGCTCTGCATGCTAATGCTTCCAGTTTACATTTGAAAGGGGTCAGGTTCTTCTTACAGGATCAGAAGTGTAAATCTGGAACAAATCTGTTGCCTTTACATGTGCACCATTAGTCTAGTCATATATTAAAAACATCTAGCCATTATACAGCACTTTACATCTGTGGGTCTCAAATTGCTTTATAGAGAGTGCATCTACACAAGATTTTTACTGTGCAGTAGGCTAATTAGCCACACAGTAAATGGATCAGTATCTACACATGCCTCCCTACTAGTGTGGAGTAAACTAATTTACTCTGCAACAGGATAGTACTTGTAAATACAAGTACTTGTAAGTACAAGTACTATCCTGCTGTGGAGTAAAAAACTCCGTAGCAGAGTATGTGTGGATGTTGATCGGACTGGCTGGGGCATCAGGGTGCTTCAGTGTGGGGCTGCCTGCCAGCTAGCCCCATACTGAAGTACTCTTGTGCCCCAGCCAGTTCCTCCACAGCACATTGAGCCAGGGGGAGCAGCCCTGGGGCTGGTAAGCTGATCTCCTGAGCCCCCTGCCAGCTGGGGCTACTCTGACTTAGCTCAATGTGCTGCGGTCCCAGGTGCATGTTCAAACGCAATAAACTCCAGAGTTTATTGCTCCAAAGTTTATTGCTCCCAGGTGCATGTTCAAATAGTGATCCCAGGAGCAATAAATTCCAGAGTGTATTGCTTCACATTAATTGCACATGTAGATGTGCCCAGAGGGGCACAGGATCATTAGCCTTATTTTACAGAAAGCAAAGGGGCTTGCCCAAAGTCATCCAACAAACTAGTGGCAGAGCTGAGAACTGAACCTCAGTCTTTCACATCCCAGTTCAATATTCCAAGCAGTAGAACTGGCTGCTATCTCCATTGCACTAGTAGATATTTGTATTATAGTAGGGCCCAAAAAGTGCAGGGAAAATTAAAGTAGAATTTGGCCAGAAGAGATGTTCATATGTCTGGATCAGACCTGTCTTCACCTTGCCTCTTGTTCTTTATGTGAATTTTATTGCTGGTGAAAGGCAGCAGCTTATTTAAATGCTAAGACTGATGGTGAAGCCAAGAACAGAAGGTCTACTCCCTCAGTTGACAAAGGGGCCACAGAGCTATCAAGTACAAGGGAGAGTGGTTGCTCTGGCAATAGGAATCATCTGTGTATCCATAAGACAACAGGTACAAGAAAGGATGTATGCTGAATATGAAGTGTATGGGATTAGGGTGAAGAGATGTGTGTGGGGTAAGAAGGGTATTTGTACATGTATGTGTTTGGAGGGACTTTGGAAGCATGCATATGTGGGCTGTATGTAATCAGAAGAGGTATAAAACCAGATCTCATGGATTTGGGTGTGGGAGGGGAAATGTTTGATGAGACATTTGCGGTGTAGTGTTTGTCGTGGATAGGTGTGTGTTTGGAGGTTGTATGGCTGATTTTATCACGTGGTTTATATGGGGTTGCACAGTGAGATATTGTAATGGGGAAAAAGTGTTAGCATAGATGGATGTATCCATTTCCAGAAGGTGCCCATACTGTGCTGGTGTCTCTCTGTTACAACCCATAATAGTTTTTATGGGTCCCATTAAAGGAAGCCAGTTCTTTGTGCAGAGATTCATCTTAGTGCTACACAACATCAGCTCCTTTCCAAAATGGAGTTAAAGGCTCGGTACTCATAAAACCGTCTCCTCTTTCCACCCCTCCTTAGAAGGTGAGCCCCAGTGTATTTCATTGCCATATCCTTATGGCTTCGGAAAACCCTTTCTTAGATTACAGTGTGGGAAGAGTATATTTTGTCTGCATGTAGATTCAAGGATAAAACGACAGATGTCTTTCATTAAACATCTCTGGAATGAGCTGTATAGAAGGCAATATGTATTCAGAGACTATCAATATTTCATAAAGCAGTAATAGATGTTATCATAGATCCTCCATCCAATATTTATTGCACCCATAATCGCTGATACATTGCACCAGGCCTCTCTCTACTCCCCCTTAACAAAGATATTCAGGTGCGCAGGATTTAAGTGAAGTACAAGCATAGTGCCACGATAAATTTAAAGAGTTTGAAGTTGTTTGTTACTCCAGACACTTTTGGGCCCAATGATAATGAAACAAATCTGTTTGCAGGAACTGTTTTTATGGAGGGGTTTCAAAGTGAGTTGGCTTGGTGTAAATCTCTGGGCTGAAGCCATTAGGAAACATTTAAACTGCAGCAAGGCAGCAGCATGCTGCATCTCTCAGCTCCCGGGTCACAGGAAGGGAAGGCACAAGGATATAAGCTGTGAAACTCTATGGTCTCCTCCTGGGTGGCAACTTAATGTGCTGCCAGCCAGGCAGAGACATGCGGCAGCTGAGCAGAGGGCTGGGAAAGACAGTGGCAGGATGGTCCCAAGGTGCCCTGATTCCTTGACCTGGATTCTGTCCTGTTGAGCATCACTGTGGTTATACTGATTTTGCTGAAACTGCAGGGGGGTAGAGGAGGTAGAGAGATAAAGGTTTATGCCTGGGATTTTCAGAGGAGCCTAATGGATTAAATTCTATAGCCTGTGGTATGCAGGTCAGCCTACATGATCATAACAATTCCTTTTCTGGCCTTTAAAGCTATCAATCCAATGGAGTCCAGCTGTCACCAAATATATATGTAGATGTATAATATTATTTGGACTTCTGTGAGGCCTTTCACCTGATACCACATTATAGCTTGATGAACAGCCTGGACAATACTAACATGGCATGCATTAAATGGATTAAAAGCTGCACAAGGGATGGGCCTTAGAGTACAGTTCTGAACAGGGTGACCGTAAGGAAATGTGGGACATCTGGGACATTGCTCCCACCCAAGTCAGCGGGGCTACTGCAAGCAATGGCAGAGGCTGGTGGGCAGGTCTGGTGGGGAGGCAGAGCTGCTTGGTGTACTATGCTACTCCATCTCCCCACCAGACTGTGCCCTGCACCTCTGTGATTCTGGGATGCTCATTTTAACTTTCACCAACTGACCGGACTGGCCTTCGAAATCCAGGACTGTCCAGGGCAAAGTGGGACATATGGTCACCCTAGTTATAAAGAACCCTGAAAAGCAGTTAATGCAAAAGATAAGTGAGTCCTCCTCCTTGCTGCTTTTTGTGTCTCAGTCTTAAGGGGAAGATGATGGGGTGTTACAAAACTAGATGCATTAACTACTTTTCAGGGATGGAAGAGAATTGCACTTAGAATTGCCTAAGTCCACTTCAAGGCTTAGTAGGTGGAGTGGAGTGGAGTATAGGCTGTACTTACAGGCTAGGGGCACTATTGCATGAAGCAGTGACTCTGAAAAGGATTTAGGGGCATGATAGGTAATCAACTGAATGTGAGGCTGCTGGATGCATGCTGTAGTCAAAGGATTAATGGGATCTTTGGCTTTATAAACAGGGAAATATTGAGTAGGAGTCAAGAGGCTATACTACCCCTGCCTTAGGCACTGGTGTGTCTGCTGCTGGAATGTGTGTCCAATCTGGTGTCCACATGTCAAGAAGGATTTGAAATATTGGACAGGGTTCAGAGAAGAGCCACAAAAATAATTAAGGGGTTGGAAATCATGTCTTACAGCGAAACACGTAAGGAGTTCCAGCCATTTAGCTTATCAAAGAATAAGGTTAAAGGGTTACTTGATCAGTCTATAAGTACCTACACGGGGAAGAGAAATTTGATAATAGAGGGCTTTTCAATTTAGCAGATAAAGATTTAACAAGAATCAATGGCTGGAAGTGGAAGCTAGGCAAATTCAGTCTAGAAGTAAGGCATAATTTTTGTGACAATGAGGGTGATTAATCTTTGGAGCTTGCCAAGAGAAGGGATGGATTTTTCATCACTAGACATTTTAAAACCAAGATGAGACGTTCTCCTGAAAGATCTACTCTCGTTCAAGCACAGCTATTGGACTTGAAGCAGGAATTACTTTTAGGTGACCCTGAATAGTCCATGGCTGCCCTTGGGCTATGCAAGGCACTTCAGCTAGATGATTTTAGCAGTCCTTATGGCTCTGAGATCACTGTTTCAGTGGGAATTGTGTGCCACATCCCCTTTTATTGCTTTGAAAATATCACCCCAAAACTCACCTGTAGAGACATGCATCCAGATTGTAGCCGTTTTGGTCTAGAGGCAAAAGGAATCAGAACTCATGGTAGAGGTGATATCTTTTATTAAATCAATGAGATTTTTGCAAAAAAGAAGTCTTTAATTGCAAGCTTTCAGGCACAAGCACCCTTCTTTAGGCACCGGATAGAAGATTGTTTGACCCTGCTTCTGCCTTTGTTCGCGTTCATTTGCATTATCACAGAGCTCAGAGATACCTCACTACATAAGAAATGTCTGCCCAGAAGAGCACCCCATCTTTTTACTCCTCTGTGAAATATGAAACACCACAGCCAAAAGGAAATACGACACATCCTGCTTCCCGCCAGACAACTTTAGGTAAACAGACTATCCCAACTTTTCTCTGAGCCTAACCGGCCTATAAAATGAACTGTTCCAAACAGGAGATTTTACCACACCTTCAATTCTCCTATGAAACATGAACTTTCATTTCTACCCAGGAGGACTTTTACAATCTTTTCTCCGATGCCTGAAGAAGGGTGCTTGTGCCCGAAAGTTTGCAATTAAAGACATTTTTTGATGTTGTAAAAATAGATTTGTTCTAATAAAAGATATCACCTTTATCACAAGTTCTGATACCTGTAGAGACAAGAGATTTTGGATTCGTCTCTTTGTAAATTCCCATGCATTGGTTACTTCTGGGGCTGTGTGGAGCTCTGAATCCAATCAGTTCACTGGATCACCGAGGGACTAGTTTTACTGGTTAGTGTCAGTTTACGCCATTCGCTGCTATTCCTCTGATGTACTGCTTGCACAATAACATGAATTCATTTTAGACCATAAGTAGCATATTTTGTGTGCTTTTTACTTCATGCCTGTCTAGATTTTTATAGGCACTCAATATGAGTGCCTGAGCTCATATATGTTAGTGGATTTAGCTTCAGGGGGAGAGAGCATGTGATCCCTTCTGCCAGTGGGGAACAGAGACACCAGGCTGGTCTCCATTGGGAAACCAACCAGCATAGCTATTCTAAAGTGACTCCCTGTGTGCACATTTGTGAATAAAAGAGATCCCCCTCTGCAAGAAAGCAAATTTATTTTTAGAGTAAATTAACTTTTCTTCCAGAAGAGAATGTTTGCAGGAGAATGATTTTGGGCAATTTCCCCTTGTTAGAAACACTCTACAGGAAACTTAAGGGCTCCTATAGGCATCCAGCGAGGGTGCTCCGACATGCTGGAAGTCCAGCGCATCGGAGCGGACTCAATTAATTGAGTCTGTTGGAGCATAAAAATTAATGTGCTTTCAACATCATGTGTATCAGCATCCCTGCCCCCCAAAATGGCAGTGGGGTGCATTGAACTAAAGCTGGTTCAGTGAGGTTTAGTTCAAAGCACCACACCATCATGTTTTCAGCATGGGGATGCTGATACACATGATGCTCAAGTGCTTTTAAATTAGCGTGGCTCGATAATTGAAGTGCCACTTCCTTCTTCCCCTTCCATCTCCTGGAGCATATCTATAAAACGGTAAGGTGCTAATTGGGTATTAAGCCCAAGACTAGCTGCATTAACTTTAACAGGCTGACTCATGTGTTTTATGTCCATTGGTGAGTTGGGGTGTAGATGACTTGCCCAATGTCACACAGCGAATCAGCCCTGGAGCTAAATCCAGAGCTCCAGGACTATACATCCCAACAATGTCTGCCTCTGCATTTGGCTGCATCCTCTTCACTGGCGCTATTCTTAAGCATGTAAGTCACTAACAAGCACATCCTCAGTCCTTCCATGCCCTGCTCAGTAGGATAGGGTCACCTTTGAGCTTTTTCACCATATTAGGCTCACAGTTACAATGCACCCCGTAAAGCTTTGAATCCTTTGAATACTGAAGCCTGACATCTTGAAGTCTAATTTGACACATTTCCAACAGGGGAAGCATTTATTACATTAGACAAGTTGATGCAGCTCTCAGGTTGGGAATTGCACGTATTCTCTGTAATAATGGTGTAAAGTCCTCTTCCCTTTATTGTGTTATCTCTCTCTAATCATGCATAGACGCTCCCCAGTAATATTAATCAAAGGCTGGAGCATCACTTATCTCTACACTAATGACTCATTTCAATGAGATGAGAAACTTTGAAGAGGTAGCAATTGAGCAGGGAGGAGCAGAAAAAAGAGAATTAATTTGAAACTATTTTTCCCCCCCTGCCTTTTCTTTACCACTGTCACCGTTTCACCCAATATTTTTCTGGGATCTTTTAAATGTCTGAAGAGTGTGAAAAATGCAGCTTTCGCATATTCTTCAAAAAATCCAGAGCACACCCAGGGTTTCATGACTAGATCACAGTCAAGGTTAACAGCATTGCTGCCAGAGCAGAATAGAAAGTTTTCATCTGAAACTTGAATGTTTTCTGCGGGCAAATGCCAGGTCTGATTGTTTTCATTTTCCATTTTTCAAAATGGAAGATTTTTGTCTCATAATGAAACCTTTCCTCTCAGACTGTCATCCTTAAAGGAAACAAAATAAGCATTTCCTTTTTGCTTTGAAATGAAAATTCCTAAGGAAAACCCCACATTTTTCCGGTCAAAAAATTTCCAAAGAAGGGTTTTTGTGTGTGTGTAATTTCCATGGCAGAATTATGGGCTTTCTGATCAGCTCTAGTAGCTTAATTTGTTTCATTAGCATTGTTGGAACCTTAACATTTTGCTTCATGTCGAGTTGCAGGGTGAATGCTACTGAATCCAATTAGGTTCTTATAACGGAGGCTATTCCCATGAGACTTGAGTATTATAATTTATATTGAAGTTTGTAGGCAAAGATTTTTAACTGTGACTCATTACTTTGGGTGCTGAACTTGAGACACCTTTGCAACGCACAAGCACTCCAAGCTCTTAGAAGACTGAGCTCCTTTGGCAGTCAGGGTTTCCCACAATTACCACCACTCTCAAATATTTTGGTGATCCCAAAGTGCTTTATAATGGTGGATAAACAGCACTAAACCTTTTGTGTAGATAGGGAAACTGAGGTACAAAGAAATGAAATGCTTCCTTAAGGATTCGCAAGCCAGTGTTAGCAAAAGACCACAGGTATGCTGACTTCCTCTGAAGCAGCATGGTGACTGCAAGGCCATGTCCACTCTCACGCATTCTCCATTTCTAGAGGACCACTGGTGTGAGGATTCATATAAACTGTTCAGTAAACTTTCCTTCCAAGGTTTTCAGGCAGGCCTGCCCTGCCATGGGCCATGTGCATGTGCTAAAATACTTAAAGGAGGGTGCATCTACATGTACTATTAAGGCAAATGAATAAACTCCATTGTAGTTCAAGCCAGAGTTTATTGTTCCCTGATATGCCATTTGCACATGTGCCCAGGACCGCGGCATGTTGAGCGAGGTTGGAGCAGCCCTGGCTGGCAGGGGGTCCCAGGGAGTCAGCTGCTCTAACTTGGCTGGGCATGAAGATGCTTCAGTGTGGGGCTAGCTGGCAGGCATCCCCGACACTGAAACAACTTTGTGTCCCAGCCCTGTTAGCCTCTACACGTGTGTTGCGGCCAGATAAATAACTCCGCCAGGCAATAATACTTGTGTTTGGCAGTACTATCCTATGGCAGAGTTAATTAGTTTAATCCATCCTAATAGCATCGCACATGTAGACTGTGACATTTTACTACAGAGCTTATTAGGCAACTCCACAGTATATGTCTTGTGTAGATGTGTCTGGAAAGGTCCTGTCAAAGGCACTGAAGGAGGGATGAGAACCAGGAGAGAACATTAATCTCTTGAGACACCATTCCCCTGAAAGCTATATTTTTCCAACTCAGTAGGTCTGGAGACCTCTTGTGAAACACCTAGGCTGAAATCCCTGCCTTAGTGGAAGCAAGAGCAAAACTTTTATTTATTTCAATAGGGCCATAGATTTCCTTTGAGAATTTGGGACATTTTTCCAAACTGAAACTCAGATCTGAATCTTTACACACAAGTTAGGCAGCAGGCTCATGCTCTGTTGCTTGCCAAAGCCTCCCCTCTGTTTTCTTGCTCTTATTTTCAGTCACTGGGATGTGAGAATGAGAGAAGAGAGAGAAGATACTGGACTTGATTCTGATCTCTTGAAGGGTGTTGTGGCAATGAGGTTAAATCACCCCCATGTACACATGCACATACTTGCTGTAGATTCAGTATAAATCCATTATGACTAGTTGGAGTCCCTGCAGAGTTTGCAAGCTATATAAAGCCTTCACACTCTCAGACACAGCTAGCAATGCTGTGACTGGTTATGGTGCCCTGTTACGCCACATAGGAATCAGTTCCTACTATTACAGTATTATTTGACCTCCCCTTTTTTTCCTGGTGGGATGGTGCTATTAGTGGTTAGGTCTTGTTGGGCAATGTGTGTAGGGGCAGATGGCAGCTGCAGCACTACAACATAGGATGTTTTCCAGATGTTAACTATAGAGTATGTCATAACATCCAGTGGGATGCTGCATTTCCCATGCAAGAACCTCATTAGCTCAGCGCTGCCTGAGGCATGGTGAGCTCTGGGTAAATAGGGATTTCATCTCAGAGCCAAAAAATGGCAAGTGGTATTTCTAAAAGCAGCTGGAACTGTGGCTTTGGTTTTAAACCTGCTTTATTTCATTGTGTGGTTGCTTTCCCTTCTTCAGCCGTTCTGCATGATGAATACCAATAGGCTTCATGCCCTACACCTGGTTTTGCTATCCTGTGTCTGCTGGTTCCCACCCTTTACCCTATGTGGCTATGGGTGAATCTTGAATATGCTAAAGGGCGATGCTGCCCCTCTGACCAAGTGAGGGGGGTGTCAAGCTTCCAGGCTGGTGGGAGACACTGGGGAGTTGGGTAGATAGCACATGCATGAAGGTGGTGGGACCTGGCCCCTGCTGTCTCCAACTGACCTGGGAGAGGGGGCCAAAGTGCCTGCCTTGCCGTAGCCAGGGGTGTGGGGAGTGGCTGTGAGGGAAACCAGGCTCAGCCAGGGAGCACCGTAGTCCCATTTAGTTTCCTTCTTCCAGCCCCCACTACTTGCCACTCCCCTACCCCCCAGTGGACTCCCCTGGTCCGGAGCAGGCCGCTGACTGATGAACCTGTGCGCTTCTGCTGCTGTCCCAAGCCAAGCATGCCTTCCCACACAGCTGCTTTCTGCAGCATGGGGCCCGCGCGGGTTGAGAGTGGCTCTGGGGATCCCTCTGCACCTGGATCAGCCAGGGACAGTGGCAGAAGGAGAGTATGTTCACACTATCTTACCACCCCCGGAGATCTGCTCATGGAAGTGGCTGCATTTCAGGGTTAATTTATGTATATTAGTTTGTCAAATATGTTAGGACCTTTGGGAATGAAAGAGGATGCATGTCATGCGATATAATGCATGAGGCTGATCCAGATACTTAGATGATAATGGTATGCTTTTACAGCACTCAAGGCAACAGAGCTGTGAACTGATCGTGGCTAGCTAAACATTGAATAATAACACCACCAAAACAGCAACAGCAGCAGCAGCAACATAATAATAATAGCAGCAACAACAATAATGATGGTAATGTACTTTTAATGACACTTAATGTCATTGTTCTCAGTGTAACTATTATCATCATTATCATTGTCATCATCACAACGGAAGTACTGATAATAGATCACGACAGGTCACTGGAGAGCCTGATAACATTTAATAGATGGCTAAATTTTTCATAGCCCAGGGAAAGCAGTAGCATTTGGGAGAAAAGATGTAAAGCATTTGCATGGGAGGTAGATAGCGGGTGAAGGCCAAGTGTTGAAGTTCACTGTAGAGAAGCTGCCAAGTATGGGCACATCTGGTTTGTTATGTGTTTCATGGTACTTCTGGTTTATGCCTCAGCCATAAATAAACTAATTCAGCCTGGTGCGACAGAGATCTTGCTGTGCTGGGACTCTACTTCTGGGCTCAAGTTTTAGCTCTGCCGCTAACCCGCTGTATAACCTTAGGCAAGTCCCTTGGGCTCCACCTGCCTTGTTTGTTTTAATTGTAATCCTTCTGGTGCAAGGTTTATGTGCAGGTCCTACACAATGGGGTACTGTTCTCAGTGGGGCCGCTAACTCCTATAATAATAATACAAACAATAAATAACCAACCATTAGATATTCCCATAACCCCCCCCCCCCGCTCCCCCCCCCCACACACTGGGTTGTGCATTGTGTTTTGTGTGTCTGTGTGTTTTATGTGGCCAAGATGACCTCTGTTGTTCTGGCCATGTGCTCAACACATGGAAAGCTGGGGCCTGTATCTGGGCAAAATATGTAAAACCCTCTGGCCTTATTGGCCAGAGGCAGCAGAAGATCCTCCAGGCAGACTGAGTGAGAGAGAGGCTGGATGCTGGCACTCCCTAATTGGACAAAGCTTGGGTGATATCACACCAGGTATATAAGAACAACTCATTAAGGTTCTCTCCTTTCTCCTTGGGCTGCTGAGAGCTACACAGCTGACTTGGGAGCCAGAAAACCTGCTCCCCATGGGGGGTGTCTCCCCCTTCTCTGCATTGGAGAGACGAGCAAAAGCTATGGGGCGGGAAAGCCTCAAGCACAGGGAGAGAAAATCTATCTCAGAGTTTGAGACTCCTATTTTGGCGTCCCTCTTCCCCCCCACCCCTCCCTTTTTTTTTTCCTTAAGTAAGTTAATGCCATGGGGGTATTAATCCCTGGAGCAAACTGCCCAGAAATGGTCCTGGCAGTTACTGGCTCTTGTGTGTGAGAACTGTAGTGTCTCAGCATTGTGATATAGCTGAGACTGGATGTCCAGGGTATAAGCCATAGGTCTGGGCCCTTTTTGCTGTTTCACAGCTATTGCGTTTTAGGCTAGCTGTGTGGCTGAACCTCAGTTATATGATTGGCTGGCAGATTTGGGCCAGGGTGAAGCCTGGCACAGTTTGAGCCCGGGTGAGACTTGGGACTACTTGTTGTTAATCCAGGCCTGAGTGCAGTATAGACCTGGGCAGCTTTTGCTGCCCAGTTCAGGCTCAGTGAGATAGCCCTGGGCCTCCTTTTGTCCTTTTTGTAATTTATGGAAATCCAGCACATGGGAGCAAACTCAATTAATCAAGTTTGCTGGAGCATGGAAATAATCACGCTCCAGATGACTCTAGATTCATGTGTATCAGTGTCCCTGCACTGAAAAATGGTGGAGGGATGCTTTGAACTAAAGATCATTCAATAAGCTTTACTTCAAATTGCCCTCCCACCATTTTTTGGCACGGGGGATGCTGATACACATGACGCTCAGGTGCTTTTAATTAGCGCTGCTCACTAATTAAAGTCCCCCCCCACCCCCAACCTCCCAACCTCCTGGAACATGTATAAAAATTCCCAAAGGCTTAAGAAAATGAAAGCTGGCTTCTGTTGAGGCTTTAGAAATGTAAACGTGCAGTGCACAAGAAACAATACTCCAGGCTGACATAACTATGCTGCAGGGGGTGAAAGGAGGTGTAATTTGAGGCAAACTAGCTTTGCTATCCCTGATGAGAGCCAAGATATGAGGCGTTTTTTCTCCATTTCAGTTGTGAAGGAACGCTCTGGCCCAGGAGACGGTTCTGAAGGACCCAAAGCAATATGTCAGCTGCTGTAGGGCTCTGAAAGCTGCTTCCTCTTTCTTTGAGCCCGGCCTCCTCTGTTCCAGCTCCGATTTGGTATAACGTTCTCTCTGCACAATGAATCCATGCCTTGGAGTCAGGGTTCCTTTGAGAGCTGCCAGAAAGGAGAACACACAGCTCCTGGTTTAGAAATGTCTCCAGAGTTTCTTAATGCAAGGCTTCTTTCGATCTGGGAATAGAGTCTGCTTTTACTTCGGTGAGGAACAAAACAGCTCTAGGAAAGAAAAAGCCAAAGCCTCTTTTCTGTATGGGCCCATGTTAAAATGCATCCTTGCTAATGAAGAACTTACAGCTCAGATAGGGCTTTCTCATGAAACCGTGGGGCCTCTGTGCAATGAACCGATGTGTTTGTTGGGAGAAGAAAACCATGGATTATCTCTTGAGATGCCCTGTAGCACTGCGATGCACCCCGCAACATGGACACCAACACCAGAAGCAGGGGCCTTTGCAGAATATTGGGAACAGACCATATAGAAAGGTTGGGTTGGGGGCACAACAAAGCAGCAGCAGTTCAGATAGGGCAGGGGAGCCAGAATATCTAGGTTCAGTCCTCTGCTTAGCTGTTGACTCCTTGTGTGAACTGAAGCAAGTCACTCAGGGCCAAGATTCTCCAAGAAAGTTAGCATCCGATATCAATGAGAGTTAAATGCCTAAAGACCTACAAGGATCCTGGGACTCATTCTCCCAAGTTCCTTGGGACACAGTTCTCTATCTGCAACATAGAGATAATGTTTCTCTCTTGCCTGTTAAGTTGTGAGTCTTCTGGAATAGGGACTGTTGATTACTAAACCTCCGTATAGCCGTAGCACTGCAGGTTCTTTACTTTCACACATCAAACAAGCCTTATGAACTATGGGTTTTTCTCACCAGCCTGAGCTGACTTCAAGATAAAGAGAAGATGCAAAGAAGGGAAAAGCCCCATTATCCATTGCTATTTGGTTTCTGATCAAGTTGTTCCCTGTGGTTAGAAAAGGCTCTCCAATTGGGTTCCAGTTGAGCAAACATTTCCCTTAATGTGTTTTAAACCTCCTGGATGAGAATGCCCAGAACAGGAGCTTGTCTGGTTGATCTGCTTTCTGAAGGCCACATCCCAGACTCCTTGACTGGGTTATTCCTCCCATGTCCAGTGTCTGGGAAGGAGCCTCTGGGGAGAAAAGAAGAGGGCTGAGGCCTAAAGGTACCTGATGTTCAATAGGAATTGGGGTCATATTTGTAAAGGTGTCTAGGTGCCTAAATGTGCAGATTGGCTCCTGGGATGATTCTTGAAAGCCACTAAACTCCTAGGCCAGATCCAGAATTGCAGGCAGGTGTAGTTTGTGACACCACAAACCTCTTTGTGGTGCCACAAACCGCATGCCTGGCATGTTAAAATCTTTCAATTCCCATAGATACCTTTAGAAATCACTTCCTAGGTTATTAATGTCTTTAGGAAATATTTTTCATAAGTGTCAAAGGGGATGGAGGCTCTTTCCCAAAAAAAACAGCTTCTGAAAGATTCGTAGAATGTGCTTCTGGTCCCTAACTCCTGGGTTTCTCCAGTGCTTTGTTAATACACATTGATTGCATTTGGAAGAGTTTACTGCAGCATTATTAAATCATTTAGGGATTTATTAAGCTCACTTTAAATACTGAAAGTGAGCTGTTACACCCATCCTACTTGCGATGGGCTGGAACCTAATAAATAACATTCAGGAGGCAAAGAGCACAGCTGAGCAGAGAGGGCTGGAGCTGAAACAGAACTTTTCTCACAACAAACTTTATTTTGATGAGCATAAAATACGTTAACAGGGCTCATTAGGTGCTTCATTGTCTGTCTAGTATCGGTAAGAATCATTATTAATTTTCTCTTCTCCTCTACATAATTAAAGATAATAATAGGACTGCAAGAGGAATTCAGATATTATGGTGATGAAGAACATATGACAAAAAAAGACAGGTATAAGAGATAGAGAGTGCGAGTGAGTGAGGGCTGGGCAAAACCCAGCAGCTTAAGAGGGAGCTTGTTAAAGGCTCTTCATTGCAAGTGAAAGGAGATGGCCACTCCTGTTTATAAACTTGAAATCTCCCTCTGAATTCAGATGACTTTTGGTGAGATGTACTGCCAGGTTTCTTGCATGTCCTTGGGAGGAGTATGACATTGTCTAAGGATTTGGGTTTAAGCTAAGTCAAAAAGTAGAGATGGTCTCAAACCAAAAAGACCATAATCTCTTCCTGGAAGGGAGCATTTGTACCTTTGTGCTCCTATAGTGCCTGATTGGGGTCTTTGGGTGATGTAATTTAAGAAGAAGGAAAAAAAAATATTGTCATGCCATATTTTCTCACCTACACCACGCCCTTGAATGTTATACATACCTCAAAAGGCAGAACAAATTAAACAAGATCTTTTCTTGTAGTAAGTAACTGAGTAGCTACTAGGGAGTTAAGGCTACTTATCCTTCTCTTTCCTGTAAATCTCCTGAAGATTTTACTTCCACTTTTATCCATAACTGGCAGAAACTGTTCTTAACATATTTTTTGCATATAATCCGCACCACAGTTTCCAGCAGCTGTTTTTCTGGAAGAAAGTGCATGCTGTACATGAGAACATACACAATATTTATATGTGGGGTAATAACATAATACATTAGGTTTTAGGTTTCAATTCAGGCCATCAAAGAAAGAAACACCAGTTGTGAAACCTGTCACTCGATCTTAATGTTCCCCAAATTCCAGGAAATGACGCATTGGGAACCAGAACTAAAGGTAGTTTCAAGGGCGGATTTTATTTTGCCTTCACATTTTCCCTACGTTCAGAGCATTCAGATGCAGGGTTTTCCATATGGGCCCATGTCTACCCAAATTCAGAAGGAAACCATGAATCCCGAGAAGGTTTGTATGGAACGTTGTAGGCCTGACACCACTTGGTCATTGCTTCCAAACTCTCAAGCCAAACCTGCTCTGGTCTCAGTTTCAGTATTAATTAGAACAGCCTAGGAGATGCTCTAATTAACACCAGTTGGCTATAGCTAGAAAAAGGACCATATACCAGTCAAGATTTGGAAGACAGCAGCCATGCTGTCATATCCTAATGCAGACCCTATACACAATTGAAGTAGAAGTGTGCGTCTCCTCACACCAGGAGAATTCCCGTCTGGCCAGCTAGGGCTACTTTGTGTTGGCTGGGCAAGAGAAAATTTCTGGGAAGAGAATCTAGGAAGAGACTCTAGCCATATACTTTAATAAAACGTCTGATATTAATGAAGGGAACTGGTTTCAAATGTAAAAGAACAGGAACAGAAAACCTAGTAGTAGGAAAAGAACACTCATTTGTGAGCTTCAGCGGGGAATCAAATCAAGTAAGTAAAAACAGCCAAAAGGCAGAGACTTCTGTGGGGTGGGCACTTAGCAACCCAGGGGTGGGAAATTATTTGGGCCCTCAGGCCACATAGGGAGTTTTGGTGAGCTGTTGTGGGCCAGGTCAGCACCCACTCCCCCATGCAACAGCTCACCAAAACTCCTTAAGCGGCCCCCATCCTGTCCATCCTGACCTTGTGCTGTTTTAGTCCTATGATCCCAGCCCCAGCTCTGCCTGCCCGTCCCACTCCCAGATGCCACTTCTCTGTATATCAGCCCTGGCCCCATCCCAGCCAGCGTGAAGTACAGCTGTGATCTGCTGCCTGCGCACCCAAGCTGGCGAAGCCTGCGCCCATCTCAGGGACATGCTGGGAGCAGATCTCGGCTTTGCCCTGGCCCCATGTTTTCACTGCCCTAAGATCCTGGCTCGTGGTTCTGGCCTCCCCCACTTGTCCTGCTCCCAAACACCAACCCCTACCTGCCCACAGCTCCATCCCATCCACCTGGCCATGTGTCCTGCCTGTGCAGGTCCAACCCCTGGAGGTGTGTGTGAGGCTCGTGGGTTGGGGTGCTCAGGCAGTGGGGTGGGGGTTGGCAGCTACAGCAGCCGGAAGGAGCTGCTGCCACCGGGGCTGCTGGAAAGTAGGTCTGGCTGCCACACCACCCCAGCCCCATTGCTTGCCCGGGGATGGGGGGCAGGACCAGCCACATGTGCCATAGCCTGGGCTGCCCTGTGCATCTGGGCTGGTTAGGACTGAGGGACCTGCCACAGGCTAGACAAAACCCTTGGCAGGCCAGGTCTGGCCCACGGCCTATATTTTGCCCACTTCTGGGTTAGCCTTCTCAGCTAAAACATCTCAGGGCCCATGAAATATTCTCTGTGAGTGGCCATCTCATAGCACAGAGGTTTTCAACCTTTTTAAATAAGAGTAACCCTAGTAGCTCTGTTTTTAGTAAGCGTGTCCCGGGGCGAGGGTCGCAAGCAGCCGGACTTGGAACGAGGTGGGTGGTGAGCGGCCGGACGCCAAATGCGGAGGGGAAGGGGGTGATGAGCAGCCAAATGTGGAGCGGCAGCAGCACAGCATCTGTGTGACCTGCTCTTGCCCTGCCCTGGTGCTGCTCCTGTGAGGCAGTGGCGCAGGGTGGCAGCACTTCATTCCTGCCCGGCCCCGCGTACCCCTTGAGACCTTTCAAAGTACCCCCAGGGGTATGCGTACCCCCAGTTGACGATGCCTGTATAGCGGTTTAGGCCTGGTCACTTGGATCTTTCTGGTGAAGTCTGTATTCCCAGAGCTCAAAAGCTGGAGTCTATTCATCTGGCTATATCAAAATAATTCAGGGTACAAGGGAGGTTTATTAATCTGGAGGCGTAGGTTCAGAAACCTCTCTTTTGGAAAGAGAGCTCAGGAGCTGATTAATAACCATCAGTCTTTTCTCAGCAGCAATGGAGCGTGATGCAGAGGTGTAGCCGGGATAGGGCCATTTAAAATACAGCTGTCACCACTACAAAGGCAGTAATTGACACTGGTGTCTGAGGCTCACATCTCTAGTTTCCATCAGAGCAATAGCTCCCCACCTAAGCAAATATTCCCTATCAGAGAAAGGCACATGGAGGTGGAAAGACAAGACTGAGTAAGTTTCATTGTTCGTACAGATTGGAAGAGAAAGGAAGAGACTTGGGGCCAGATTCGTATCGGATATGAGTTGGTACTGTTCCATCCAAATCAAGGGAGCAGTGCTAACTTACGTCAGCTGAGGATCAGCCTTACAGTTTCTACCCCCACTTAGTACCTCAAATGAGACACCTACAGCTATATTTATGCAGCTGCATAAACTCACAGAATTGCTTGAATTACAAAATTTGGTTCTGAATTTGAACGTATTGTCTTTACAGTTCGAAATAATCCATATGGTCTGGACAATCAGGCACGTACTATAGCTCAGGGTCCATAGGTACAGCTACTGAGGACAGTTCATTAAAATGTTCCCTTTTTGATAAAAAAAATATGATTTTCAAATGTATGAAACATTTCCTGAAACTGAAAAGGAACATTTTGAGTATAGCCGAGTTGACATAGCTGAGCTGCCACAAAGCAAGGTTGATGAAATTTTTGGCTGAAACATCTTTTCCTCTATGCTAAAAAATAAAAGAAACCAAAACAGTTTTCATATGACCAAAGCATTTTGCACAAACAAATTGCATTCATTGGATTTTTTCTGACAAACAAACCTTCTGAAAACCTGACACACCTCACCTCAATGTTTTCCAGATAAAAAACATTCATTTTTAAAAATATTTATTTCAATTTCTTTAAAAAATAATTTAAGAACCCTAAAAATAAGGATTGAAAAAGAGGTGAAACTTTGAATTTTAGGCTGATCAAATTCCAAGTGTTATTTTTTGTGTTGCCCTCAAATTCTTATTTTTATAGACATTTTTGGTATTCCAGATGAACTGGGATATTGGTTATGCCTACAGCTGTGACTGAGATGGCTCATGTTGTCTTTCCTGTGGCTGAGAGCCTCCTGAGCACAGTGGGAGACATGTTACTCAAAGGAGATGTAGTCCGGTTCAGCAGCACAGCATGCAGGTGCAGTGGGGGCACAAGGCAGCTTGGACAGAGGCAGTCCAATGTCTTCCACGGTATTCAGTTGTTTGACATAGCACACACAGTATACACTGCTGTCAGCGATTAACATCCTAAGCACTGATCTCTTGTGGCTCCCACATAATCTGGTATGATCTGTTTACATGTTCATCCTGTGACGGGCCTAATGCTTATTTTTTTGTCCTCTCTTTGAATATTTTTCAGTGACATTCATAGGAATGAGCCAAGAGCCTCTAGCATGTGAAAGAACATGAGTGTAGCAGGCTCACCTTTCAGAGCTTGGGTTGAGTCCCAGGCTTGAGATGCTGCTGTTTTGATTGGTGGAGCCCATCCACCAATCAGGAGGCAGCAGGAGAAATAAAGTCACGCCCCTTTCCTGAGGGGAGGGGAGGAAGAGCTCTTCTGGACCTGATTGAAGACTGCAAACTGTCAGGTCTGGAAGACTTCAGGGGCGGAGCCCTGGAGTGTATAAAAGGAAGGAGCTGCATGCCGAGGAGAAGGGGAGATGCAGCCAGGGACTCAAGAAGAGTGGAGCCAATAAAAGCTGGGGAGCTCTCCCCCAGGCCTGAAGCTGCCACTGGAGAAGCACCCCTGACTGCGATGCAAGACCGCTCAGGACCGCTCAGGCTGTTGACGGTGCATAGGGATGGTACATGGAGACCCGGCCCTGGGAGCAGTGTGAGACTGCTCAGGTCCATCACGGTGCATGGTTCGGTGCACAGAGCCCAGGCTTTGGGAGCTGCAAGCGGTGGCTTGCAGCCACCCCCCTGCACCAGGGACCCCGTTGGAAGGAGGACTATCTCTCGCCATGGGTCAGGGACTATATTAAGGAATAGATGTTATTAAGATTGTTCATGTTTGCACCTTATATTTTGTAATTGAAATGTTGTATTGTGATGTTGTTAATAGTGTTATTTAGGTTTGATCTTGGTTACTGGTTAATGTTCACTGTGTAAATATATGTATGTGATACAGTAAAAGTTCTGCTATCCGGCATCTTACAAGCCAGCATGCTCCACTAACTGGCAGGCTGCTTGTAAGATAAAGTGAAACTGGAAGTGCCCACTGTGGCACTTGCGGTTTCTCCGAGCCCCCATTGCTCAGGTTAAAGCAGTCTGCGCTGCTGAGCCCACATGGTCCAGGGGCATCACAGGCTGTGCAGGACCCACCTCCATGTACTGCAGGGCCTGTACATAGAGGCATTTATGTATTCTGGCATACCTCTCATAGCACCCCATCCTGCCTACCCATCCCATCCTATTGAGTAAAGGGCACACCATTGGGCGTACCCAGGCTACATGATGAAGGTTGATTCTGCAGTTTCCTTCATGGCACAGATTTATCCATGAACCTCACTTTCAATCTGCTGCACATACTGGACTTCTCTTTCAGTGTTGCAATGCACTTCAGTCATAACTTCCAGCAACCCCTGCTTGGCTAGTCATGGTGTCTCCATCCTTGCTCTGATGATACCTTTCTGTCCTGACCAGCAGCACATCTCCTGGGCTAGTCTTGGATTTTCCATGCTGTTCTACTGGTGGCCCTCTATCAATCCAGGGCATTATTGAGGGTCACTGAAGAGCTGGGGTAGCATAAGAAGGCTAAGGTCTGTAAGAGCAGGGATAAAGGGTGCTTGCAGATGTAACCTCCCTGCTCCGCAAATGGCACTTTACTTTAAACTTGGTGCGTTTCTGTGCCAAGCCCCGCACGTGGCCAGAAGAGGCAGCGCAGTACTTCCACCTGGCTTGCCTGATGTCTGTAAAGAACAGGCCCTTAAGTGGGGCTTTTTTGGCACTTTTATCTAATAGCTAAGTGAATCAGCTTTAGCTAAAGGTGCCAAAAAGCCCCTCTGAAGTGCTTGATCTTTACAGATGCTGCAGAGCTGGGCTGAAGTAATGTGTTGCTTCTTTTGGTAAAGCACAGGTTTTTTTTTTAATGTCTGCAAGCAGCCTTAGTACTTTGATAGAGATGCATGAGGAGCCCAGACCTGAATAGCACATAGTGCTATTTTTTCTGTCTATAATACCCAGGATTCCCAGGTGGTCCTCCAGCTAAGTACTAGCCAGGTCCAGGATTGTTTAGCATCTGCAATCAGATAGGATCAAGTGCATTCAGTGCAGTATGCCATCAGACCCCTTCTTGAACAGTTGCACTGAATTATGTGTAACAATATTCATGCATCTAATAAATGAAAAGCTTTTTCTCAGCTCATTTTTAGTTTCAACCTATTTCTCCACACAAAGTATTTCCCAGAGCTTAACACTGCACTGTTCATTTGTATCCCCTGGTGAAACACAGGCCTGATGAAGTGTGTGACCCCACATGACCTACAGAAGGGAAACATTTCTAGAGTGATAGCACCCCTAATGCACCTCATCTGAGTCTGTAAATTTACTTAGTCTCAAGAAACATGGAGGGGGAGAGGGAGAAGCAGGGTTTAGGAAGAGAATAACTTGACCTGAATTTCTGCTGTCTCTTGGTTAGTGATTTTTGCTTGGCTAATGCCTCATTACAAACAGGAAAACGGTATTCACAAAGCTGGGCTCCAATACAGTTTCTAAATAAAGCCTTTCACACAGCATGTAGAAGTAAAGACATTCAGCAACACAGTCATTGACCCTGGGAAGAGAGTTAATGATTCTTAAAGAAATTGTGCATTTCATTGGCCATTTATCAGTTGCCAGCAGTAGCCAGACCCTTATTTAAGAGTAGTTTGTTTAACTGCAGTCTTCTCCTCTTTTTTAAAGTCACTTAATATTTTATGAACATCTGTAGGGCAAAGAATTAGCTTTCTTCTCCGGGCCAGGCCATAATTACTTACTCACCACTTTTATTACTCTTAAAATGTTTCGTAGGTATTGTTGTGAAAACTTTAAAGATATTGTGGCTGTAATCTTCATTGCCTGTATGTCCCAGCTGATCTGTCTGTCCCCTTCATAATAATTGTAGGTAGCATGAGCTAAATACAGTAACATGTGCGCCTACATGTGCATTAAAGCGCTTTTTCTAATGTGTCTTAAACTTAGTACATCTGAGCACTTTTACATGTACTCTGGGGGTCAGGGACGGGATGGCTCTTTAATTAGACTGGCTCCGAGAGCCACTCTAATTAAAGCGCCTCTGCGTCTCATGTATCAGCGTCCCTGTGCTTAAAAATGGTGGCTTGGGCACTTGAGCTAAAGCTCTTTCGATGAGCTTGTTACATAAGAGGCAGGAGGCTGCTGGGGCACAGTAATTGCCATGCTCCAGCAGACTTGATTAATTGAGTCGCTGTGGTGCTTTAATTAGGGCAACTCTCAGATCCACTCTAATTAACGAGTTGCCCCCTCCCCCACTCCTGGAGCACGTGTAAATTAATCGAGTCTGCTCTGTCGCTCTGCTCTGCTCTGAGATTAATCGAATCTGCTCTGACGCGCTGGATTTCCAGAGTGTTGGAGCAGCCTCTGTGCTCATGTATAGGTGCCCTCCAATGTGAAGTACTAAAGAAATGCACATTAGGCTTCCTTAATGTGCAGTAATGAATGCTCAAGGGTTTAAAGTGATGCTTAAGGCACAGTAGCCTATTTTACTGTGCATTAGCCTAATCATATATTTTTTTACCTGATGCTTTAGTATGCAATAAAATAGGTTACAGGGCATTAAAGCACACAGGGAGATGCACCCATTGAGAGGCTCTCTGTAGATAAAAAGGCCCTATTCTACAGGGCACCCGACAAATGCATCATAAGACACAGTCTCTACTGGAAAGAGCCTACAGTTTAAATAGATGAGCCAGGCGAAGAGGTGATACAACAAAACAGGACAGCGGGACAGTTCAGAATAGAGCTCTGGTCTCCTGATTTGCATCCCACTACCATACTTACTAGGCCAAGTTGCCTTTGGGTATGACAAGGTAATTCCCAGGAGCACAACATTAAATGTCACCACTTAGTAGTACTATCAGTCTAGAGATGGTTCCTTTCAGTGGGCCAGCATTTCCTAAGGGTGACATGCACACAATTGCATGTCCCAACAGCTGTGAAACTGCTCTAGCTATGGGAGTGGAAATTCAACAGCAACATAGGACTAATGCTGATGTCTCTATTTTCTCCCAGATAAAATGCAAATAGTTAACAGTTGACCTGTAACAGGGAGGCCAGGTTCTGTTAGGACCCCCTAACTTTCACGATAAGGTGTCAGAACATATTAATTACTGCTTAATCTAGTCGTTCTCAAACTTTTTAGACTCAAGGCACCCCTTTTTAGACTCAAGGCACCCCTGCATAACTTTTATAAATTGAGCAGCACTCCATTTCAGAAAATAATGTATTTATTTCAGTTCTGACCACCCTGTAGAGGGGCTAGGCATTGGGGGTGGGGAATGGCCAACCTGAGCCTGTCCTTATCTGCTTATCTCCTCACATCTCCTGTGGCATTCCTTGAAGGATCTCAAAACACCCTGGCTGAGAATCACTGGCTTATTCAGGCAGTTGCAAGTCCTGAGTCTCCATGCTTGACTACAAGAGCATAAACAGAGCAGGCCCGTGTCAGAGGGAATGGAGGTTGAAGAGTTCTTATGACATGGGACACCTCAATGCTCATGTCATGTTACTCTGCTGTTACCATTTTGCTCTAGAAGCCAGACTGACAGAGGTGATTCTGACTCTGCAGGTTTTGTTTGGAATTGGATGGGGATTTCACTGGTCCGTGTCATCTCGCTGGGTAAGTCTATGATGCCCCATGCTGAGCTGCAGGGGAGGGTTAGTGGCAGAATGGTTGGCTGTGATGGGGTATTGGTCATGATTAATATCTAAAGGGAGACACCAAGGTGGATGAAGCACTATCTAGGCTGGAATAAAGGTGTTTATCCAGTGGAATATTGCTTGGAATAACAGAAAACCTTTCTGGTTTTAAAACAGGGGTCCTCAATCTTTTTGGATTGGCTCCCTGCTCTGGGCCTGGCAATCCCAGGTTCTGGTTGGCTTGTAATTGCACATGACCCATTTCTGGTGTGAGCCCATGGGAGGCAACAATGCCTGTAGAGCTTGTGACTCAACTCTTAAGGATGGAAACACTTAGGTTAGGGATTGCTAGGATGTGGAATAATCTTCTGGAGAGAGGTGCGAGTCCCATGTTTGGGACACTTACAGCAAAGGTGGATATTGGATAACATTTTCCTGTTTGTCATTCCAGAGGGCTCTAGTCAACACTTAAATGTATGTACTTTGCCATGTTGTACCGCTCCAGCAGAAGTACAAGTGAAAACTAACTCTACTGGTCCTACACAGTGAATATGAAAGCTTGAGGGGAGTGATATTTGCTCTGACTCCCTGGGGTAGAGAGCATGACTTGGAAAGGGTTTGAGGTAGAGGTGAGACCATTATATTTCTAGTATGCTACGTGGAGTTGAGAAGGCTATAGTAAAAGCCCCTCCAGATATTGACTGGTGCTGATGATGATACAGTAGTGCTTCTCCAAGTATTGACTGGTGCTGATGAAGACTCACAGGGGGGCCTCCCAGCTATTAGCAGCAATAGCAGACAATGTATAGTGAAGTGGAACTTGCTGCTATATTGAACTGACCACACTTGAACAATATGTCCCTGGTGATTGAAGTGCTTTTCCAAGAGCTTTTACCTCTTTCGTCTTTGATTGGGCCTGGGCAAAGGAGTGGTGAAACTGGCTTGCTTTCTTTCATCACACTGTTCCCTTCCATTTTTAGTTCCTTGCAAAAGATTAAAATGTCTTCTAGATTAAGGCAATGACACAGGGACTGAAATGCTATGAATCCTGAACTGGTCAGGAGGACAATCTTGTAAGTGCTTTGGCAGCCAGCAATGCTTGTGTTGCGGTACTATTGGGAGGTTCAAACTGAGGTTGGGACCCATTGTACCAACACATAAGGGACAGGTAGATTTTTGTTATAAAGTGCTCGGGAGGAATTAGCAAACTGTGGCTGGTAAATAATTTTTCCAGAACTAGCTTCTGACTGTCTCTAAATGGAAATCAAAGATTGAAAACTTATCTAGTAATTGCCTCCTCAGCCATGCCTACGCTCGTCCTTTTCTCAAATTGAGCCTACAAAGCTGCACCATATGGGTCTGAATTGTGGGTACCTCAAAGCTAAAACATGGCACCCCAAGTTTATTAAGATGGATGTGTTTTTTCCCCATCTTTAGATTTGACTGTGTACTGGCAAACTGCACTGCGGTAAATCATCCTGACTGTCGCACCTTAATTTCCCACTTCAGCTGACTCAGGCCCATGAGCATGCATATACATGTGGAGTCCCCTCAGAGGGTAGCACTGAAAAATAAAGTGTCATGGGACCCTTTGCGCTAGCTGTTGTACAAGTGTGATGGGACTGCTAACTACAATAGTATAGATAACAGAAGAGGAAGGAGAGGAAAGAAATTATGGTGCTGATGTGAAAGATGTGGACTTATGCGTCCTGCTTCTCTGTTTTCTGGTTGAGTCAGTTAGGGACAGATCCCCAAAGGGATCTAGTGCTGCACCATTTAGCATTATAAAGGTTGACTTTTGGGTGCTCTCCAGTGAGTGGAAATTCCAGACTCAAGTTCGATGTTCAGGATCCCCAGAGAGTCCATGGGGAGAGCTAGGTGACTATGAACAGAGCCACAGAAGGCAAGCCGTCTAAACCGGGGGGAGGGGGGGAAGGATAGTGCAAAATGGCAGATCCAGCCACCAGCCAGACTCCATTTCCCAGCAGCCCCTGACCACGTGGCTGGGGCCAGTCTCCACGGAGACCCCAGCCGCAGCTTCACTGTGATAGTACAAGGCTGGGGTTGCCATGGTCATCAGCCCCAGCTGTGCTGGCAGGGCAGGGCAGGGCATTGCTCTGGAGCTGCTGAGATCTTGCAATGGGGACAGCTTGGTAAGGGCCAGGGCAGAGCCGTGATCTGCAGCCTACTACATGCATTTTTACATGTGCTCCAAGAGCCGCTGTAATTAAAGTGCACACAGCATCTTGTGTACCAGTGGACCTGTGCTTCAAAGGGGTGGTGGAGGCACTTTAACTACAACTCATTGATTGAGCTTTAGTTAAAGCACCGTGCTGCCACTTTGAAGTGTGGAGATGCTGATGCATGATGTAGAAGCTGCTGGAGTGTGCTAATTAGCACACTCCAGCAGACTTGCTTAATCGAGCCTGCTCTGATGCGCTGTAATTACAGCACATTGGAGCAGCCTCCCCACACATCTACAGGCATCCCATAAGGCTAGGTTCCATTTTACTTAGATGCATATTCCACCATGCTCACGTCCCTGAGAGACAGTTAATGCACAAGGTGGGTAGATCCTCCTCCTCACTCCTTTTTGTGACTCAGGCTTCAGAGTCAGTTAATGATATGTTACAAAACTAGATCTATTTATTAATTTTCAGGACTTGAACAAGGTGGAATAGAACTACACGTCAGTGCCTTAGTCCACTTGTGAACCTAATAAGTGGAACAGACTCTGGCCAGCAGTGTGTTCAGACAGCAAAATAAAAGTGTGGTTATAGGACATTCTAGCATACCTACACTGACTTAAACTAAATACCTTGGGTAGCAGTGGCCATGTCTACATGTGCAATTAATTTGCACAAATAAACTCCAGAGCTTATTGCTCCAGAGTTTATTTATGTGCAGCACATGGAACCCAGTGGGAGCAGCCCAGGCTGGTAGGGGACCCAAGGGGTCAGCCTGCTAACCTGGGGCTGCTCCTACTGGGCTCCACGTGCTGTGGAGGGGCTGGCTGGGACACAAGGGTGCTTCAGTGCGGGGCAAGCTGGCAAGCAGCCCTGGCGCTGAAGCACGCTCAGGGCCCAGGCTGCCTGTCACCATCTACATATGTGTTTAAGTGCAGTAACCTACTGCTCTATTGGATAGTACTCGTGTCTGATGGGACTTTGACGGTGCAGTAAATTAGTCTACACCAGCTTAATTGCAGTGCATATGTAGATGGCGATGCTTTACTGCACTGTAAATTAGTCTACCATTCAGTAAAGTGCATGTGTACATGTGGTCAGTGAAGATAAGGCAGCACCTACTGTTGTGCTGTATGGATATACCCTGAACCTCCAATACCTGGTGTGAGTGCTCTAACCACTGGGATCCAGGGCAAAGGTATAGCAAGAACTCCTCTGCCAGCTGTGGTTTTGTAGGGGTTGATCCTCTAGATGGGCTTTGAGAATGCTGCTGGGCAGTGTAGGTGAGGAATACCACCCTGTGAATCCAAAAGGGGCTTAGTTATAAACTAGACTACTAGTCCAGGTTGAGATGGTCTGTACATGCCCAGCAACAGACACTGAATCACTTCCAAAACCTGCCCTGTGGAAACTTGGGTATGGTTAGGCAACAGCAGAATGAGGGTGTCGATTCTAGATTTAGGTGCCTGAATTCATTTGTAAATCTGGTCATCAGTCACTCTGTGCCTCAGTTCCCCATCCCTAAAATCTGGAATGCAGAACTTGTATCCATCACTGTGGTGCTGGGACAGTAAGTACACTGAAATAGCCAGGTGCTCTGATAAAATGAGGGAGGTCCTATACATGGATATTTAAATTGTCATCACAGGTGTCCCTGAAATCCAGTATTCTTGAGGAGCTCTCTTTTTCCTGTGCGTGCTTGAGTCTGTTGTCCTCTTTAAAAGAGCACGCACACAATATGCACTATAATAAATACCCAAGTCCCAATCTCATTTCCAGCTCTGTAGACCCTGTCTGAATATTGTATCTGGCAACACCTCCTGCAGCTTCTCAGGGGAGGTGCAGGCCTGAAATCTTAATTAAAAAGCAGATAGCTGGGTTTCATGCTAGGCTGATATAGTAGCTCTTCCCCTTTATGGACAACTTCTATGCAAGTTCCTACTGTGTTTGTCGAATTGCTAATTTAAAGGATTCTGTGGATTCATGCAATGCAGGGCCTGTGTCAGCAATGTTTAACTTCAAGAGAGTGAAGCTGCAGTCACTGATCATTTGGGTTGTTAACAACTTTTCTCAACCCCTCTTGCTTCTGCTCCTGCTTAAAAAAACACCAGAGGGAATTTTGTTAGGAACTGGACACCAGTGAGAGACTTAAACTGTCGCATCAACATGTAGGATGGATATATATTTGTATGTGGCCAGGCAGCAGTGGGATTTGGAGCAGTGGAAGAGTGAGTGAGAGCTTCAAAGACAGACATCTCTCTTGGAAATGTGCATGGTAGGGAAAGAAAAGATTTTCTGAAATGGTAACTATCATGAGCACATGGGCAGCAGTGAGTTGGTGCACTGAAAATGGGACTTTGAAGACCTGATCTATTTTTCACTTTTACATTAATATGCTGTAGAAACATGGGCAAGCTACGAGGTCAACATTTTCAAACTTGGGGTGTCAAAATAAATGGCTAGATTTTCAAGATGCGACATTTCCAGCTCAACTCAATGAGAGTAGAGGCTCCCAGCACCTTTGAAGAGCAAAACCGTTTATCCAGTAAGTGCCTAATTACAGTGATAAGTGCCTAATTCGAGGCACAGAAGTTTGAAGAATGCAACCTTGCTGCATTGATTTCTCTATTTACTGAATGGGAGTAATAATAACGTGCTCCCAGATTTGGAGAGAACCATTAGGCTCAATGTGCTTTTAGACAAGTTAGTTGCTTGACCTTCGAGAGGTATAGAAATAGGGTTCAGATGGGGGTAGCTCCAATGGATGGATACTTAAATGAAGTGGCTGGATTTGGGGGTTCCCAAAAATGAACTGTGCTTTATGAAAATGTGTTCTCACGGGATGACTAGCACCTCCATCCTGGGTCCCTTCAGAGCTCAGGGACACAGTATTGAGACATGTTCCACTCTACATGCGGCATCTTTAACTCCATTAAACAGGATTTAGGTGAATAGTATCTGCCTTGGGTCGGGTCTTTGCCTAGGGGTCAAATCATCCATTTTAACTATTTCAAAGCCTCAAAAAGGAGTCAGATGAAGCTTGAAGATAGCCATAGGGGCAAAGTGGAAAAGGGGGTGTTGTTTTAATGGTTTCCTCTACCCAATTAGAGTGGCATACTGACCTGAACTGGAGTTTGTGGGAAATTTAGACTTGGATTTCAGTTTTGTTCTACTATTTCTCAGGGTCAAAACCAAACCCTCGATCTGAATATACTTGGTCTATGGGAAATGCCAGATCCAGGTCAAAACATCACTGCCCAGGTTCAGCTCTGTTTAGAGTACTGATTTTGTTATAAGTTTTTTTGGATCCTGATAGATCCCTGTCTGGAAAAGAGTGCAGAAGAGAAGGGATGGACATGAGTGACTGGTGCCTCCTGAATCTGGGGGGCACCCGCAGAAGCCACCGACGGCGGCAGCCCTATTGGGTGTGCACCAGCCCTACCAACAGCATCAGTGTCGGTCATCAAGGGGGGGCACCGGCCCCTTCAGGAGGGCATATGAACCACCGTGCACCCCCTACCAGTCGCCTATGATGAGTGATGCATTACAGTATGGTTTTAATGGAGGGCCACTCTCTGTCACAGATGGTACAGGAATCCCTACGTGCCTTACACTGAGGAGCAATAGTGCTGCCATGTAGTGATTCATGTTAGGTGTTTGTGCTCAGCCATACCATTTCTAGATGAGCAGGTCAGTAGTGAAGTGGGCTGATGGCTTAATTTTTCATCTTGACTAAACTAGGCTCATGCCTGCCTTGGGGCACAGCTGCAAATGAGCCCTCATGGATTCTTATTCTAAAACTGCCCTATAATATGCAAATAGCTGTCTCTCTCAGGACCAGATGAAGGGGTGGAAATGTGGGGCTGGACAATGTGCCCATACAACTCTCATCAACTCTGTGATGCCAGGACCCTGGTATCCAGCAATTTGCACCCCATCCTACACATGCCACCCCACAAACAGGCTGACACTCCACCTTCTATGGAGCACCCCACTTGTTACCACCCGACTCCAATTTTCATCTGTCTCAATAACACGAAGGAGAATCTGTGCTGTAGCCTCCTGCTGCATGAAACTCAACAGGGAACACAGTAGAATATTATTGTGCTCGATAGTGCACACCACCTCCAAATTGCTTATGTATTAAACAAGCCCTCAAACCCTCCTCACCTCCCTGCTTTTGTGTTAAACAAAGAGGGAGAGGCGCTGCTTGTCATTTAAATCAGCACCTTGCACAGCCAAAGGGCTTCTATACACGTGCAGCAAGGCTGCTCCCATATGCTGTAATTACAGTGCATTGGAGCAGACTCAATTAATCAAGTCTGCTGGAGCGTGGTTATTACCATGCTCCAGCAGACTCCAGCATCATGTGTATCAGTGTCCCCATACTGAAAAATGGCAGCTTCTATGATGAGCTTTACTTAAAACACCCCTGCTGACATTTTTCAGCTCACATGGTGCTCCAGGCGCTTTAATTAGAGCTCCTCTTGGAGCCACCCTAATTAAAGTAATCCCCTCCCGGAGCATGTCTATAAATGGCAAAAAACCCAAAATGTGCTAATGGAGTCATATCATTTTTTGTAGTCTGAAAACAAACACATGACACCTGCTTGCTGACAGCTTGGCTTTCATGGCTCTTCTAAGCTTTCTCAGGGCTTTCCAGCCTGATCAAACCCACAACTGCCGGAGCATGCATCCAAGCATGCAGCTGGGAACAGGTCCTCTGACACAAAAGAGGCCTCTGTTCTTATCTGCTTGGGTGGCTTCCCTGGGGTGATCCTAGCACATCCCATTCATTTTAGTGGCAGGAATGTTTGCAGGGTACATGGGCCAGGTTTTCACCTCTGTGCGTGGGGGTAGGTCTAAACTGCGTCACACAGAAGTAGCTGTGCCACATACTATGGCTTAAAGATGCTGTTCTGAGTCACTCATAATTCATATCCTCTATCTCTGTAGGTCTAGGAATGGTCTGCTTGCATTCCCAAGAAGCAACGGTTTTTCTATTACTGTACTTTTCTGTCTACCTCGTGTAGTTACGGCTTCTATTATTATCAAATCTTAGGCCCTCCCAACCTCCTATGCAGTCAGGAAGGGTGATTACCTTTATTGAATAAATGGGGAACATATTTGCCCAAGATGACAATAGCTCTTGGAGTTTCTTAGCTTTTCTTTGGAAGCATTTGGTTTTAGGCAGTCAGAGATGGGTACCTGGACTGCAGTGGCCCTGTAGTTCATCCAATCTGATTGTTACTTTATATTTCAGGCCAGTTTCCCGATGTACTGTGAGAAATTCTTTAGTGCTTTCAGGCAACTTCATTCCTCTGAACTTTCTTGCTGCTTCACAGCCCAGTCAAATACTAATAACTATGTAAGAGGGGAAGCCTGAGCCCTGGTGATGCTCTGGCTAGGATTCAGATGTAAGGCACATTCATTATGGGAATTCCAATAAAATCCTGTCCATGTGACACTTTCCATAATAACCAATGAATCCACTCAGCTGCCATGCCACCATGCTGCATACCAAACACATTCATTATCATAGGGCACTTTATATCAAGTGTCACCAAAGTTTTTTTGTGAAGCAGGGAAAGGCTGAAAGCAATGGGCCCTTTCCTAACACTCCTGGTTCCATCAAACAAAGCAAAACAAATGACGTTTGGATTTTACATAAATAAAATCTCCCCCCAGGGGCTATTTGCAAATTATTTGCAAATTAAATGTCACACACTTCTCTTCCAGGCTCGTTGAGTCATACATTATTTATTGAAGTTGCATTATGGTACCTCTTTGTCGTGGAAACACACGCAGCATACTTTTGGGTCAGGTCAGCAGAAGCTTTTATTCAAAAGAAACTACAGCTGTAGGGGGGACCCCAGAGTGACATGGATTTTCCAAGCACTTGGAAGGGGTTCCCCCCCAAGAGCGAAATCAGGAGGCTTATATACTTTTTAACAGTCGCTTACAACTCACGTGATCATATAATGGAGTTTGCTAGGAAAAACAGCTACAAACAAACATTAGCTCATACTGCTTTGCTGTTATCAGGATGGGAACTATGGGGGAGACAAAGCGAGAACTAACACCCTCTTCTTGCACCTGGAAATCAGAGTTGTACGTACTTTTTTTTCTGCTATCTTCAAGGCCGCGGTGAGCGAAACAGTTGCAGAGGAGTTACAAAGAACAAACACTTTCCCTTATCTTTTCTACTATGCAGAGCCAGCAATTCCCCCCAAAGCAATGATGTCATCTTATAACTCATATAATCAAAGTTTAAGGCATTTATTTTTTTTTGATTCCACATCTTCAAGGCCGCAGCTGTGATCAGAGCTCCACTGTGCTCGGTGCTGTGCTAACATGTGGGAATGGGTCATGTCTTTCACTGAACAATTTGCTTTCAGTGGCAGGCACTGAAAAGAGAAAGCAGAAGTGGGTGGTATTCTCCCTGTTTGGCAAATGGGGAAACAGAGTCCTAGGGAGACAATGAAGTCCTCTGTAAATCGATTCCCTGGATGATTACAGAATAAATCACTCTCCACAGCAGCTTCTTTAATGTTTTTCATTTCATTGCTTGCCCTCCCCTTCCCCTGGCTGGTGGAGGGGCCCTGCCAGCTCAGCCACCTGCCAGGAAACATTAAGGGAGCTGCTGCACTGGGGGGGGCTCTTCCAGCACAGTTTATGGAGATTCCTACTCATGTTTTAATAAATTGGGATTTGGGGGTGTTTGTTATGCTTCCCAGCATGGCTGAAATGTAGGAGTAGTGAGGGAAGGCACTTTTGGGGGAGCTACTACTTCTGCCCTGGGAAGGAAGCCCCAGCTCATGCGGACCCAACCCGGCACCCTACCTTGTTCTCCCCCACCCCCTCTAGACCCCACTCCTGGACCTGTCTGTGCCCTGTGAGCTGGCTAGCAGGCATGTGCTCTGCAGGCTGTTAGCACAGGGTTGCATCCTTTGGAGTGGGAAGGTCACATCCCCAGGAGCAGGAGGGGGAGTTGGCTTGGTGCCAGAACTGCTCCCTGGGCAGTAGAGTTCAGGGGGTGGAAAGTGTGTCCACACAGAACAGGAGGGTGAGGGAAGGGACACTGCATCCTGGGATGCTGGATGACTGCAGCTTGGTCAGCTCATTTGTGGGGAGGGACCACGCATTAATGGAACACGAGCTGGGGAACATGGATCAAAGATAAACCTTCCCTGGAGTGGCATAACTTTAAGCTACCTAAAATGTGCTTAAAAGTAGTTTCAGATGTTAAAACAAAAATGGTTCGGGGGCTGGGGCTCATGACTTATGAGGAGCGGCTAAGGAAACTGGGCAGATTTAGTCTGCAGAAGAGAAGACTGAGGGGGGATTTAATAGCCTTCAACTAATTGATGGGTGGTTCCCAAGAGGATGGAGCTGGACTGTTCTCAGCGATGGCAGATAACAGAACAAGGAGCAATGGTCTCAACTTGCAGCAAGGGAAGTTTAGGTTAGATATTAGGAAGAATTTTCTCCCTAGGATGTTACCCAGAGGAGTTGTGGAATTTCCATCCTTGGTGGTTTTTAAGACTTGGGTAGACAAAGCCTTTGGTGGGATGATCTAGTTGGGGCTGGTCCTGCTTTGAGCAGGTAGTTGGACTAGATGACCTCCTGAGGTTCCTTCCTACCCTCATTTTCTACAATTCTATGAATCTCAGCTAATGTGGGGAGCTGACTGCAGTTTTTCTGTCCCTAGTAATAGTAAGAAGGATTTGGCTAGGAGCCCCAGTGATACATAGAGGCTTGTGTACTGGATGCACTGTCAGATAGGCATGTTCTTGGCTCCAGAGGTCAAGGTTTAACCACCAGTGACTGTACATGAATATCTGCTATAGATGAGAAAAGAAAAATACTGTTCCAAAGGCTGCTTCTTCAGAGGAACAGCAGTAGTTCTGGTTTTAATTGTTATTAGGTTACAATAACTATCTCAGCTCTAACTCATCTATATTATTCATGTTCATTACTGAAGAGCAGTGACCAGCCAAGGATCTTTTTTAACAAGCCAAGTGATTTTAATCTTATTTTTACATCCTCTTTGTTTACTTGAGACCAGCTGTGAAATAGCCATTTACTGGTTTTGTGTTGTCTCAGTGGTCAGAGGGGGACTAGCTCGCACTTTGAAGCAAGTTCCTGATCCATGATTGTTAATTCCTTTAGTCATTTTCTGCAAATAGCATGAAACATAATAAATTACTTTGGGTTTACAGCAGAGATAGTGTGCTACTGCATAGAAACTTTGTTGTGCTTTAATATTACATTGTATCACCTTTTAAAAGCAATACCTTTGATGGTCTCTATAATGTGAACAATGGCTGAATTCATCAGAGATTGGATATCAATTTTAATATGAAAGCCAATTGTTCTCAGATATTTTACCTCTTTTCCAACACGTCTTAAACATTTCAATAAACACTTCAGAACTTTTTCTTTCAGAAAACATTACTCAGAATTAGGCAGCAGATGATAAAAAGGTAGTTTTCCCCATCACAAAACTACCTTTTTTTTTTATAGGTTATCGGGAATGAAACAAAATATAAAGAAATGAATTAGACGATCAGTTGAAACTGCTTCTTGTTTATGGGCTAATAACACTAGCTTGAGTAATGTAAATGCTACAGGTATAAGGCCACAAACTTTATTGGTCAAGATACATTTACACTGGGTTAATAGGAAACACCATCATTTGCTTGTTAAGACTACTGACTAAAAGCTGGATCTAGTAAAGTATGTAGGTGCTCAGACTTAGGACTTAAATAGAATTTAGGTGCATATATCCAAAATGGTGATGCCGAAAAGTCCCACTCAGCTGCTGCTTAACCCTGCAAGTGCCATGCGTACATTTAGAGGCATACTTGGGCACTTCTAACCCCTGGGTAACAGTGGCTGGGCAGCTAGGCCAGCAGCTGCTGTTTTTGTATCCTAGTGCCACAGTCAACCTCACTTAACTGCACTACTGGGTATGTTATTTTTTCAATTAACTTCCCCAGGTGTAAAGAGTTACATGTCTGGGCTGCTCAGTCTTTTGGTGTTGAGCTGGTCAGGCCTAAACCTAATGAGGATCCTAATTAGCCCTGGCAATTAGCTCAGGCCTAAATCTAATGAGGATCCAGAAAGGAAATGTTTCTCTGATTAAAGTCTTGGCGGGGCTTGGGCTGGGAAGCACACACAGACCTTGCTCAACACATCAATTTGATTGGGTATCCTAGAAAACGCAGCTGTGGCCAACAGCTTCTTTCAAGACAGGGACAATGATGATGGTGCCTCACTTCCCTCTCCACACTAGTTCTCTTAGTGCTTAGAGCACTTGTCCAGGGAGTGGGGGGACCCAAGTTCAGTTCCCCCCTCTCTTGTTGGAATTCAAACAAACATCTCCACTTCCCAGGAGAATGGCCAAGCTACCAGAGCATGGGCTATTTCAGCTCAAGGGGAGCCACTCTGTCCTCCACTTGTTGAAGCTGCGCATCTTTGAAGGAAAGAATGCAAGTTGCCTAGTGGTTGGGGCTCTTACCCAGAAGGAGGGGGTGTCTCAGGTTCAAATTCCAGCCCCCATCATTAAATAAAGAGAGAGGGAGTCGTGAGAACATGGTTACCTTGGCGCTAAAGGCACTGTCTTTTAGATGAGAGAGAAATATAGGGTCTGATCTGAAGTTTGTTCAAGTCCATGGGAGCCCTTGGAGTTCTGATAGTTTGTGCTCATTCAAGATCCCATTACCTTTTTCACAGTGGTATTTTAATTCTGCGTGTTTCACCCAGCCCATGGGTGGCCAGGCTTTATGTGGCATCAGGATCTCCTGCAGCACAGTGCCTGGTTTAGTGCAACTCTGGTTCAACAGTCTCATCTGGAAGGAACGGCACTGTCTACTGCAGAGGCGGGCAATTATTTTGGGTGGAGGGCTGCTTAACAAGTTTTGGTGAGCTGTCAAGGGCTGCATAGGTAGCCCCACCCCTTGAAAGTTACCCCACCCCCTGGTTACCACATTGGTACCAGAGGTCCTGCTCCCTAACCCCTGACCTTTGCCACTGGAAGTCTCCCCCCGCCTTTGCTGCCCCCCCCATAGTCCTTTTGGGAGTGGGGTTGCCATCTTAGAACCAGAAAAAAAAAATCAAACACCTACTATAATATATTTAAATTTTATTACAAAAAATATGTCATAATTTGTGATTGTGTACTGTATCCAGAAGGGATTGCATACTAACTAAAAAAGAAAGAGTCACTCTTTAAGTGTGCGTGTGTGTGTATGGTGGGGCATGGGAGTGTGTGTGGGGGGTTCATAGATTCATAGATGTGAGAGGGTGTGGCTTTATAGGGGGCCATAGGGTATGTTGGGGTGTATGTGTATGTTGATGGGGATTGTGGGGGCAGGGTGTGGGTGTGAAGGAGGGAGGGGAAAAGTAGGGACCCCCCACACACTCCCACCATAGTGTGCAGCCCCCACTGCCTGGCAGCAGCAGCAGGCAGGGAGGTCAAGGTGCTCGTGCCCGGCGCAGCCATGGCTCTGGTCAGAGCTGCACAAGGGGAGGGATCACAACCTATCTTATCACCAGGGCTCTGCACCACACACCTGCAGCTTTAGCACTGGCAGTAGGGGAAGCCCCACACTGAAGCCTGCTGCTTCCCTCGCTCTCTGCTGTGCGGGTCCCCGCACTCTTCCGGGAGTGGAGGGAGCCCCATCCTCAGCTTCCCCACAGAGTCCAGCATGGGGCTTCCCCACTGCGAGTGCATAGCTGCAGGCATGCGGTGCAGAGCCCCGGCAATAGAAATGGCCAGCGGAGCACTCCCCACCCCGCCTCTCCTCACACCCACACCCACACCCTGCCCAGCTGAGCTCCACACTCCAGCTGCCCCTCTGGGTGCAGGATCTGCGCAGAGCTCCCACTTCTTCCCAACTGCAACTCCAGCCACCCTCCCCAGCCCTGCCACTTCCCTACCTACTGCCCTGAGCGAGCAGGTTCCAGCTGCAGCAGGAGCCCCGTCTAGAAGTGCCTGGCTGGGCAGAGCCCTTCTGCCCAAGAGGGTGGGAGCGAGGCCCCATAGGGTATGTTGGAGGGTTGCACATGTGAGTGCCTTGCTCCCACCCTCGTGGGAGGAAAGGCTGGATGAGGTGCAATTCTTTGGGGGTTGCTGCAGACCAGATGAAAGTGCCTGGTGGGCTGGATCTATTTTGCCCATCCCTGGTCTACCGAGTCAAGGATCTTGAATGGCAAAAGCCAGGGGTTGTATGACTTCGTTTTTGGACTCTAAGGGCAGAATTCTGTTTTACCATATGGACGACCAAAGTGCAGTGTGAGATCAACTCTGAGTCACCTGCCTAAAGTGTAGGAGCAATTCTATTATCCGCTCTGTCCATGCAAGTGTGTCCATTATAGGAATAGGATCACCATCTGGAGATGTGCATCTCCCTATTCATATAATGGGGGCATTTCCGTGCCCAGCAGTGGAATGCTGTTGTACTGGGATTCTGCACAGGGATGAATTTCACACTAAGCCCTTATGAATTTGCCTTTGAGGATCTTTCAGTTCACAATGACTTCTTTTCCTCAAGGCAGGAAAGTGGCAAGGGAATAAATTAGCCCTTCGTTCCGCCTTTAGCCCCAAACCACTCTTGGCTTTCGTCTTTATTTTTTTCTCATCATTCAGAGGCAAACTTCATGGGGAAGTATGAAAGAAACAAATTATAATTGCCTCGCTAGTGTGACAGCAAGAAGAGCTGCGAGTTTGAGAATTTGAATGGAATGATAAATCCCATCACTTAAACTGTGTAATGAATTTTCCTGGAGATTTGTCTCAGTGTAAAATAAAATAATAATAAAAAAAAAAAGGTATGAATTTTTTCTCTGATTTCACAGAACAGTTGCAGCTGCCTTGGACAGAAGTGTGTAAATCTGAAGAGGCTGCACTCACGGTGCTTCTAAATAAGTTCCCCATCATTAACAGTCCAGGTTGCACTTTGCAATAAAATGTCAAATTATTGTTGCTTCCTCTGCAGTTCAGTCTAATAGTGTTATTTTCTCCCAGTAACCTAAAGGAACTTGAGCATTTCTGAAGTAATTCCATACCTAAATACAGAGAGGATTGTTTTTGTTTTATATTTAAACACTGATCTTTTGTATCGTGAGAACCGTGTGTGTGTGTGGGAAGTCCTGGCACTGCCCTTGATTTGTCGTGTCACCTCAAGCAAGTCATTTCCTCAGCGTGATCCGAGACAATGCACGTTCACCCAGTGGTTCCTGCAGTTAGTCCAGTCACTCAGGGCTGTGCTACCAAGCATTTATAGAAAAGATGTGTTTAGGCCACTTTGTCTTATTTTCTGCTGATTCTCTATTGTAGGGCTGTCCAACTTTGGAGTGTGTATGGTGCCTGTGTGTAGCCTGCATGGTGCGGGGCAGCCCCCAGGTTTTTCTCCACTGCGCAGGCTGCCGCAGTAGCATCATCCAGCCCCCAGTGCCCACTGCCAGCAGCAGTGGCCCCCTTCACCCCCTGCCAGTGGCACATAGCTCTCCTGCTGCATAGGTTGTGGTGACAGCATCAGGTCCCCTGCTGCAGGACTGCATAGACCTCTGGGCCCTTCTCCACCTCGTGGCAGCAGGAAAAATAGCCACTGGGGCCCAAGGGCCTCATGCTGGCCCCTTGCAGGCTGCCTGTTGGACAGCTCTGTTCCGGTGAAAGAGTTTCTGGACAAGAATGTTTTTGGAAATAGCAATTTTTAAGAAAACATCACTGGTGTAAAAAAAAAAAAAATGTTGACTTTGGTAAATCTGGTCCTCAGATTTCTGCGGAGCCAGTCAGGGGACGGATACAATGCCGTGCGACTCGTGTGTCCGATCAAAACTAATACAGACAACATGCATTTTGAATGCTGGTTATCCAACATTCACTGTGAACTGTGTCCAAAAATACATCGTTGAAATTATGGGCAGAATTCAACCTGGCAAATAGTTTTGACTCATAAAATCATGGGCTTTTTGCAAAAAAATCACCCAAGAAAGACTGACATAATTGCCACATAAATAAACCCTAGCCAGTACTTCTCTTCGCTGTATAAAATGTATCCAGTCAGTTCTAAGGAAGCTAAAATTCATTCCATGTTCACTCATGGGATATAAGGAAAGGCAGTTCAGTGTATTTTACTGATTACTTACCTATCGCATGCACAGAGTTGCACCACATTTCACTCAGGTGTCACTAGCCAGGTAAACGGAAACGCTGTATTTTGTTCAGGAGACACGGCTTTTCACTCAAGGCACACTTGAAAGGCTCACGCTCATCAAGGGTTTCTCTCTCTTTCCCCCTTCGCTAAAAATATTGGAAGCTGATCTATCTAGTCTAACAACAGACAATTATGAATTTGTGGCACGAGGTACATTAGTTACATTGATTTGGCTTTGGAGCACTAGCAGAGCTACCTTTAGATGCATGCACTACATTAATGGAAGCAATAGGCATGACAACTCTTACACACAAAGGCACTGGGCTACTTACAGCGGGTAAATGAACCTTGGAACTTACATAAAGCAGAAGGTAATGAAGAGTAATAGAAGTTTTAAGCAATTCATTCTCTCTCCCTCTCCCTCCCCCCCCCCAAACACAGCTCAGTTAACCAATATCAGCGTAAGGGTTCTGCGGAAACAGCGCCGCAGAATTTGGGTTTGTCCTGCAAAGGCAGGGGATTCACTCCCTAGGACCTGACATCCCCAGGATCCAAAGACATCTCAGGGGCCTTCCACAGAAGCACTGCACTGCCACGGAGGTCCCCTGCTCACCACGGGTCTTGGTACACCAGCAACCCCCCTGCCTCCAGCCAGCCTCACAAAGGCAACTGGTGTTTTACAGGTGCTGTTTTGTGCTGAAAAATGCCCCTTCTCACAAATAAGCTTTCGTCTGCTGTGTTTGTATTGGAAGCAAAACATTTGAAATGTAAAACTATGATTTTGAAATTTAAATTTAACGTTGAATGATTACCTTTTTCTCCCCTCTTCCCTCCCCTCGCCCCCTATTTAAAAAGAAAAATGCAGCAGGTGCAATTAAGATAAATGCTGCCTGGATTTTTCCCCTCTCCAAACAATGTTTCATTCTTTCTTTCTCCACCCTGCTCCCTTTTTTCCATTGTGTATCTTTTTAAAGCTTTTACAACTTTAGAAATATTTCAAATTAGCAAAGGGAAACATGCAAGTGTAATAAACCCTCTGGTGAGCGCGTGTTTTACTGGACTGGGTGGCAAACACAACAGTAATGGGGGAAACACATATTCAAAATACATCTGCCTCTCTATGTGTTCATCTATCCCTATTCAAGCCCTACTACAGACCCTTGTCTGTCTAGTTATTCTATACCAGTGGTTTTCAACCTTTTTTCATTTACAGACCCCTAAACATTTTGAATGGAGGTGCAGACCCCTTTGGAGATTTTGACTGGAGGTGCGGACCCCTTTGAATTATAAGTGTGAATATTCACATATTTGATTGATCATAGTCATCTTTTATGGACCTCTGAGACATAGTTTATGGACCCCAAGGGTCTTCAGATCACAGGTTGAAAATCACTGTCCTAGACCAACTGACATGGCACTGAGATTCTGAATAAGGACCAATTTAAAAAGTGAATTAGAAACCTAAAAAATACCTGTTCAACTCAATGGGAGATTTTTCTGAATAAGAACTGAATAGGGGTGTCCACATACATCGCACCGTGAAGCTAAGATTCTGGGACTGAATGTTGCACTGAGATGAGATCCTCAGGATCTGGGATCAGAGATATAACAGGGCAGCTCCATGCCCTGGGCACTGGTAGCACATGGGGAAGTGCTGGTTGCTGTACTGGCAGTAGTTCTTTTTGTACCCACCCACCAACAATATTTTAGGGATGAGGATGGCAAGGTTCTTTGGTTAAATCTGATATCTTTTATGAGACCAACTCAAATAGTTGGAAAAATTCTTCTTCGCAAGCTTTTGGGTACAAACACCCTTTGTCAGGCTGAGGAAGCACCTGCAGTTAGTCTGTCTGTGCTCTTCCTGGATGGAGTGAATAATAAAGAAGCCAAATTCAGGATTAGGACACTTTCCTAGGACATGGGTATGTGGGGATTGAATCCTGTCACACAGCAAAGGTTTGGGTGAGCGCTTTAACCTCTAGGGTATTGTTTAACAGGCAGGCAATGAGGTGGTACCACCACTTCCAGCAGTGTTATAGAAAAGAGTGACCTTTCCTCAGTATTTGTTCTAAAAGGTATAGGTACCTGCCTTCAGGAGAAGGTCCTGGGCCATGAAACCTGTGGGAAGGGAGGAGACTTCCTGAAGCTCTGAGCAAGAAGTCAGTCCTGGAAAGCTAGACAGCTGGAAATACACCACCATCATCACCATTTCCCTACTGGCCACCTCGAGTTGGCTTCCTGCTGAGCAATCATTCAGCATGTTTGCCATTTAGGACCTTATTTTGAGATCCCTAAGGGTATGTCTAACCCATGTCCCCAGTATTGCTGGAGGCACCTGGTCCAGGACGTGCACCAAACCTGGCAACATGACAATGCAGTGGTTTCAAGGGTGTCCTCGTGGCTGCTCTTAAGACTTCTGTCTCCAGTGCTCTCATGAGCAGCTGTGAATTTGCTTCCCCCCATCTCTTTGAGTGGGAGCAGGTGGGTAGGACATACTCAAGTAGCTTTAGGGACTTGGCATAGACATCTCCCAGCTCTCCTCGTGTACTTGTGTATCAGGAGTCCAACTTAGAGTTTTGAATTTGACTCCAGGGGTAGACTGGTAAAATTTAAGTCCTTACTTGGGTCTAGCCCTTAATGACTTCTAGCGTTATCTTAAATGAAGGACAGTGGTCCCCCTTTTCATCTCCCTCCTCTCAAAGCACCATGTCCTAGCTTAGTTTCCCCCATTGTCCTGATGAGCCCTAAAGCTGATGAGCCCTGATGAGCTCCTGGTTAAGGGAAGAATAAGACTAAATTAACCATCAGTCTGATCCAGTGACAAAGCCTTTATGCTTATATCCAGTCAGAGGTTTGCACTGGAACCAGGACACCTGGGCTCTATTCCCAGTTCTGCTAAGAGCCTGCTGAATGACCTGGTGCAGGTTACTTCTCACCTGTGCCTCAGTCTTTCTCTCTGTAAAATGAATTGAATTATACTTGTCACTTATATAAAGCAATTTGGGAGTGACTAATGAAAAGATTTATCTAAGAGCTAGGTATCATTATATATATATATATATATATATATATATATAAATGTAATGTAGACGGTATTCCTATACATATGTGGTTATTTACATCTGTCTGTTTGTTGTGATTAGAGATGAATTTTGGTTTTCCTTTATAGCCTCCTACTTAGGAAATATATTGCGTTGCACAAAGTGTTACAGCACAAATTACACTTCCCTTTATTTGGTCTTAGATTACAGAACCAAAATTAAATTTAAAGTTTGCAGAAAGGTAATTTTTCCTAATCACTCACACTGCTGCACAGATCTCTACAACTTGATTACATTCTAATTAGATTAATTGGATGGAGAATAATTTCTTTCTCAAGGAAGATCAAGTGCAAGAGACAAGCAACTCTATAAACTCTGTGGGGGGAAGAAAAAAAGCCCTCATTCAAAGCTTTAAAAGCCAACTGCAAAATGCACAGTAATTAAATTGTTAAAGAATTTACGGGCATATCTGGATGAGTCGGAGTTTTATTTTTTCTTCTATATAATCATTTTTTCTTTCTCTCTCTCTTTCTCCTGACCATAAAATGAGATGTGGAATTCCAATTCCTTCATTGATTTTTTAGATAAAAATTTAAGAAACTCTAGTAACAAAAGGTCGCACTCCTACATTCTGCATGCAAAATGGATTGCCTTTGTTAGAGGGGCAGAAAATATTGAACTGTATAATGCTGCAAGGTCTTTGGCTTGAATACTAATAGTCATTACTTTTCAGAAATGAACATATGCCAGGGAGAGCCTGCTTCTCTTGATTGGGTTTGACATCATATAACTCCTTGACAGAGGTATCTAGCAAGGGGGCTAGACTGGGTTTGGGAAAGGGCTGGAGGGAATAATGCTTGGTTTATCTGCTAGCCAAAACATCACAGACCATGGCAGATACTTAATGCCATGCTGATAAGTGGCAGAAGCCTGATCACTGGTGCTAAGCATCTGGAGTAGCATGTTTGGGATCACCTGAAGTTTGAGAGTACAGAAATTACTACTACCAGTATATATCAGATTCGGGAAAACTTTGCTCAGATTTTCATTCACTCTGTACTTAGGCAAAACTCCCCTGATGTCATGAGAATGTGACCTAGAGCTAGCTGGAGATTTTCTGCCAAAATGGAATTTGCTTAGTCAATGGATATCCATGCCGGTGATATTCATGCTGGCAGAGGGGCCTGTGCTCCACTTAAGAATTATCCCACCCTTTCCTCTGAGTGAAACATATGGATGTAGTGATTCAGTACAAGATCTACACCAGGTTGTTGGATGACTTTGGACACTGCATGGGAATGAAAGGAAGCTCCAATAGGAAACTCAGCCTTGAAACGCACACTGTCTCCCAGTGTTAAGCTTGGAAAAGTCAGGGCCCATTAACTTCTAGTGAGGACACAGAGGCTCTACAATTGCTCTCTGTTGTATCTTAAAAATCCATCTGTGATTAGAACAAAAAAGTTTTATAGTTGACCTTCAATATTCCTACATGGGTCAATTAAGGGGAGCCAATAGGACTAGATACATTACAGTAATTCTCAGGTCAGAGTATTTCATTCCTACTGGACTAAAAAGCCATTGAGAAAATGCATCTACCCACTATTCAATGAAGAAGCAAATTGTACCTATCTGTGGCTGCATTTAAGATCATCGCTGCTAAATGATACAGTATCTACCACTCTTCCCTTTAACTTGCAGCCATTTATTTTGCTGCGGGAGTAGCAGCAGATTTATACCTTGCTAGTTCAGTGGCTCTGCAAGGTGTGTGGCAGGTTCACCCTGAATGCTAAGTAAGCTCTAGAGTTTGAAATATGAAAAGTATTTGGATAAGGCAGATAGGCAGTCTTGAAGACATAATCCACAGGAATAATGACAGGGGTCCAGTAAAGCCAAGGCAAGCACTTAAATTAATAGCAAGTGATCCATTAAAAGGATTATCCATGTGCTGTAACACTTACAATGCTTTATCTTGCAGTGGTTATGGCAGAGACTATATATTTTCCCCAAAACAAGTGGATTGGGAATGATTTATATAAGAAATGGTGAAGAGAAATTTATCTGACTTGAACATTTAAACATCAGATTTTTGGATCAAATCAGCACGTACCTTCAATGCAGTTGACAGTTGGGTAGTACCTAAGAGACCTGACCAGTCTACATTTAAAAAATGACCACTAATTTAGGGGTATCATTTTTTGGGATCTTATTTGGAAACACTGCAAAAGGTCAAATTGATGAGTGCTGCCCGCATGTCTCTTAAAGATATGTCAACTCACTATTAGTGATGTTTTTGCAATCCTAAACTGTGCAAGCAATGAGTATACAAGTGTGTATGTGATTTATGTGTGTGTAATTACACTTAAATAAATATTAAGGGCCATCTATTTGGTGCATAAGTAGACTTAGGCACCTAAGTATAGTCCTACTCCATCCTGTTCAGGTCTTGAAGATCTAGTAAAGCATTTACTTTTGTAACACACCATTAACGGACCCTGAAGACTGAGTCACGGAAGAGCAGTGAGGAAGAGGTGGGCTTACCCATCTTTTTAATTAACTGGTTTTCGGGGATGTGAGCAGAACGGAATAGAATTGCACTTAGGCCTCTAAATCCCCTTCTGTGCCTAAGAGGTGGAACAGAATCTGTACCTAACGGGCTGAATGAAGACAGGCCTGGAGGCAAAAATTTGTAATTTTACTTGACATCAAAACACACAGACATTGATTTTGTTGTCTTATTATAATCTACCTGCACTCCTGGACCCTCTTCCTTCTTCAGTGGATCTTACTTTTCCACTTGTCAGATTATCCTTTCAACTGCACTCCTTTTGTCTTTCAGCTAATTCTGATAGGCTGCCTATACATGTGCTGGTTCACGTTCTAATTAGAATGTGTCCAAGCAAACTTGATTAATCAAGTCTGCTCTGTGTTCTAATTAGGATGCTGCAGCGTGGCTTCACCGCCACGTGTATAAGCCCTTGCACATTTAAAACAGGCCGTGGGGGTGCTTTAGCTAAACCTCATTGAATAAGGTTTATATAAAGCATCCTGTAGCCAATTGTAATCCCGTGGGGACTTAATACATGTGATGGTGGGGCATTTTAATTAGAGCAGGTCTCTGGGCACTGCTCTAATTAAAGCACCCTCTATCCACCCCCGAGCATGTCTATAGGCAGGCATAATGTCTCTCTGCTCTTTTTGCAGCCTGTTTTTATTTACATATGGAGATTTTCACAGGCTATTGTTCTATTCTTACTTAGCACAAGCTGCATCTGTTTCTCTTTCAGACCCGAAGACAACTTTGTGTGCAAAAGCTTGTCTCAAATCTCTCCCAACCATGCAGTTGGTCCATCAAACATCTTGTCTCCCCAAACGTCTTGGGTAGACAAAACATTTTTCCCAGGGTAACTGGCATTCCAATGGTATCACAAAATAGCAGACAATACAAGCCTCAAGCTGGGGTAATATACTCTTATAGAATTACCACTGAAAGAATTAGGGATAAAACTCTACCAGTGTAATTAGTAGCTTAGGTCTCATCTACCCCTGTTTGGTTGGAGTAGCCATTTACTAAAGACAAACAAGCTATTACCTGGTCCCCTGCCATGGAAGGGTGAGGCATGGTAATAGTTGCCAGGACCCCACCATTGCTATACAGGCAGTCCTTGACTTAAGATGTTTCAAGTTACAATGAACGGCACTTATGACATTTATAAATTGACACCCTGTTTCGACTTTCTGACGTCATTTTCAACTTTACGACACTTGATCCAATGTGATGCCAGGCCAACAAACAAGTTTGCTGCGTCACCCATCTCCCTGGAGAAAATCTGTCCAAACTTCCTTGGACTCTTTCTTTGGGAAAGCAGACAAGACTCCAGAAAAACCTGCAGCCGAGACTCCTGAGAAGACTCCAGCCAAGAACCTTTCAAAAAGTCCAACCAAGAGCCCTTTAAAAAGTCCAGCAAAGTCACCTCAAGAAAGTCCTTCCAAATCAATATGATTGCTATTTACAATATAAATACATTAATATAGCTATATTACTCATCTATAATTGAGTACAACATTCTGGGTAATTGTTGGTGAAAATAGGGTATCGGGCCTTGGTTCAGGAACCCATCTCCCATTTATAAAATTGTTCCTATGGGAAAATCAGTTCCGAGTTACGATGTTTTGACTTAAGACCTGTTTTTCAGGAACCAATTGTGTTGTAAGTCCGAGGACTGCCTGTGCCTGTACCTGTCTGTTCCTGACATCTTTGTAATTTGTATTGGTGTACAAAACCAATGTAAATTACACTGGGGTGTGCTTCTGCCTGTCCAGTACCAAAGTCAGGCATTCAAAAGTTGGGACCAAGCAGAAGGAAGACTGTGTGCCCAGTTTTAATCTGTCCACACCTCTCCAAACCTTGTGTATATGCATTATGGCAGGGGTATCAAACTTATGGCCCGCAGGTTGAATCTGGCCTGTGGAGCTGGTCCCTTCAGCCCATGAGACTCCTGGAAGCTAGGAATTTGGGGGTGGATCTAGCAGGCGGCAGGATTTGCTGCAGAATCTGGGACTATGGGGCATGTTAGGCATGGCTGTTAGTGGCAATGGGGAGAGGGAGGACTATGCCTGCAAAACTCTGGATGGTTTGCTGTTGCTTGGCTTGCCACCTTCATTTCTGGTTCTACAGCCACTCCTACTGCTGCCTCCATTGGTTGTTCCACTGCCGCCAGATCTGGATTAATCCCAGCATGAGCCCTGAGGTGTGGATCTGGCCTGGGGACATGGGGTAAATTTGACCCCCGTGCATTATGAGATTATTTTAAATTGTATAATCACATATAATTTTTTTCCACTGGTTCCTCAACTAATTCTGCCCACAGAATGGATGGTGCTCAGTTGATGACTTGTTATTCAATATTTTGTTTTGCGCCTCGCTGTTCAATGTGTAACCCAATGCCTTATTTACTGCATACTACTTATATCCTGCTCTGAAGACAATTACAAATTTCCTCCTGATTTTTCTATGGCGCTCTTCAGTACAGTACCTGAATACACCATAGGCATTAATTAATTTATTTTCACAGCAGCCCTTTGTAGCCAGGTTGCATTATTATTATTCCTTTTTACAGATGGGAGTGGAAGTATTGAGCAGTTAAGGTCAAGGTGTCCATTAATTCGGAGTGCCTCTGAGATGTCAAGAACTGGATTTCTTAGAGTAGATTCATAGATTCATAGATGTTAGAGCCAAAAGGGACCTCACCAGATCATTGAGTCTGACCCCCTGCCCTGGGCAAAAAAGAGCACTGGGGTCAGATGACCCCCAACTAGGTGCTTGTCCAGCCTCCTCTTGAAGACCCCCAAGGTAGGGGAGAGCACCTCCTCCCTTGGAAGCCCATTCCAGGTTCTGGTCACCCTTACCGTAAAGAAATTCTTCCTGATGTCCAACTTAAATCTGCTTTCTGTCAGTTTGTGGCCAATGTTCCTGGTTATTTCAAGGAGTGCCCTGGCAAACACGGCATCTCCTATTTCTTGCTACCCTGCCCCCTGTGATGAATTTGTAAATGGCCACAAGATCACCTCTCAGCCTTCTCTTGCAGGGGCTGTAGAGATCCAGGTCCCTCAGTCTCTCCTCATGGGGCCTTACCTTCAGGCCTCTGATCATACGAATGGACCTCCTCTGGACCCTCTCAAGGTTATCCACATCCCCCTTGAAGTGCGGTGCCCAGAACGGGACATAGTACTCCAACTGCGGTCTGACCAATGCCACATAGAGGGGAAGTATCACCTCCCTGGACCTGTTTGTGACGCACCTGCTAATGCACAATAAAGTGTGGTTAACTTTACTGATCACTTTGTCACAATGACAGCTCATATTCATCTTGGAGTCAAGCTCAACACTTCTGCAAATCAGAACCCAGGTTTTTAAATTTGACAACCCAGGAAATGAGGAACACACAATTAGGGGTCACTTGTGGGAGAAAAATAAGGTTTAAATAATTTGCCCAAGAGCATAAAAGAACTCTGTGGCAGAGGTCTGGATAGAATTCAGATCTCCCAAGCAGCAATTAGCAGCCTTGATTAGACACCTTTCTCTTCCTGCCGTTCCTTGCCTCATTCATTGTGCACTGTTTTGCCTTGTAGAACAAGCCAAAATCCTGCAAACAACTCTTGTTTATTATATGGCCAGATTTACTGCCAGAGCAGGTTCACCCCAGGCAATGAATGGGGCAGGGCGCAGTAGAAATAAATAGTATGTGATCATGTAATTAAAGACTGTATCATAATGAATGTGCACAAGGGGGGCCAATTAAAATTGGGCAACTGTAATTCTTGCATTTCCTAACTTTTGAGTGCTTGACTGCAACTTTAGCATTCTCGCAGCATAGTTTTGTGTGCGTCATTGCCTCATTTTTTTCTTAGGTTTTTTTTTAAAGAGCAAATGGAAAGAAAAGACATTCCTTGTGTGGCCTTAAATAGCACTCACTTGGTTCATTACAAACCTTGAAACTCAAAGACCTCCCACACAGACCTCTGTCACTTGAGCTAATGCAGTAACTGATAGCTGCAGCATTTAATTCTTGTCCATGGTTAACCATAATATATAGGTATGAGAGGGAGTACTTCACAGAAGTTAGCTGACAGCAGAGGACACATTTTGGGATGGGGGTGGGGGGATGCGTTTGAGTGGACACAGCATCTCTTGCTCCTCACTTCCCAGGACTGACCCCTTCTGTCCCATCCCTTCCAGACTGTCCCAAGCCCTATCTCCAGCTATTCCAAGACAACTTTCTCTCCTGCCTTCTTTTCCCAATCCCAGGACCAATCTTCACACATTGGGGTCCTTTATTTAGTCTCATTCTTCTCATATAGCTACTCCTACTCCGGCCCTTGGCTTCCTGTCAAAGTTCTGCTCTTCCCTTCACCTGTTTCCTAGTCCAAGCCTCCCACATCCCAGTCTCATTACCCAGACACTCCAAGTCTTCCAAACCCTCTTCTTCTTCCTCTGATTTCAGTCTTCCCTAGACTCCAGCTTCCAGTTCAAGTGTGATAATGGTAAAGCTGTGGCTGATTAAGAACGTGAAGAGTACTTTAATCCTTAAAAAGCATGCCAGTGCATGGCAAATCCTTGGGAGGCCATGCAGGCTTTTATAAATGGCATGGTTTGAGAGTCAGCCTGAGTAAATTCTTTCATGTTTCATAAAGCTGGTTGTTAGTTGTGGGGTGGGGGCGCGGGGAGGGAGGGCAGCAGAGGATGTTACTTTTTTCCTCTGTACAAAATATCTTTAAAATGCCCCATAACATACAAATTGCATGGTATACCCACGTTTCTATAATCAGAACATGTGCCCCATTGAAATTGTGGTTGTAAGGCTTTTGAACTGCAGGTGGGAAACTAGGTTAGCAACACTCAACCCCATAAGCAGGGCCAGTTGAGCTTGGGCCTGCTGATTTGTTCCAGGACTGCTCTTAAGGAGCTCTTGCAGCACCTGGCCCTGCTGTGCAACAAACTGGCTTCTAGCTCTTGTCTGTGTAACTTCCCTGGTGCCTGTTCCTGAATTCCTTCCTGTGCCCCCAGCCTCTGAACTTCAGAGCCACGGTTTGATTTTGGCTCGCTTTCTGACATCTGCGTCTGGTAACACCTCTGGCTCGGCTTGTGAACCCTGGTTGGCTTTGGCTTGCTCCCAGCTACAGATACTGGTAACATGCCTGGCTTTAACCACTAGGCTGAACACCTTGGTAGACCCTGACAGTGGTGCTGGGAATTAAAGGTGCTCTGTGAATACGCTGTGCAAGTAGAGTTGGAATAGACACTCTTATGATCTGTATTAGTTAATAGATGACCTGGAAATGTGCAGGACTGGGCTTGACGGCCCCTTTAGGTCCCTTCCCATCCTATATTCTTACCTACCATGGCAGAAGATTTTCATTTTAGTTCAGCTGGAGGCATCTTACTTGTCAGAACCAGGCAGCAGAAGCCCATTGCCATGTGTCAGGAACATACAGTCTGCACAGCTTCACTCTCTTCACTCTCTGGAGCCTAATTTAGCCTCTGGGTCAGTGCTTTTCTACTACTTTTTTAGTTTCCTCATTTTTTAAAGATGCGATAATATTCTCATTGGAATCTTTTCCAAGGTAGAACAAAGAGTAGCAAGATGAGGTCATTTTTCTTCAATAAGAAAACAGCATTCTTGGGAGGATCCTAGGTTATCAGAGCACTAGGGAACATTTACAATAATATGTTGCGCTCCTTCCTAAATTATCTGGCACCAAAAGAGAGAAAGGGGGAGATGGAAGCATGGTGTTTAATTAGCCCAACATTAAGAAGTTGCAGAACAAAGTCTTCATTCCCTAATGGGAAAATTGTGCAGTCAACAGGCTGCCTCTTCCACAGCGATGTACAAAGCCTGCATCACTGTGGCAGACATTTGACAGGTGTAAAATGGCCTCACTCCTTTGATTTCAAGGAAGTTACAATGATTGACACTATTTGAGGAACTGGTCCATTGACTTGATGGCAGTATACTAATTTACACCAGCTGGGAGTTTGGCCTATTGCTTTCAATTGAGCTACGGCAATTTAGGACAGCTGGAGACTTGCTCCGCCATCTTCACTGTAAGGCCTCCAGAGAGTAATCTACTAATCTCATCTAATGGGGCAAGGAATCATTCAGAAGTCCTGGGTTCTTCTCTTCCCAGCTCTACTGCTGCCATACGGAGGGTAACTTTCTTTTTCTGCGTTCGGGTGAGGCTGCCCCAGACCTGAAAAAACGAGGGATATGGTAAGTAGCTGACAACGGTGTTCAGGGGTCCACGAATGTCTGGGGTGTTCCCTTGAGAGTTTTATGTACTGTAACTTTCAAGTTTTATGTTTTGCCTACCATATCTGTGACACGGTTACTCCTTATAGCTAGCTATACATGTTAATTAGTCCTTAATAGGCAAGTGTTACTATCCTCATTTTAAAGACAGGCAAACTGAGGCAAAGAGAGGCAGAGAGAAAGAAATGGCTAATATTTTAAGCTAGGCAAATGAAAATGATAAATAAGGAACACATTTATTAGCAAGGAAGGCAGTTAACCCTTGGAGAAGACCACCCAGAGAAGTACTAGCTTCTCCATTTTTTTAATGTCTTGAGAAAGAGAGAGAAAGGAAAGAGCTATGACCCGACACCAGCAGGATTTGCTCTTTCCTTACAGAACTAATTTGCCACATCCGCAATTGAAAATATGAATCTTCTCAGTCATCTGTGGACTGACAATGACTCCCTATGTATGGAAGCCTCATCCTCATACTGAGGGACTGCCAAGGTCTTAACATCAAGACTGGATGGCTTCTGTCAAATTATTGGGCTCAATCCTGGGGTAGCTGTAGCTGAAATAAATTCCTTCACAAGTATTTTAAAGGAGGTCAGGCTACACAATCTAATGGTCTCTTGTGACCTTAAAAAGATCTGAGATGCTAAGACTTTGCTCCCACTTAAGCAAAGGTCAAAATTCCTGTTATAATTTCTTTGGGAATAGGACTAGCCCCTAAAAATCAAACCAATGCCCAGTGAAGTCATTGTGAGTGTTTGCTATCAGTTATAAGGCCCAGGTCTTAAGAGGTACTTAGGTACTTAATTTTTTGGGCTGGAGAGAGTTACTCATGATTACAGGGAAGATGGGATGGACACTGGGCTAGAACCCAGGGCCTTGCCACCCTTCTCTTTACACACTAGACAGACAGCATATGCACCTTGATGTCAATTCTGGAGGGGCCTGGTACCTGTAGTTTAAATTATTTCCCTTTGCCCCTTTAAGAAGTGCGCACATTTTACAAACTAACAAAGTTGTTTGTGCATATTTTTACAAACGTGCTCTAATACCATGACTCCTTTTGGCTACAGGCCCAGCTGCTGTATAATAACCTTGATGTCCATTATGCATCCTTGCCTCCTGCTGTTGAAGGCTTATGATTCCCATCACAGAACAGCCTGTGATGACTGGGGCCTGGCTCTTAATTGCTGAGAGCTGCTCAATATTTGTAGAGTGGCAGTGTCCATTTTCTTCAGAAAAGCTTCATGGGGTAGTGTTATGAGTAATAAAAAGGATCAAAGACATTAGCTGCTATCCTGAGAGGAGAAAATCCCTTGTTGGTAGGTAGGTAGGGAGATGGATAAGAGTAGGATTTAAGAGAAGGGCTTTATTAAAGATCTGGGAAGATGAATGGATAGATGGAGAGGTAGATAAACTAGGATCTATGAAGACAGATTAAGACTTATGAGGATGGATAGATGGAAGGACACATAAGGATCACGGGTCATATGTGATAATGTAGGGTGGATAAAAAAATTGATTCTGCAAATTATATGTAAAATCTGCATTGGATGTAGGCAGGCTAGCAGTGCATAGCATATTGATCTGCCTCCTTCAGCAATCTCACACATGCATCGTCTGTCCTAACAAAAACGGTGCAATGGACATAACCCGCAACGTAGGCATGCCCACATATGGCCCCTTTGCTGTACATGCTGTCCTTTGCATTTATTGGGAATAAAAGCTAAAGAAATATGTAAAATTAAAAATAGATTTCTTTTTTCCTTCCCTTATGTTGCTAATCTTACTGTTCCTCAGTCTCAAGCACAGGATCATTCAATGGATAATACTTCGGAAGTCACTGAGTGGACTTCTTTTTATATATAATTAGATGTTGTAAGAGTCATCAAAAGAGCAGAGTGAATCAAGTTGGACAGCTCTAAATGGTAACTGACTTCTCAGGAGTCCCCCAAAACTGGGCCCTGTTCTGTCCTATATTACACCGTTTTTGTCATCCACAAGCAGCACATATGAGAATGATGTTGAAACAAGGCAAAGTGAACACGCACAGCCTCAATCATAGCTCAGGTGAGTCACGTGTTGTAGTGGAGAGCAGTGAAGGAGCTCAGGGCATGGGGGTGTTCTCTGAATAGCAAGTGGTTTTGTAAGGGGTGAAATGTCTGGAAGGTGAAGAAACTCCATATTCCATCCACTCTTCCATGCAGCATGCAGTCTGAGCTGTACTGACCCTGTGTTGCTGTGCCCACGCTGGCAGCATCTCTTTGTTTCTTGTGCATCTCTCCTGAGTTTTACTGGGAAAAGACAGCTATGGAATACACACAGAGGCAGGAGCAAGGCCATGGGAATTATAGTACTTCCTTATGCAGCATGTGCAGTACCGTGCTTGCATCACATCTTTTTAATGCTCGATGTCCCTCTGCTGATGGAGTGGCCTGCCACTCCCAAATGTATTCACTGAAGAAGCGGAAACACTTTATCTGCATTGGGTGATTAACTTCCCATAAGCCAAGAGAGTTTGCAGAGCTAGGCCTCGATACTGGCACTGGCAAAGGGAGCAAGGAACAGCTGCTCCTCTTCACCCTGGGAGTCTTGTAGTGGGAGGAGCACCCAGAGAGTAGAGAATCATCATCGTTGGTGTGGTCAGTGTTCCCAGGAGTCTATAGATGTTAGGGTCGGAAGGGACCTCAATAGATCATTGAGTCCGACCCCCAGATCATCGAGTCCGACCCCGAGTCCAGTGATCTGTAATTGAGTCATGACTCTTAGAGGCAGTAGACAGTGGGTATAATTTAGGGTACCCTTGGGCTGCTCCATTACACTGGCATGGAGCTGCCTTAGAAGGGACCCCAGCATCAGGGAGCTGTAAGCAACTCCATAATGCCCCACTATTGGCTGTTTCATAGTATCTCTAATTTTTATTGACTGGGTCCCCACACTGTAGTCACCCCTAATCTCCAGGGGTCACTGCAAGTGTGTTAGTATGTAAGACATTCCCCAGGGCCTGCTGGATTTTGGTCTCTTTGTTGAAACACCCCAGTCCTGACTGCAGCTCCCTTTTGTAAAGGGGATATCGGGAACCAGATTAGAGCCACTGATCTCACACAAGCCACCAGCCCAGGTTGTAGTTTGCTGTCCCAGTAGTTTGTCAATGAAGGACAAGAGAGCTACTTCTCCCTGTATCAGTGTGATGGGCATGATTCTCATTGGCCTTTGGGTAAAGGGGCCAAGGGTCTACAGAGACCTTGGCCAAGGGCCTATTTAATCCTTGGACTCTCTGTTGAGACCAACAATAGGGGGCTTTCCTGTACTAGTATGACAACAGATCCTGGCACCAAAAGGGGGTGAACAAGCCATGGCCACACCTCACTCACCCCATCTGCAGGCATGCTTTAACCCTGAAAATTTATCAGCAAAGCTGCTTCAATCTTGTCCCTCTGCATCTGCTTTCAAGTCTTCAGTCTCATGTGTCTCAGAATGTATCTTAGGGATGAGCCCAGCGTGGCTTTACCAGCATATTTTTGGATGTTGTGTGTGTCAGTGGGTAGATGTGGGCAGGGTGTTCTCAGGGCCCCTTTGCTGGGACCTGCAGCCAGAGCAGTGTAGACAAGTCCAAGAAAAATATATGAAACAGTGGGCACTTTCCAAGCTGGAACCACTAACCCACTACCATACCCTGAGCCACCAACTCCCTGCTCACACCAATTCTGAGTGTGTAGCATGCCAACACAGTCTTCAACCTCTTAAAGGTATCATGGGATACTGAACAGTCTGGTTTCTTCTGCCTTGCTGTCTGACCGGCTGCAAACTAAAATGGCTAGCTGCTTCTCGCTTCCTCTATGATGGCAACTCCAGCACTGAAACAAGGAAGGCAGAGCCCCTGACTGTCAGCCTCTGAGGCGACATTGTTTTACACTAGCTGAGCTGAGCATGCAGCCCAGAAAGACTAGATGTGGAGTGCAACACCCGCAGATCTCAAATGAGCAAGCAGAGCCAGGGCTTTTTCAAGGAGATTGCTCTGGTGCACTGCCATTTTCAAATTTTCATTCTGATCTCTGGCCTGATGAAATGGGTGGAGGGCAGCCCTGGCAATGTAGAAACTTGTCAGGACTGTACGTTGATTGTGTTTAGGAAAAGGGGGATGGCAAATAAACAGTGTCTGCAACTGTCTGAGTGCAGTATCTCACCTCTCCGACTGTAAATTTGCTTAATATTATAAGCTGCAGCAGCAGAAAGGTCAGGCTTGGAAAACATTTCTTTACAGTCCCTTAGACAGGCAATAGTTTTCAATTATTAACACTCAACTTGCAAAATTTGAACTCCTGCAGGCTGGAGCAATTGCATCCCTGTGCCAGGCTGGCTCAAACCGCAGACGCCTCATCAGCTTTTCTTCTGATCTTGGCTACCCCAAGCTATTTCCTGAGGTTCCTACACAGCTTTCCTCTCTCCTCTGGCATCACTTAGCACCTCTGTAATTCAGAACAGAGCTCCTATTACCCCCCATACAAACAGCCAAGTGCAGACTTGGCTGCTCTCTGAGTGCAGCCAACTGTTCAATGCTTAGCCTGGGTTCTTTGAACCTGGAAAGCATCTGGCTTGACCCAGATTGTGGACAGAAGTGCAGCTTCCAGCTGTAACTCAGAGCAATTTTTGCAAAGTGTTCTGAGTTATAACGTTACCTAAACCAAACAGAAGTTCACTGTTGGTTCGGGGCTGGGGCAGGGGGGAGAGGGGGAAGTCTAGCTGCCCTCTGGGAGCCTGCAGCCAGGGAGGAAGCTTGTTCTTGGGGCTCCCCAGCTGATGCTGAAGGGTGGGGTAGGTGAATTGGAGCCCCGTAACCTCAGGGGGGAGGGGAGGTGGGCTTCAATACACCTGACCCTCCCTCCAAGGGGGGCTGAAAAACCCTCAGACTGAACTCTCTCCACTCCCTTTCCCCCCTCCCATTCGGGATGCGGGACAGACTGGGAGCTCCACAGACACATATCACAAAAGATGCTATATTTTGAAACGTCTTTATCTGATACCTCGTGCAATAAGGAGTCAGATTTTCACCCAATGGGCCATTTTTGAAGCTGTCTGCAGCTGAAAATTGTCTCTTCTGTCTACACTCTGCCCAGGCAGAGCAGAAACAGGCACAGCTGTATCTGAGCCAGGTAGAAAGTGGGGGTCTTCTCATTGGGAAAGGCTAGGTGGAGAAGTAGCTCTGTCTTGATGCTCCATGAGGAGTCAGGGCACTTGGGATCTGCCTGTGGTCCTGCCACACAAATTTTGTTGTCTGACCTTGGGCAAGTTGTTGTGATGCAAATGTTCAAAGGTGACCACTGATTTTGGCCAGTCAACTAGATCCAACCCTTTTCCCCCCAATATTCCCTAAACATATAGATTGTCTTCAAATGGATGAAGGCTGAAATGGCTCTGTGTTGGCTTTCCCTGCGGATCCTGTCATCTAAACAGGATTAATCTAAAAAGTAAAAACACTCTCAAAGGCTGCATCTATACATGTGCCTGACTGTGCAGTACTAAATGACTGCACAGTAACTGCTGGTACTGAGCAGTCCCGGCGCTGCGTGTGTCATTTCTGACCCTACTGCACAGTAGTGGCGGCACCATGGTTTGTACCCGCTGACACTACATCGCCATAGCGACAAGTTACATCACCATAGCTTGTTACTATGACAACGTACACCCGGTGTACCATAAGTATCTACCTGTGGAGCTAATGTGAAACAGCTCTAAATGCAGACAATGACATCCCACATAGACAACCCCTTCGTTTGCTCATCTATATTCCCTGATCTGTTGTCTTCCCTCTGAACAGGACTCAGGAGTGGAGTCTAGATATTTTTAAACTGCCATGTCTCTCAGGTCACCATGTTAGTGAGAGCCAAAATCAATGTAGGGATTGATATCATTGCAAGCTGAAAGCTGTTACCACCCATCTTCTGTCCAATCCGTCTCCGTTCTCCTCCTTCTCCCATACTTTGCCTTGAGCTCCCAGCCCTCTGCCTTTTCAGGTCCCGATTCAAAACACTTCAGTGGAGGCTCATTCACCATATGAAATATTATGATGATTATTTTATAGTTGATAGTTTCCTTTCTGCACAAGGACTTCTTACTGGACAAACAGATATCAGGAAAATGGCTTCTACTCCAAAGAGTTGTGGTCTAAACAGTGGCAACTGTTAGGTGCTGGGAAGAGTGCTGTGCCTCTATGTGATGCCTCTGTGAGCACGTTTTGCTCCAGGTATTTTTGCTTCCTGTCGTGGAATGCAAGAATCGTTCTATTATTATAACAAAGAATTTGAATCTCTGCTTTTAAGCGCAGAACTGAACTCAGCCTAAATTGCTGAGCCGTGACTGCTACATCAGTAAACAATAATGATAATAAGTCAGTCAGTCTTTGCACTGGATGTTCTCGCATGTACCCAAACGTGCTCCCTGCCCTGTGTTATACTGACGTGACCCATCCACCCCCAGAGATGCCACAGCCTGCTCTACGGGAGCTGAGCTAATATGCCCTTTGGCTGCTCTGTCCACCCGTGGGCACAATCTAGTGGCCTCAAAAGCCTTTTCCTTTTACAGAGCTGCATGGAGGGGTGAGGCCAGGCTGAGGAGGCTTGATCACATCTTGGCATTGGCAGTTCTCTGGCTTGTCAGTGAGTTTATTATAATTATCAGTATTCTCAGCTGATTTTTCCCCCTAGCTAGTCACTGGATCTTGGGGTAGCATAAATCATAGTTTCATTTGGTATATATTGGGACGATGCTGGTTCACATCAGCTCAGGATTGAGACCCATTGTTTTGGATAGTGTTACAATGATTTAAGTGATCTTGGGATTTGACCCCACTGACTCCAGTGGGACTATAGCTGATTTGCATCCTCCGGGGATCTGGCCCTGTCTACTTCAGCTTGCACAGTGTGTTAAGTCAGATGCGTTGCTGCCAGTATACTGCCCCTTAGGGCTCACGCCAGAGAAATTCAGGACTTGCCACTCCTACTGCAGTCACTCCGCTGCTCTGAGGATGTGGTCCCTTAGGAAAGTGGTACCTCCAGGGAGAATGCCACCATGACGACAGCTGGAGATGGGCTGATGCTGAGATGTCACCCTTCGCAGCACTGCCCTTCCCCAGGCATCTTCCTGGCTAGTTGCTTGCAGAAGGCATGTCTGATGGTGAGGGACAACCACGTGGCAAGTTGGTTGCTAAGCCTGGATGAAAATCAACAGGGGACTGAGCGGGTGGAGGATTTTAATACCTATCCATCTCTAACTGCTACATGAAGGGAAAGTTCAGTGGTTGTCGATATTACCCCGCTGTGATAAAAGCTTAAGAAGCTGCTTTTGCAGATGCCCGCTGCAAGGCACGCACTGTAAACGTTTCCAGCATGAAGAGATACATCACAGCTCATGGCTGTTCCCACTGAGAAAGATCCCAGTTCCATCTCCTTTTCAGGACATGGTTATGAAATGCAGTCTACTCATACTGGCACAATCAAATGCACATTGTTCCCTGGAAAAATAGGACATTACTGAATTAATAATAAGGATCCTTAGCTCTTCTACAGCACATTTCAGAAGTAGATCACAAAGTGCTTTACAAAGAAACCTAGTATTATTCCCTCTGTTTTACCAATGGGGAAAGTGAGGCATGGAGCAGAAGTGACTTACCTAAAGTCACCCAGCAAGTGAGTGGCTATACCAGACATAGGCTAACCCAGATGGCTTGAGTTGCTGTGCTTGATTCTACCCAGATGGCCGCGCTCTGTATGCGAAAGAAGATGAAAGATTTTGAATCTTTGCAGCAGAGACGAATTAGAGCAAGGAAATAAAAGTGGCCCATATATATGGTGACTTCATGGCAATTTGGAGCTAGACTGTTCTCAGTGGTGGCAGATGACAGAACAAGGAGCAATGGGCTCAAGTTGCAGCAAGGGAGGTTTAAGTTGGATATTAGGAAAAACTTTCTCACTAGGAGGGTGATAAAGCACTGGAACGGGTTAGCTAGAGAGATGGTGTAATCTCCCTCCATCGTTGGAGGTTTTTAAGGCCTGGCTCGACAAAGCCCTGACTGGGATGATCTGGTTGGGGATGGTCCTGCTTTGAGCAGGGAGTTGGACTAGATGACCTCCTGAGGCCCTTCCTTCCCCTGAGTACTTTAAATGGGCGATGTCTATCTAATGGGATTTTCAGGAACCACTGGACCATATGGGGAGAGAAAAGGTATGCCATGGGATTCCTGACTGTTGAAATAAGGCTTTATTTTGTATTGTTATGGGTTGGGTGTAATTCCTGCTGTTTTTTGTAAGAGAGTTGTACGAATCCATCCAACAACTTTGTGGAACCAGAAAGATGAAGCAATAGCAGCCTTAACATAGGGTCATGTCACCATCCAAATCAAAGGCATAGGCAGGCAGGCAGTTTGTGATGGCAGATGGTGGTGTTGCTTGGTATTGGTTTGTGAATGTTGGTGTATCTCTGCAAAATGGGCAGAAAGGGCAGAAAAAAAGAGGGATGCTAGCAGTGTATCACCACCCTACATTCAAATAGATGTGCATCCACACCTCATGCAGAACACGATTCCAAGCTGTGCATAAGTACTTTCCTCCATTGTGAGAAATGACCGTTTGCTTCCTATCTTTTAACCGGTTTTTAGTTAATGAAACAACCTTCCCTTTGATCCCACAACTACTTAGTTGCATTAAGAGCCATTGGTGAGGGACTATGTCAAAGGCTTTTGGAAAATCCAAGCATGCCATATCAGCTGGACCCAGCTTATTCACATGTTCACAGACGCTTTCAAAGAACCCTAGTAAATTGGCAAGACATGATTTTCCTTGAGTAAAGCCTGTCTCTTCTGCAGAATATGGTATTTAACCACATGAAATAGTAATTGTATGGTGTATTATAGATTCAATCAGTCTGCTGGAGGTAGGGCTGAGATGTGGTGGAGCTGTGCCGAGGTGAAGGACTAGACAAATGGAGCATTGGTGGTGACTATGACAGAGCCAGAGCTGCTTGAGAAAAGCAACTGGTTAAGATCAGACTGTAGTGACAGAAAAACAGAGCAGGTAAGAAAACTCAGATGCTTTGTCACACCTCTCACTGCACTAAGCTTTATTTTTGTAAGCACCAACTTTCCCCGAAAGCTTTTATTTGCAGGCAATAAAAAAGTCAGGGAGGAAAGGGGAGCCCAGCATGGTCACTGCACATAGAGCTGCTGCAGTCGGCACTAAATTATAGCAATCCTCCATCTGTTCTAACACACACTACAACCTCCAGCCCAGAGCAACCTTTAGTATGGATTGGCATTGTGTGCCTGCATATGGAGGAGTGTGCGTCTCCACACACGCAGCGCTTTGTTCTCCATTAGTCTCTTGGGGGATCGGAAAGGGGGCAGTTCTGATGATACAAAATAAATCTTACTTACGGATTATGCTGGCATCCAAACTCTGAAAGTGCAACTGTCTACGCTTACTGCAGTTGGGCATACACAATATTCCTCCTAGAGCCATTTCAACTTCATTCCTTCTCACTTCACTGGGCTCTTCCACCACAGCAAATCTGACAGAGCCAGGAAAGACAGCAAAATCATGTGTGTTTTGTGCTGGAATGGCAGTTTTTCTTTTCACTGAAACTTTTGCTACTTCTGGCACCAGCCATTTCAGCAATTCTGAGTCATTTGGACCCTTGGTAAATCTTTCCTACTTTTGGTCCCTTGAGCAGGCTCTTGGTTCCTTCTTCATTATTCAACTCCAGAATGTCTCTTCTTAGGTCCTATGGATTCCAGTGTAGAATATATTGGGTTAGGTCCTGGGGGGTGTAAACCGATATATTTCCATTGACTTTCATGGAGCTTACTCCACCTGTGGGTTTAGCACCATGACTTTATGTTCCAACAGCTGTCTGCAGCAGGGAGGTACTGCTGCACCTGTTTTATGGAGGGGCCACACAATACATGGTAACAGGGAAGTGACTTGACGAATGTCATGCAGGCTGAGCCTGGAACGAAAGCCTGATGTCTTGAATCACAACAGCTGCCCTCGAGTCTTCATCTCAAGACCATCCTCCCTTTTGGAATCAGAAGTTTTCCTGAGTTCCTCTGCTTTTTCCTTTAACATCCACGAACACTGGTTTTCCCCTTTCCCACCTTTGGTGGAATAGACCTCTTTCACAGAACTTTCTCCTGGCCCTCTGAATTATTCCACTACAGGATGTTACGGATCAGGGCCCCATTGTGAGAGCTGCTGTACAGACACACAGACAGTGACAATCAGGCCCTGGCCTGTCTTTGTAGGCAAAAGGTGAAAAAGACCCAAGGAGGGGAATGGGATTTGGTGAGGTTAGTTGAAACCTGGCTATCCTGCCTGCTAGCCTGTTGTCCAAATGAGAAACCAGACGGTTTCTCTGATATTCTACCCAAAGTTGCATTGATACGAGGTGCTGGCTCTGATTCTATTTTATCATTGATATTAATCTGCTTGCACCTTCTGGAGTTGCATCTTGAAAGACTGGAAATGTATTTGTTTCTGTCCTTCTAAAGTAACGCATGCCATAGAGTGGGTATGCTGCTCTTTACAATGAGCTCTTTAGTTAAGTCATTACCACATTAATGAGACCTCACCCAAAGCCACTAAACGCAACTTGAAAAGAACATCTCTGTGCTGCAATCGAGATGGATGGGAGCAAACAGGGCATGTTTGTAAAGTTATATTTAGTCAAATCAAACTGGAACTCATTAAATACAGGAAGGTAATTCATGGAATAATTCACTTCGGTTGAGACTGAAAGATTTGGGGAGCCTGAGCTTGTTTGATTGAAAACAGCTTATTTGTGCTCCAGTCTGTGCGACTAAGTAAAAATATGAATAGAAAGTGGAGTGCTTCTGTCACTTCTATGTCAAGGGCCTAAATGGGGAATACTTCATTAAAATGGGAACTTGACAAATTCAGACTAGAAAAAAGGCACACATTTGTACCAGGGAGGGTAATTAACCACAGGACCAATTTAGGGACCCGTTGGATTTTCCATCATTTGTAGTCATTCAGTCAAGAGCATCTCTCTTGATAAAGGATCTGCTGTGTTGCAAACAAAAGTTATGGGCTTAACAGAGCAGTTATTGCTGTGTTAGTCTGGTCAAGGCAGACGTGATTATCATAATTACCTCTTGATTTTTACTAGTACTGTAATATCCACCCTGTATAGTTTGCATTTCCCTTCTGCTTTGTGACTTGTGCTGCACTTTGCACCAGTCCTTAGCAGGTATGAAGACATAAGGAGTCAAACCCAGGGAGGGATGCTAGGTCCAGCCCAGGCCAAATTCAAACCCTTTCCCCAGTGATTCAATAGAGTGGTTCTGAGATCCTAACAATGGCTTCAGAACCCACAATGGATCTCGGTTCTTCTTGTAGCCCACTGGGATTTAGAAAAACCAGGTACAATTCCAGGTAGGAATTGTTTTTCCAAGAGGCATGTCCAGAGGGATTTTCCTATTGGGCTAAAGCTGTCATGGTCTCTGTGTGGTAATCCTGATATGGACCAGAGTGACAGAGAGGGTTGTTTTAGTTAAACTGTTCCTAGGTAAGAAATGGAAGAGTGGGAAAAAGGAGATACAACTGATGTATAATACAAATGGACAAAGCTGCCCAGGGGGTGAGGGAAAGACTGGAATGGCAGAGGGCAGCAGAGTAGGGACCCACCGGTACAGGGGCAGTGGTGACTTTTGTTGGCTGCACTGATTGCAATAGGGATTGCATAATTGCCAGGAGCAGCTGCTTCTTTTCATGTATCCCTCCTGCCCCATTTGCCTGGTCCATTTATGCTGCTGGCAGAGGAAGCAGCAGAATAAGACTAAGAAACACTGGCATAAGCTGAAGTCTTTGTGCCCCTTGTCCTCAAGCCGGGGCTATTGATGTCTCAATCACATGCATATCTTTGGGTGCCCCGCACCCCAAATTTTGCTTCTTGCTCTCCCTCATGATCCATCATTAACCTGCATTGATTACCAAGATAACCTCTGCTAATTTGCTGCTGAGCTGCCCGTTGGAAACAGTACAGTTCCCAGTAGCTACAATGATCACATGTGGTCATCAGGGTCAGCATCGTGTCCTGCATTGCTGCCTCTGTTCTTAACAAGGACTGGGATGCTTAACATCTCAAAAGTTAAGCCTGGGTCCTAGTGTGTGAGTTAAAGATGGATGGCATGCCCTACCTCCACCCCCCTCCCCGACTCTGCTTTGCACAGCTCACGAGGTGGCTAGAGAACCATGCCATGCATCAAGCCTGGGAATCTCCAAGCAAAAGAAAAGGCTTTAAACAAAATACAATTTTACAGTTCATTTCAGTTAATCACAGAGTCTATGTTCCAAAATGATCTTCTCAGAATTGCCTATGGAGAAAAGCAGTGGCTGATTGGCATTCCATTACTACATGGCTAAGCCATTTATAATGCAAAAAAACAGACTTGATGGAAAGATTTGATTCAGTTTTCAAGCTAGACTAATTCAAAACCCAGTGCTCTATAAATCAGAGCAAATGTTCTTTATAGAAAAAAAAATATAGCCAGAGCCCATGTGTAGTATCAGATCTATGATTTATGCCTATATTCCATTAAATTGAAGGACAAGTGAGGGGAGCACAGGGCTGTCACTGAATATTATATCCTAAGCTGCCCTATAACGAACATCGTCGTAATGATTAACGAATCACAACCACATCCTGGGAAACTTTCTGAAAGGGTACATTTTCATTAGAGATGGGCTCCTGCCAAATCTTAAATGCAGAGCCACTTTTCACTGCTACCTCCTGTCCATATCAAAGGAGCAAAGCCCCATGCAGGACAGAGGTTGGGGGTGGCGGGGGGAAGAGTCATTTTCTTTTTTTCACTAGGTCTCTGGTAATGAGCATGCAATAGCAATCAGTGTAACATGGACATATATGCTCACATATGCAGTCCTATGCTGGCCATGTCTCTCTAGTAAGCCTGCCATGCTCCACAGAAGCACCCTCAAAGAGGTTGTGTTGATCTGGGCTGGCTGCTTTCTCAACTGGAAGCAACATGTCTTTGTCTACATCCATATGGCTATTTGTACAGAGTAGTTAACACAGCTGAGTGACAGGTCTAGATAGCCCATCCGTGGTCTCTCCAAAAGTAGCTACAATGCTTCTGGGAACAGCCTGTCTTGAGCAGCACTGCGGGCTTGAGGAAGCCACTCGGGAACAGAGGAAGGTTTTCCTGTAGACGTAGTTGCTCACAGGTATGCTTGGTGATGTGTGCACTCCCATTCCCACAGCCATGTGTATGCAGCTGCGTGCTCCCTTCTGTACATCAGAGGCATAACTGACAATGTTGGTGCCTTGTGTGATGCAGGGTGGCAGGGGGAGCAGAGGGGAGGGAAGGGAGGTGAATGCTTGCTTCTGTCTCACAGGGGCTACTGTAGTAGTGACAGTGGTGTGGGCTGCTACTGCCTTGTCGCAAGCTTCTTGAACGCGGGCTACAGTGGTGGCAGCAGTGTGGGTTCTGCAGGAGCTGTCTGAACATGCCGCTTTGCTTGCCCCCCCCTTCAAGTTATGCTATTGCTATACATACAGGCATGTCCACTCAGATATGTGCAGCCATGCACATGCTGACACGTTCCAACACACCTCCACCCACCCTTTCCCCTGTATGCACACCTACCTGCCATCTCATCTATCCACCTGCCCATGCAAGCTCACTCTCACGCTTGTGCACATACACAGAGCTACCACTGGGGCTGTAGGACCAGCAGTGAGTTAGTTTCAGGTCTTTTTTTCTTCACAATTATTTGACATAATGTCTTCAGCTGTACTAAACCCTGGAGTTTCCCTCCCTGATTGCTCTCTATTCTCTTCTTCTTATACCCGTCATACTCTCCCATTTGTCAGGAGAGGCAGGGACAATGCAGACGTTCTCCTTCCCTCTCTATGGAGTGCTAGGCCACTTACAGAAGTCCTCAAGTTCTGGCTCCAGTGCAGAGCACTGATGATTGCTGCTTTACCACCTCTGCTAAAACACCCAGCAGCTGGGAGGAGTACTGATTAATATTCCTAGCAGCCCAGCTCAATTAAAGGATGAGGTTTGCCCATAAAGCAGGGGGCACAGGTAAAGCTACGGGTTTATTAGATTTAAAGAAGTGAGGCACCTGGGTTCATTCTTTAGGGCCCTAGATTCCCAGCAGCTCTGTACACCTAGGTTTGATAGTCAGCTTGCTTAAACTCCATGGCAGACACAGGAAGATTAGTGGCTCCTTCGTCTGCTAGGCTGCCCTGGCATCCAGATCTATGACTTTAATAAAATACGGTACATTAAAAAAAACACAAAAACTGGCAAGTAAATCTTGCTGCTGGCTGGTGTTGGCTGTGGGAATACACCATGTGGAGCCCATGCACACAGCCCACTGCTTTTTTATGAAGTGCTTCTCATATGCCAAGGTACCTCAGAGCACTTTGCAGAGTAATAAGTGATTGTAAATCCAAGTAGTATGGAGGGCATGCCACTCTGCATGAGGCAACAGCTCTCTCCCGTTCACACAGGAACACAAACACACACACATACACATGCACACTTGGATGTGGAAATCTGATTACAGAGAGCGTGGGGACAAACCTTGAATTTTGTAAGAAGATGTTTAGCTTTCTACAACAAGAGGGCAAGGAATGAAGAGTATGGACCCAGCGGATGGACCCAATGAGACAACTGGGGTTATATAGTTAGGGTATGGCTGCAGGGGTTTTTTTTTTAGTGGATGTCCCTTAGGTTTGAGGATGCATTTCCCACTAAAGGACTATGGGATAAAATGCATTACCAGTGCCAGGCACAGGGATTGGAACAAAGGATTCTCCCTTCCCAGGGTTGTGACCCTATTACAGGGCTTCAGAGTTGGGCTCCCTCTTATTAACCCTCTTTCTGGACCCATACACCTTGGATTTCTTTTCTACACAATGGCTTGGCTTCAGCTTTATGCCCCTGTCCTTGCATGCAGCTTGATGGTTAGGGCATTATCCTGGGAGACAGGCGATGAGGGTTTGGCTGTACCTCTGGCTGAGGAAGACCTAGATGCCTCATTTACTGACTGAGCAATATAACTATGTGGTTATTACATAAATGTGGTTGTGACTGCACCCTTCCGCTGCTTTAAAAGAAAAGACTGAGCCAGCCAAAGGGACCCAAAGGGACAACCCAGTTTCCCTATGCTGGGCTAGCACTGTGATCACTAGCTTGCAGTAGAGCAAAGTGGCCCAGGGTTATTTCAGTCTTTGTTTGGTTCCCTTAGACCTTCTCCATGCAAAGGCAGTTTCATAAAGGACCCCCGTTTTATGAAAGCAATCAAGGTACTGATTATACCAAACCGATGGGGAATTTGTTCCTCCCAGTGATTTTTCACACCCACATCTCCCTCCCTATACACTGATATTTGCAATTCTTCTGTAGTAAAACATAGGCTGGAGCCAGGGATTGTTCATATATGTTGGCAAGTTAAAACTCATAGAGAAAAGACTGCCATTCTTCAGGAAACCTCACTGACATCTTAAAAGCCACATCTGAAATCCCTGAACAATTAAGAGGCATCTTTTTTCCATTCTCTCACTATCTGAGGCATTATGCATTAGAGTCACAAGCTGAGAGGTACATGTTGATCCTGACAGAAAAAGCTACGATTAATGAATAATGGAGTGCAGATGATATATAACTTTCAGGCGGAGCCATAATAATTCAATCCAAACAGTAATATCTGGGTGTTTTCTTGGGAGATCTAAGCAGCAGTTAACTGTTAAATAAAAAAAGAGACTACGTTTTCTTTTCTTTTCGCAATTCTGCATCTCCTGATTTAAGGGGGCATAAGAAAATAACTGCCACATGCAGGGAGTGAAAAAGTTGAAATACAAATTAATCTGCTGCATTACACATTAGCAATGCAGCACTGGTGGTATAAGAGAGTTTGGTGTATCTCAGGACGTATCTGTTTCTCCCTGTGTAGTTTTGCTTTCCCTTGGGTTGAGGAGATTGACTTTTAGTGCGTACTGGGGCTAATTTCCATCTCTTATACCAGTCTATCAATGCTCACATTTCTCACTGTTCACATTTCTTTATTATTATGGTGTGATTTTCCTAACAGAAGCATGTAAATTGGTTTTGTGGCGAACATGGTTGCTTTAAAAACAATCATAATACACACACCAGTAATCAGCCCTATACGAAAATACATGCTTCCCATCTCCAAGTACTCTGGATGGAGAACTTGCCCTATTCCAAAACTGTCTCAATGACCTCTGGAGACCTGGGCAGCATTTGAAAATATGAAGTGGTGCCAAAGATGACTGAATCTCACTGCATTGCTGTGAGGCTTTCATTGCTTAAGAAGGCCAGGAAAAGCTTTGAACAGTGTCTGTGCGCCTCAGATAACAGCGAGGACTGAGCTTTCGGCTGGAACATCGCACAAATGGCACAATGGCTATTTTGATTTCACTGGGATGGGTGGAACTGCATGGTTTCTTGTTGACTGTTCCCCAAAAGGTTTTAGTTAAAAAAAAAATCCAAACAATAAAAAGATAGTCCAGGATTCTCTGAGTTTGCAGTGTTTTTGGGTCCCTTGCTTGAGGTATCTGAAGGGGGTCTAATTTTCAGGGAGCCTTGAGAATTCACTCTCTGAAAGCCAGGTTTCTTAATGTTTAGGCCCCCAGTATCACTAGGTGCTTTTGAAAACTTTGGATATTCTTATTACTGGGCAAATGTGTGTTTGTAAAAATTATGGACAAAATGGAAACATTTGGGCTGCAAGCGGCAATATTTTGATTTAGAAATGCTGCCGTGATTCCCCAGTCCCACTGTAGTTCAACTTCCTCACAGTCCATTCTCTTCTATAGGCAGGGCAGTGAGGGCAGACTGAATTTGCCATGATCCACCATTGTCTGCCCTTTGAAGAGGGGAGGCAGTGTGTTATGAGCCATCCCAGTTACTACATTGTATTACGGAAGATGTGGTCCTGGTAGGGAGAACACCATAGATGAAAGTAGGGACATAAAACAACAGAATGACAAGTCCCATGAGTCACCATGGCAGTATTTCCAAAGCCAAATATTTCAGTGTTCAGATGAAATAGTTGGGTTTTCGTGTGTTGGATTTGTCAATGAAAAATAGATATTTTCTGTATTTTGCTTTTCATTTGAAAGCCCTGTGTTCTGTCAAAGAAAGTTTCACTAGGAGATTTTAGATTGGCCTACCTAACTTCTCACTGTTTTCCAAGGTCCCAGAATTAAATATTGAGCCCTTTTTACTTATGCCATTTTATTTATTTAGCATATGAGGTTTTGGCATATTGTTTCAGCCATCTTAAGGCAATGTCATCAGCAGTGTGAAGACCTTGAAGGCCACCAGATAGCATCGTAAATAGACACGAGTCAGCAATGTGGGACATGGCTTGAACTTGTCCCACAAGGGCATTAGATGTCATCGCAAAGGCCCCTTTGGTATAGGTTTGAGGCATAGTGACCCTGTCCAGTTCGAAAACAGTTGAGAAGTACCCAATAAAGGCATGGCCAGTTAGATCCTGGTTGATTGACTGTAGGGTCAGAGATGACGTGGTGACTGATTGGTGCTTGTGCTGACCATTTTTCATGCCATTGAGTAAGTAAGGAAAAATCAGAGGATTTTGAAAGAGTGGACCATATTGGGTGTCTTGAGAGGAGCTGAGCTATTGGGTGGTGGATATGTCCCAGTGCACTGGCAGAATAGGATTATTATGGAGTCTAACTAGTAAGTTGACTTCAGCATTTGTGCAGTGGAGATGATGGGGAGCAATGTTACTAGTGACTGGTAATCAGGGGAGTGGGGTGGGGTGCAATGTGCCTGACACAAAATGCGTTATAGCATGGAGGTGCGTGTCCACTAGTTTGCTGTGTGATGATGAACGAGCCCATACAGGGGCGCAGTCTTCTGCATCTGAATAACACAGCGTGACAGCAGATGAACATAGCATGGAGGCACTGGCACCCCAAGTGGAGCCTGCAAGTTTGGCAAGTAGGTTATTTCTTGTTTTGATTTTTAAAGCACTTTTCTAGAGATGTGATTTATAAGTTAAAGTTCAGTTGAAGGTGATTCCAAGATAAACTGAGTGGGCTTTGAATTTGAGAGGCTGCCAGTTTAAAGTGATAGTGAGTTCACAATTAGCATTGGCATTACTCAGATAAAAAAATACTTGAGATATTTTGTTTGCGGCACCACTTTAGGCAGTACTCTGACATGAGTCTCGTGTCTCCATCAAGTGCAAGTTCCACACTTGAAAAGACATGAGCTTGGGTGGCAAAGGCACTGTCATCAGCATAGACAAATTTTTGTAAGCCCGTTGCAGGCAGGTCATTAATGTACAGGCTGCAAAAAGTCACCAGTACTGATCTCTGAGGGAGGCCATTGGTTTGATGTCTCCAAGAGCTAGTTCGGTTGGCCATGTGGACTCTACTTATGTGATTGGACCTATTGATAGCAACAGAATTGTTTATGGGTTAAAACCCACTTCTGCGTAGAGCTTGCACTCAGTCTGTGCACCATTGAAGCTCCACTGAAACTCTCAGAATTGGCTTATTTTGGAATTATGTTCTAAATAGGGACAAATTTGGCCCCATACACAGGAAGTGAGCATAACTGGAAAGTAAATAAGTATCTAGAAGCTTCATTGACCTCGTGTTGCATGGAGCCAATTAACTAACATCTCCAGCACAAATGTGTTTTATCTAGGCAAATCACATAAATATTGGGTCTAAGCAAGTGCATCCTTCAGCACAAAAGATACATCCTCTACCTCCATCAGTCCTGATGCTCATTCAAACCTTTTGCTTAACCTTGGTGCAATTAGAGAATCATAGAAAAGGAGGGCTGGAGGAAACCTCTGGAGGTTGTCTAGTCTAACTCCTTTGACTCTGAAAAATTTAGGTCCAATTCAGACCTTGTCTAAGAAGATATCATATCTTCATGGAATGCTCCTAGGACTGAATATAGCTCTTTTTCTCCTGCTGATCTGAAGATTAGTTTATCTTCATCTCTGCAGCATTTGCCAATATAGGCTTCTTTCCCTGCATCCAAGAGCATCTTTACCCAAGACTTTAGTTCATGATCCAGATTCAAACTGTCTAAATTGTTTCAAGGCCATCTGTAAATTCACCAAAAGCTATGATACCAAAAGCCTGGAACTGTGAAGTCTTTAAACAGATAAAACTACAGCCCATTTTGATTAAGACTCTTCTGCAAGCTTAGACACAGAATTAAGAGATGCTTACAGGTCCCATAACCAGTGGACCATCTGTTTGTGAGCTGAGTGTACCATGGGACAGTAAGGGAAGTGTGGGGGCTGCATCAAGGGGCTGGATCGGGTCTGGAGACCATAGTTTGGCTACCACTTCCCTTAACAACTACCCTTTGGGTGTGCAGCAAATTAAGATACAATTCCACTTCCTGGTGATGCTCTATTCCCTCTTAGCAGGTAGGCTGTCTCTACCACTCAAATCAGGTAAAAGAGGAGGTCTGTAGCCCACCCTGTTTCTGATTACACCTCAAAGCATGAAATAAATATTTTTATTTATCTATCTAGTTGCCTGCAACAGAACACCACAGTTTCTCAGGAGGCAGCAGGAGGGTGGCACACTGCCAGGCAGCAGGTCATCTTGAATTTGCTGAGGTCTCTAAAAACTCCCTCAGTTTACATCCAGTATTTATATGTGGCTTATTTTAGTAAGCAGCTTCTGATCAGTTTTATTCACATTTCTTTATTTCACTAAACTTTGGGAACTGGACTGAACTATGTTTTTCTATGAACTTGGAAGATGTCAAATAGGTGGGGTCTGTGTCCTTGTGAAAATTGTAATTCTGGTAGAGAGGACTTCACATCTCTTTCCCTCACCATCTGGGAATGCCTCTTGCCGTATCCTGTTTCTTTTACTTTGCTGGCCTGGCTAGTTGTAATGTCTGCAAATATCCTTTCTAAAACAGGCTTTGGGGCCTTCTGCTCTAGCCATACTTCTGAGCTTAGAATAACTCCCTTGAAAATGGCAAAGGCTGACAACAGGTGCTTTTGGTGGTAGACTCTTACTTTTCCTTTGTGATACTGGATTTGCACTCGCAGAACACCTTGAATTTTAATTTCTCTCCTACACATAGCATACATTTTGGTTTTATCCTGTTCTGCTAATAAAGACACACTGGGTGCATCTACACATTGCCCTATATCACCTTAGTGATGCGCTACGTCACCGTGTGGCGCGCCATGGTGATGTAGCGATCATGTGGGTCTACATGTGATCAGAAGCTATGTCACAGTAGTGGCGTGCTTCCCCATTTTAGCACACAGTTACGACAATGTAGCAGTAAAATCTAACTACGCTCCGCACGCCTGGTGCAGTAAGGGCGGTTCTTGCGCCTTACTTTAGTACTTCCAAAAGGAATTACTAAAGCACAGTGCTGTGGCAACATTGCCATACGGCAACATATAGATGCATCCATTATTACCATATCTCAATAGAAGTCTAGCTGACCACATACAATTAAAGTCTTATGAAAAGGCAAAACATCAATTGTTACTTTGTGCAGTTTTCGATACTTGGACGAGCCACAAAATGGTGGTGGGGGTGCTTGAACTAAAGGTCACTCAACGAACTTTAGCTCAAGCGCCTCTGCCACCATTTTGAAGTTCAGGGACACTAATACTCGCGACGTGGAGGCTGGCTGGAGTGCAGTAATTACCATGCTCCAGCAGACTCAGTTAATCTGATGCACTATAATTACAGTGCATCAAAGCATGTCTACAGGTACCCGTTGATTATTGATTGTATACTAGCTTTAATGCATATTATTCATAACTTATACTTCTGCTTTGTCTACAGTCTGCACCTGTCCATGTGGTCTATCACTGACTCTGTCTGAAACCTATGGTTATGATGTGGACTTCATCTCTGTTCCAGCGTTTGCCTCTGCTCACTCTCTCCATTTCAACAGGCTTGATGGTAGAGTGTTCCTCTTGGTTGCTCCTGTCATCTGAAAAAGTCTTCCTGAGTGTCTTCACCTCATTGACTCTTCATTTCTTTTCAATTCTCCTATCATTTCTTGCTGCTGTCCCTGTCTCCTTCTTATTGGCCTTAGGAATGAATGCTCCAAATTTATTCAACTAGCATTGTCTCCACCGCACTGCTTTCCCTAATGGACATCATCAAGCATCTACTGACTTGTAGTACTTCACTTTAAGCTGTATTCAGATGCAGTGTGTCTCTTGTATCATAAGACAAGACTTAACAACATATGCTTGGATTGGGCAGAACCCAATTTGAATTCGCTAATCATCAACTTCACTCACTGCTTTTCATATTATTTATATCATGGTACCACCAAGCACTCATGGTCATGGATCAGCAGACTTTTGTGCTAGGTGCTGTACAAACACAGGACAAAAAGTGGTCTCTCCCCCAAAGACTTCATTATACATATGAACTGAAACAACAAATATGTATAGACAAGTGGGGAATGCCAGGAAACAATGAGACAATGTTGGTTGGCATGCTGGGCAGTGATTCTGGCATGGTGTTAGCCAATATCACAGTCAGGCTATATAGATTTTAATGGGAAAAAAGTCACACTGGCTTTCTGAGCTCTGTGGGAAATGAAACACAGGCCTGATTCCTGCCAAGCAGTACAGGGTGAATAGCTTCACAGTATTCAATGGGGATATGGCATATATACAATCATGTAAGGTCTCTAGGTGTTTGCAGGACTGGAGGCATGTTTTTTACTGCTAGATTATTTTTGCTATGTTGTAGAAGCATCCACCATGCTATACACCGGACATGTGAAAGTCCAACTGGTAGGTGACAACCTAGGCTCTAAAGAATTTGCAATCTATGCTAGGTAGTCAAACAAAGGGAGGAGAGGAAGCAACGACAAAGAGCAGCAAAGTATTTCCCCCCTCCTCAGGTGCTTCTGACCAGTTTGACACCACCACACTTGTGACCTGGCCAGCACTGCTGCCCCCGTACTTACAACCTGGTTGCTGCTGCGGTTTTCCTTGCTGCCGCTGTGTTTTCATCATTGCCGAACCCCATTGCCACTGAATTACTGCCAACACCCCAGCTTTGTGGGCCAGATAAAATGCTTTGCAAGCTGACCTCAAGGGTTGTAGGTGGTCAATGCCTGTGCTATATATATGGTTTCTGCTCACTTTTATTGGCCAGCAGTAAGTGTGGTGGAATATTGCTTCACGCAACTACCTGGGAAGTGATTTCCAAAACCAGAAAAGGGTTAAATTTTTCAGGGACACATTTTTTTCCAAATTAGATGCAGCTCCTTATAGATCTACTAAGTAGGACTGACAAAGGAGAAACTCAACTTGGCCAAGGACACGCAGCCAAAGCTGGGACCGGAACCTACATATTGTAAGTCCCAGTTGTATGTGTCCCCTTACTCAGGACACCACATTCCCCCCCATATTGTAGGCCCTTGCAATCTACTGTGATATGCAAGGGCGCATAAGCTACTCAACAAGAAACTGCAATGCAGGTCTTCAAATGGAGGGTACACAGAGACTCAGAGGAGCAACTACAAAGCTAGACAAATAATTCTATTATTTTATTAAAGGGTTAGTCAGCCTAATTTAGAGGTAATTCTGAATATAGAGCAAACAAAGTTAATCTGCAATTTGGAACATTTTTCTAAACACTTTTCAGCAAAACTGCCCTGCTGGTTGTCACTGAAGCTCTTGTATCTTTCTGTATTTCTTTGCTGGCAGCCTATGGAAAGGCTCGTTAACTCAACAATCCCCCTTTCACAAAAGGACAATATTTTACCAATCAGCTTTTCTTAGGAATAACCTTTGCTTTCAAAATCAAAGGGTTTTTATAATGATTTAGAGTCTCTAGTTTTTATGGAAGGAATGGGGGGAGGATGGTGGAAAAAGCATCGCAGGTCTTTAATTCTGTCCAGATAAGAGTACAGCACTAAATCATTTCCAAAAGGAGAGCAAAGGTTAAGATAAGGCTCTATTCCATTCAAAAGCATCTCAGTAATTCCATTAGCAGGACAGAGAGAGAGAACAAGTTAAAGTGAGTGGCTGAGGAAAAGATAGTATAAAATATATATTCTTAGGACTTTAACATAAATTTTGTCTCAATGGAATTAGAAAGAATATTCTTAACGAATGGGCTCTTTTTTCCTTCGTAACGGAAAAGACATGAAAAGTCAGCCCGAAGACTTACAACTCAGTGAAAACCTCTTAAAAGGTTTGCCCATAAACTCTCAACTGTCTGCTGTGACACTTATCCATTTGGCCTGCTGTAAAGCTATCTCTGCCTCTCTCGTTTCCCTTCTTCCACTTCACGTACACACGTTTCAGCTCTCTATCTCCCTCTTCCCAGGAGGGTTGAATGTCTTCTGCTGAAGTCAGGGTGAGAAATGGAAGTGGCAGAAATAGGCATTATAGGACAGGTAGAAGGGAAAAGCCCCGTGCTTCTGGCCCAAAGCATCCAAAGGAGTTTGTAGCAGAGTGGGGCATTTTGGGTTGAAACTGTTTTTTGGTAGAAAATACAGTGTTAAACTAAACCTCTTTTTCTCCCACCCCCACGAGAAGTGTACGCCCTCAGCAGCATACTTCAAAATTGCAATGGGAAAATGAAGTATTTTAGTTTTCTCGTAACAGTTTTTGTTTGTTTTTCAGGTAAAATATTTAATCAAAAAGTAAAAATTCACCAAACAAAATTTCCACATAAGCAAAAGAAATTGGTTCCCTTAGATTTCTCCAAGGCAAAAGAAACCCATGCTTTCTGAGTAGTTGAAGCTGTCAGGCTGGTTCCCCAGCCCAGGAAGGGAAGCAAACACCTTAGCCAAGTCTGCTGACCTTAGGGCACAAGTTACTGTTCAAGCATAAAACCCACTGACAACACAAAATGAAGCTGCTTGCCTGACCAGCTCCGTCTGCAGACCCAAGATTGTTCTCTTATCTCTGTCCTGTGGAGAACGGAGGATGCACCTTTCACCTCTTTTTCTCACTTGACCCAACTTCCCCTTTCTTATGGATACTGCTGAATCATAATAGGCAGGGAGCTTGCTGCTACATAACCTTGTCACTATGTCTAAGGGATTTTCTTTACCACCTAATGCAGTTCTGTGTAGAGATATGTGACGGGGGCCATCATGCAGCCAGTCTAATTGTTTGCCCACCCACTTGTCTAGGGCAGTCTGCCCACTTGCCTCCCCTGCCACGCCTTTGATGTAACTTAATAGTAGATGTTTATAAGGCGGGAGGCTGCTCATTTACTGTGCAATGCCAAGGGAGCAATACACAGCTCCAAACCTTCCCTTATACTGTGTCCCGTGGCTTGCAGATGGCATCGCTATAAGGCTCCGGCTCCACAATGGACCTCCTTTTCTATCTGTCTGGTGTTTGGAGCCACCTGAATCCCTCCTTCTTAGGCGGTCTTCTCCGCCCTCATTCTGGGCTGTAAAGCTCCCTAAACATTTTCCCACTTGGCAGTGGCCCCCTCTGGGATCTTTCACCTCACAGGCTCTGGCCTCACCTCTGGGCTAGTCAGAACTCCAGGCCCCTGGCTCTAGCTATCCCTCACAGTGGGCATCTTTGAACTTTGACCGTTCTGGTACTGGTCCCAGCACTGACCAGTCAACATTACTTTGGTTAGGTTATTGAGCTGCTTGCCCTTTCTCACCTATGGGTCCACCTTCTTGAGCCCCTCCTAGCCCAGTTCAATCAATCACCAAGGCCATCCTATGCACAGTCCTTCAGATTTGCCCATGCAGACCCTACTTTATGTAGCCTTCTCACTTGAGCCTACTGCATTCTCACACACCCTCTTGCTGGGCCCACGACTCTGCCCCCACACTGGGGCTCTCAGCCTTATGCCCTTTGGGTCTCAGGCCTGATGACATGCCTGGACCCCTCACCTGTCCCTTCTATGGGGTAACCCACTAGGTTGTGGGGGCTGAGACTATATGACGCCCCATCCTTGCCTTTCACTGAAGAGGCACTGGTGTGGCATTTCCTGGGGACCACCCCACCACAGGCAGCCCCACCGCACCATCTTACCCTAGCAGGGTGTAGTTTTAGGTCATTCCCTGGACCAGGAACCTCCTCTATCCCCATAGTTCCTACCCTTAACCACCAAGTGTTCTGGGGGCAGCGGCTCCCTGTGGCAATGTTATCTTTCTGGCTCTCTGCAGCCCACTTAGCTCTCAAATTATACTCCCCCAAGCCTAAAGTGTGTGCACTTATGTGTGTAGGGAATGTTACAGTAGTGCCTAGCTCTTTTCTGTCACAGGTTTCACAGCATTTTGCAAATTAATATCAACAGCAGCAAAAGCATCTTTAATGTAAGTATCATTACCCCTATTTTACTAAGGACTGGAGAGGTGCAGTGACTTGCCCTGGCCAACAATGGTAAAATAAAAGGTTAGGGACTACTAAGGAAAACTAGATGTGTACAAGTCTATGGGGCCAAATGTGATGCACCTGAAGGTGCTGAGGGACTTGGCTGATGTGATTGTAGAGCCACTGGCCATTAACTTTGAAAATTTGTGGTGTTTAGGAGATCCCAGATGATTGGAAGAGAGCAAATATATTGCCCATCTTTAAGAAAGGGAAGAAAAAGGATCTGGGGAAGTACAGACCACACAGCCTCACCTCAATCCCTGGAAAAATCATGGAGCAGGTCCTCAAGGAATCCATTTCTAGGTACTTGAAGGACAAGAAGGTGATTAAGAGCAGCCAGCATGGACAAGTCAAGCCTGATCAAACCTGACCGTCTTCTATGACAAGATGACTGGCCAGCAGAGGGCCAGATTCCTGCCTGCCACCTAGCCTCAAGGCTCCGTATTTTCAGTACCCTTGTGCCCCAGCCAGCCCTTCTGATACCCTCTGCCACCACCTGGAGCCTGGGGCTGAATCCTTGTGCCCCCTGTCAGCCTGGGCTGAGTAGGGCAGCAACGGCCCTGGAATAAACTGCTCTGCCCTGGCTCAAATTGCTGGTAGCCTAGGTGCACATGTAGATGCTGTGCCTGGGAGTAGTTTATTTGGGCTCAAACTGCTTGGGAGTGTATTGCTTGAATTAATTGCATGTGTAGATGCACCCAGTGTGACATAAAAAAAATGGAGGAATGGACCAAAAAAAATCTTATGAGATTCAATAAGCAGAAATGCAAACTCCTGCACTTAGGATGGAGCAGTCTCATGCACTGGTACAGACTGTGGACTGATTGGCTAGGCAGCAGCTCTGCAGAGAAGGATTTGGGTTACAGTGGCCAAAAGCTGAATATGAGCCTATGGTGTGCCCTTGTTCCCAAGAAGGCTAATAGCATAGCGGGCTGCATTAGTAGGAACACTGCCAGCAGGTTGAAGGAAATGATTTTTCCCCTCTATCTGGTACTGGTGAGGCCACATCTAGAGTACGGTGTCTAGTTTTTGGTCCTCCACTACAGGAAGGATGTGGAAAAAAATGGTGAGAATCAAGCAGAGAACAACAAAAATGATTAGAGGGCTGGGAATCATGACTTATGAGGACAGGCTGTGGAAGTGGGGCTTTTTCAGTCTGCAGAAGAGAAGACTGAGGGAGATTTAATAAAAAAGTTCAACTACCTGAAGGGGGGGGGGGGTTCAAAAGAGGATAGGGCTAGACTGTTCTCAGTGGTGGCAGATAACAGAAAAAGCAGCAATGGTTTCAAGTTGCAGCAAGGGAAGTTCAGGTTAGATATTGGGAAAACTCTCTCATGAGCAGGGTAGTAAAGCACTGGAACAGGTTATCCAGACATGCTGTGAAATCTACATCCATAGAGGTTTTTAAGACCTAGCTAGACAAAGTCTCAGCTGGGATGATATAATTGAGGTTGGTCCTGCTTTGAGCACGGGGTTGCATTGGATGACCTCCTGGGGCACATCCACACATGCAGGCACGTGCGCTTGCAGCAGCTCAAATAGGAGCAGGAGGAATTTGTGCCGGAGATTTTTGCCTCAGTGCATGTACCTCAACATGCACTTTGGTGTGGGGCAAGTTGTGCCACTTGGGGCAAAATGACCCTGCCCAGATCCTCCTGGCTACAGCCCTGGGGAGCTGTAGCCTGGGGCCAGGAACTATGCTGGCCCCAGCTGCGTAAAAAACTGCCCTGGAAAGCAGCTCAGGGATACCTGCTTTCAGGAGATTTTGGGGTCTACTCTCATCCCATGAGCCACTGGGGACCTCAGCTGGTGGTTCCTTCATGGAGCCATTGCCATAGGCATGTATGTGGTGAGCTTCACAGACACCCCGGTCTCCTACGCCTTCTGCGGACAGAGGACGACCCTGGTGCACATGACCCTCGAGAGCACCAGGCTGCAGCCCCTCCACCTCCAGAACCTCCTCCTGAGGTTCTGGTTGAATTTCACCCCCCACCTTTTTGTTTTTGTTCATCCCATCCATGGCTGCACCAAGTCCTGGGACCTGCTGGTCAACCTCCTCCTGGCCCTGGCCAAGTGCGCCCTGTACTTGACCAGGAAGAAGGCTTTGGCCGGGAAGGTGCCTGGAGGCTGCAGGACCACTTTCCTATTGTTTGCCTGTGCACATTTCCAGGCAGAGCACCAGTGGGAGGCATCCACCAGCTGTTTAGATGCCTTTGAGGTCCGGTGGGTGTAGCCTGGGGGGCTCTGCTCGGTGCCCCCCTCAATTGCACTCATTTTCATGTTTTGACCCTTTGAACCTCATGTCACTCCTGTCCTGTTTTTTCCTTTGTTGTCCCAAGTATTTTGTTGTAGCATTCACCCATTAGTCCCCATACAATAGGGGCTACTAGTTAGCTGGGTGGGTCTTAGGGTCCATGGTATTTGATTGTTAGAAATAGACAGGAGCTTCTGGGGTCCACCCTCATCCCATGAGCCACTAAGGACCTCAGCTGGTGGCTCCTCCATGGAACCATTGCTACTGGCATGTATGTGGCAAGCTTCACAGACACCCCGGTCTCCAACCTCTTCTGTGGGCAGAAGGAGACCCTGGCACACGATCCATGAGTGTGCCAGGCTGCAGCCCCTCCACCTCCACCTCCAGAACCTCCTCCTGAGGTTCTGGTTGAATTTTACCCCCCACCTTCTTGCTTTTGGTCACCCCAGCCGTGGCCCCACCAAGTCCCGGGGCCTCCTGCTCAACCTCCTCCTGGCCCTGACCAAGTGGGCCCTGTACTTGACTAGGAAGGAGACGTTGGCTGGGAAGGTGCCTGGAGACTGTGGGGTCACTTTCCTCTCACTTGTACATGCATGTTTCTGGGCAGAGCACCAGTGGGCAGCATCCATCGGCTCCTTGGATACCTTTGAGGACTAGTGGGTGTGACTTCCACAAAAAGTCTTCCCTCCTTTGAAAACCTTGCTCAGAGGTCAGGGACAGTTCCACACCCAGGCTCTGGGGAATGCAGGGACTGCCTTGCTGGGTAGTGCTGCACCTCAAGCATTAAGGGGAAAAGATGTAGCTGTATGCACAGAAACGCACTAAGCCAGCAGGTTTCAAGGCAAGGGAGGGGGTTCACCATTCAATGGTGTGGTACAATCTACACACTCACCTAGGCACGTGGAGGCTGGGGGAAGCTTAGTACTTATGGAGGATATTGATAGATCTTGTGCCTGCTGAGAGGAAGAAAGCTGCTTAAGTGACATTGCTGGTACCTAAGATCAAATTAATCATGGTTGTAAGCAGGTGCAAGTCCTTAGAAGGCAACAGAGCTGCAACCGTCTAGGACAGTGGTTAAACTGGACCCCCAGAGTGAAGTTGGGATCTGAAGGAACCAAACTTATTGGGTTTTTCCCAGTCATCAGCTAAAACTTGGAAGCAGGTCATTCTTAGGCTACAAGATGTTCAGGGCAGGGTACAGCTCACTTCTATGCTTTACAGAATTGCCAAGATATGGCTGTAGCTTAATAACTACAGTAATAATTTTGGGCCCGAATGGACACTTCAAAAGCATTAGTAAAGGCAAAGGAAAAGAAATTATGCAAAACAAGCACACCCAGATTTTGGGGATGCTACCACCCATAGTTTTAGTCTCTGGAAGAAGTGGAGGAAGGCAGGCAAAGAGCATTCTGGCTAGATCTTGGCTACAAGGTTGCTAAGATTGGTTCCAGTTCATTTAGTTTGATCTCACATTGGAAACAGTTGAGAACCATTGATCGAAAGCACTGATACAAGAAAGAAAAGCAAAAGGTCGTTCCATTATATGTTCTGAGCATATCAGTCTATCCAGCTGGTAGCAGCTGATCATTATCTCTATTACTGTAGCTGTTCATTTCTACTGCATTATACCCAATAGGCCCTTGCTCTATACAGGTGGATGGCTTATGAGATTCTATAGCATTTCTGCTTCAGTTAACACAGCAATGAGGTATAGCTGATGGTTAGGGAATGGCACCCATACCAATTTTAAGGAAGTGGATTCAGGTTAATAGGTTTGGTTTTCCTCTTATCAGGATATTGAATGCCAGACTTCTATAGAATAAGGGACAAGATTCACATACATTATTTTGCATGTATAGCTGCATGTCTGCTTTGGCACAGATACACATGCAAGATGCATGTGCAAGATTTTTGTGTGCAATTATGACACCTGCAGGTTTGCAAGAGCACACACAGACATGCAGGCGGTTCTCTTCCCTTACGCTGAAAATCTGGCCCTAGAAGTATTCCAAGGCATCGACACTGTTGATTAACAGTGTTAATGGCATCTCATTATAATGTGATAACACAACAATGAGCTTTGCATTATGCCAAAGATGACTTTGGTAATTCTTTCTTTTCTTGAACACTGGATCCAATCATTATTCCAGTATTACTGTAGGTGTAAATATAGTAATACTAGTAGTACCAGTAGTAATAATCATGATAATTTGCACTTTTAGGACACTCTGCAGCTCAAGGTCTTTGCAAACAGCACTTTACCTACCTCATGGGGTTATATGAATCTTTGTTTGTAAATTGGTATAGTATCATTATAAGTCTGGAGAAAATGAAGCACAGAGAAATACAGGCCCTGATTCAGCATAACATTTAATCAGGTGCCTAACTTGAAGCATGTGCTTTAGTCCCAGTTGGTTTCATAGGGCTTGAGGGTGTGCTTAAATGTATCAGGTTATTAAGGCTGGGATTTCCAAAATGTGCTAAGGGACGTAGATATCCATTGAAATTCAACGGCAATTGAGCACCTAATCTCTTTAGACTACTTTGAAAATCCCAAACCCGCTGGAGCTGAGTCTCCAGGGGTACTGGAGCTCCTAGTTTGAGTCTGGAAGCTTTGCAATTTGTATATCTAGGGCAGACATTTTATATATCTGTGTAGCATCCTGTGCCTCTCTGTATGGCAAAGCTGTCTCAGTCCAGGATTCCTGGTACATAATCGTGCCTCCCCAACTGCAGTGGACAGTGGTGATGTGTACGGGGTGCACAGGGGTGCATGTGCACCCCCTGAGAGTGCTGGTGCACCCCCTGTCAGGCTGCACTCCCTGCTTAGGCACCGGGCAGGGGGCAGGTGAGAGTGCCGGTGCCCCCCCGTGAGTGCTGGCCAGAACGAAACGCTGGATGAAGCGGCTGCCATGCTCCTGGAAGTGGGTGCGGTTGCGAGCTTGGCCATGGGGGAACCCCCCCCGGTCAGCAAGATAGGTGGTGGGGGGATTTCCCCCCCCACATTGCTGACTGGTCACTGGGGGAGCATGTGCCCCCCCTGACTCAGATGGCACCAGTTGCCCATGGCAGTGGAGGCAAAATTTTTGGCAGGCGTGTCACAAATTAGTCCTCAAACCTCCCATCTCCAAATGCCACTCTGTACCTCTTCCTCTACCTGGGCTGCTGCTTTGCTTTCTGCTTCCTGCCCTGCCTCCAGCTAGGGAGCCTGTCACCCCCCTGATCTGCTGCCTGTGCTACCCTGGAAATCTTCAGGAGGAGACTAGACAGCCACCTTGCTGGGGTCACCTGACCCCCCATTATCTTTCCTGCTTGGTGCAGGGTGCTGGACCCAATGAATGTAGTCCCTTCCAGCATTACAGTCTATGAATCCATGCCACATATTGGCAACCCCTGACCTAGAGAAAGGCCTGAGAATAGCTAGTGACCAATTCAAAGTTACCAAACTAAAGGGTAGGAACTATTTTATTACCCACTCTTGGCAAATAAATGACCCCTTATAGAAATACTATGGTCCTCTGGAGATGCATACAGCATCTCCCTATTTCTATAGGGCATCTGTGCTAATTAGCACGTCAGAGCAGATTCAATTAATTGAGTCTGCTGGAGCATGCTAATTAGCATGCTCCAGCAGCCTCCTTGACATGTGTATTCAGTGTCCCTGTGCTAAAAATGGTGATGGGTGGCTTTAACTAAAATCATTGAACTGAAGCACGAGACACTGAATACATGCGATTCTGCAGGTGCTCTAATGAGAGTGGCTCTCACAGACATTCTAATTAAAGAGTCCCCCCTCCACACGTGGAACATGTGTAACAATGCCCATACTGCCTGGACGGGGCAATACCTTATTTGCTCAGATAGGGCCATGGAATCACTCTTACACTTTTGTACGGTTGGAGCGTTGTTGTAGTTGTGGGCATTTGAAAACCTTGCTTCTCCTGCACGTTTGTCAGAAAACTCAGAGTTGGCCACAAGCTGCACCACTTTGGTTGCCCACTAGGTGAAACAGAATTCTTCTTTAAGTGTCTTTGGGTCCTAGGTCAGAGGAACCTGTCCACAGCCACTGGCAGAGCAGAAACCAAACCCTGGATCTCTGAGCTCCCACATCTGTGCTGTAGTCCTTCTCTCCTGCAGGACTGAAGGGAACAAATTTTAGGAGGATGCAAAATCCAAACTGTTTATTAAACCACATTTTTACCGTGACCTGATTCCTTTATGTAACCAGCAATCAGATAAACAAAGCCCCAGAGCCTCTCTGTATTAGCTGTCATTTCCAAATAGATCAAGAGAAATAAAAAACAAACCAGAAACCAAGCTCAGAAACCACACAGATACCATCCTGACAGCTCCTTGTTGTTAGCAGGGGCTGCATTAGCCCAATCTGTCATCTATCTATCCTAGTCGTCCTGCTGTAACTCACAGAGATGCATTCCCTGTCACATCCAGAAGGGATGGAGGTTGTAGGGGAAAGGCATTATTTACAGGAGCGGCAGAGCACATGGGATTTGCTCTGCATAGTGAAATCTGCCTCTGCCATCTGCATTCATGTTTCACCACCCCCGCTATAATCAACAATGATGTGGTGATACTAGCTGTACCAGCACCTCTCCCTTAAGACTTGGCTCTTGCTGTGGACCTGCTGGAACAGTCCCCTACTCACCGGGGCACTCGCCTGCCATGACTTGATGGAAAGTTGAGGTAGAATACCGCCCTGAAGGAAGCAAAAGGCTCTACCAGCAGTGATGCTCCCACAGTTGCAAATAGTTTAACAAGGTGTCTGGTATAGCCCCACTGGGCCAATAATGGGGGCTCCTCCACCCCTACACTCCTAACCACAGGCTTTCAGATGGTGTACATATCTGTTAGCCCCTGCTGTTAAAGCTTCCCAGTCAGGCTAGGTGTAGTCCCTCCCCGGATGACTACCAGGAATTCCTGTAAGTCTGTCCAACAGAAAGATAATAAAATATGAGCAGGTGACCTGCACCTCACTCTCTGTGATCATTGCTCTCCGTCAGGTGCTCTCTCTCTTCATCACTTCTGGTGTCCCTTTAGAGTTTCCTCCTGAGACTCCTAGCCTGTCGAGGCTGGCTTCCACTCTCCTAATGTGGATTGTTCCTCCTGAGTCGAGAGGAATCACCTGAGTTAGGCAGGGATCACATGTGTCTCATCCTGGATTGGGCCATTTCCCAGTTCCCGAAGTCCTGGATAGGGCCTCTTTCTCAAAAAAGCCGTGTTTCCTGGAGGATCCCTTATTGGTGACAGTTCAAGCTAGAACTGTCCATTGCAGGACCAGGAAAAGTTCTGCAACCCTTCCCCAAGCTACTGGGGAAGGGTTTGCCCTCTACCCCAAAAGAAGCTAGTAAGTGGATTATCCTTACCTCTTGGGCCTTCTGCCTTATCCTGGGCTATCTTTGGAGGGCAATGTAGGGGATGGCTTGTTTGCTGTCTACTTCTGGTCGCTGCTGTTGCTCATTCTGATACTGGTACAGCAACTTGGCTTTCGGGGGCTGCGGGAAAGGGGGTAAGTGGGGAATTCCCCTCCCAGGGTCCCTTTATTCTTTTATGCTAGACTTAAACCGACTGTTTTGTAGAGAAACTTTACTCCTACCATTGCTAAAAGAGTTCTTGGTCTCTATGCAGAGCTGATCTATAGTATGGCAGTGGGGAGTCACAGCGATGATAAATCTGAGTGTCTCCCACCCACTCACACCTTTTGGCACTCTCCAAACCCAGAAGTCTGCCAATGGGACCACTCCAGGCACTGTTCTCAGTCCTAGTGGAGACCGTGGGCTTGACAGTGGGCACAGAAGAGCTTGCAGTAACCTCAGCGATGCATTTCTAGGTTTGGTGTGTACCTATGGATGGGTGTGCAGGGAGGTCTTGGTACCATCTTTGCCAGGAGCTGTTACTGTCATGGTGTAGACAAGAACAAGAGCCTGGCACTACCTCTGGCACAGAGGCATCACTGCTGAGCTCTGGGAAGGTCAGAGCACTGCTTAAAAAGAAAAGTTAAAGGCGGTGCAAGCATATTACCTCGGTGATTGCATGAGGAAGATAAGCAAGGCGTGACTGATTCAGTACTCAAAAACTGCTTGAGAAGATGCTGCAGGAAGTATTGAGTATGCTTCAGTAAGCAGCACTTTTCCCTTAGTATGACTATCACACCAATGCCCTGCATGGTTACAGGAAGACATATTGGATAGGAGACATCACCTTTCTAATGAAACATCAAGCCAAGTTCAGGACCAGGTGGACTTAACAATCCTGCAGTTCTGTTCAGAAATGGTGACAAAATAATCTTGCAGACACAAGTACCTGGAATCTGAAGAACTGAACATGCTGGCTCTAGTTATGTAAGGGTTATTAAAAGAGAACAGAGCTGCAAGGACCTACCATACAAAGATGTTAATGCATAACACCCAAGGGCAAACTGTGAGTCTGAGTTAGTTAATACTCATAAAGCATTTTAAAATCCTTGAAAGGCTATTGTTTAATATGTACTTTTTAAAAATTAATATTAATATTCCTGGTCTTAAACCAGTTAAGTTTTAAAAACTGGCCAGGCTTTTGGATGACTACCTTCAAAAGAAGCAAACTCAAGGCAATAGGAGAAGGGGGAAAGAAATAGATGAAGCCAGGCATAGCAAATCTGATGCTACTTAAAATGAGGGGAGAGGAGGAGAATGATGGGGAAAATTAAAAATAGGGTGAAACAAGAAAAGAAGATAAATGATTTGAGACTTTGGGGTGTGGATGTTCTGGGGTCAGGAAGGATTTTTATCCCATGGTCAGATTGGTATGGACTCAGGGGGCATGGCCCTTTTCCCAGGACCTCTTGAGTGTATGTTGACAACATTTCATAGAAGCAGGACGCTGGCTGCTTTGGTTCCCCTGCTTTGCCTGTGGCCTGTTAGGGTGTTAGTTCTATGTTGTGTTAGGTTGACGGTAGTTTTATGTTGAGTTTAGATTATGATTGTAGGGGATGGTTTGGACAGGAATGATCCTGTCTGAAGCAGGGGGTTGGACTAGATCAGGAGTTCTCAAACTGTGGTATGCGTATCCCGGGGGGGTATACAAAGACATCTCTGTGGGGTATGTGGTTGAAATTGTGTAATGGCGGATTTAATGTTCATTATAATAATAATTAGCATTTAAGGGGTTAACGTATAAAATGTGTGCTGTAGGGGTAGCAGGAAGCTGGTAAATCTGGAAGTGGGTACTCGATAAGAAAAAGTTTGGGAACCTCTGGAGTAGATGACCTCTGGACGAGTCTTCCAGCCCAACTTCTCTATGACTCTATGACTGTTAACCTCACTGCCTAGACTCCGTTCCAGCGTAGGCGGTCCTGTTTTGTCAAACCAGCTCCATCTGTTGTCCTCCTCACAACTGCTCCTACACTCTTATGCAGTATTTTTATGTGCTGTTATATACAATTGTTCTACGCTTTTTCAGAGGCAGCTGCATTATAGTCATTCTGAAACACGTCTTAATGTTATGAAAGATGCCGCACAAATTGGATAAAAAAAATGAGTGTGTTGCAAAAGCCTGCACATTGACTGAATGAAAAAGTGTTTGTATGGGTGCTAGTGAATGGAGATAATCCTCTTGACTAGAAGAATGGCTTAGGCCTTGAAAGTATACTGCTCTGCAGTTAAACTTTTCCATGTTTAATAGAAGAGTTATCTCAACAAATGAAGAACCGTATTAAAAAATGTTGGTGCCAGGATCCAAATATTTTGCTTCAAATAACTGCATTAATTCCCATGATGTTTCATTTACCGAAATAAAACAGGATCTGTAACAAGATAAGTATCATTTGCTCTTAGTGGAAGGCAGAACATGGGCACTCTATGATGTGTAGTTTATTAGCACCAAAAATTGAACCCAGATGCAACAGCCCTAAAAGCCAGACCTTTTACCATCTGAGCTAAAGGACCCTACTTTCCAGTATAAAGTCTACAGCACAATATTCCACTTCCATCTGATGGAGTCAGCGTACTACACCAGACATAGATGTTACAGTTTTATTATGTTCACTAGAACTCCTTTAGTTATAGTTTAAGTTCTTTTGGCAAAGTCTCTTTCTTATATATGTACATAAAACACCTTGAGCAATGAAGCCCTGATCTCAGTTGGGGCACTGAGGCTCTACCAGAATAGAATATGTGAGGTTCAACTGCCAATTAACTTTAGCAAAGTGGTGAGGTCAGGGCCTCTGTGTTTGAGCTCTTTATGTGATTCTGCTGCTAGTCCCGGAAGCCACGCAAGAATTGTTTACCAACAAGCAGCTTCATTCTTTTCCTAGCACAAAGCTTCCATTCAGACGAGAAAAATATGGAGTTTGTAATTATGTTTCCTTTAGAAACTGGTAAGTTAAGGAGTGGGAAATGATGAAGAGCAGCCTAGATAATTCAGCATGGAGCTGACAAACCAAGTGCCGGGAGATGTGCCCCTAGCTCCGCCAGGGTCTTCTGCAGGTTTGGATGAATCAGACCAGTGTTGTCAAATGCAAGTATCTATCGTAAGGCACCTAAATCTTTACTTCAAATCTGGATACTTAACATACCCAGATTCCTAAGCAAAGCCAAGCAGCCATGCCTTGCATTGATTGCTAGTTGGAATTATGAGCAATCAGGTCCTCAGGGCCATGTAAGCATCTAAAAACGCAGGTAGATGCCTAGTAAGTTAGCAGGCTAGGCACACAATGCCTAAATCAAAAGGAATTAGGCCAGGAGTGGGAAAAATATGGCCCACAGACCAGATCTGATCTACCAAGGGATTTTATCTGGCTCACAGAGGATTCCTCAGCCCTGCCAGGCCCAGGCATAAGGAGCAACATGAAACTGTTCCAGCTGTCCCCGGGCACGCAGCAGGGCTAGGGTGGCACAGTGGCCACACTCACTTCCCAGCAACCCCAGTGGTGGTGGGCCTCAATCCTGCGCTGTCACTGCCCCATGATCCTGAACCTAGCCCCACCCATCCTGCTCCTGGATGCTGCTCTCTGCCTACCTGTGACCCCATCCCATGCACCCAGCCAAGTGCACCTTCCTGCGAGGGTCTTGGGCTGGTCTCCATGGACACCCCTTCCACCTGCTCCATCTGGTGCCCCCAGACCACTTAGGGAGTTTTTGTGAGCTGTTGCAGGCCAGGGTTGTGGGGTGCTGATCTGGCCCTGTGCAATGGGAAGGGGACGGGGGTGCTGACCTGAGCCACAACAGCTCACCAAACCTCCCTAAGTGGCCTTCCAGCCCAAATAATTGCCCATCCCTGAATTAGACAGCCACATGCTTTTGAAGATCCCATTAATCAACTCTTTGCATATTTAGGCATCTTTCAAGTCAGGCCCTTGGCTCTTCACCTTAGGAATCCGATTTTGAAAATGTAGCTATTAACCACTTTTGCACATGTTTTCGGAAAAAAACCTGGTTATTGTGGGTCTTTACAATTTGCAGGTGTCTGATTTTCAAGCAGCCTTTTGAAAATCACTACTGTCAAAGAGCTTCAGGTTGGACACTCCAAAATGGAGGCACTCAAAAACACTTGTCATTTTGGGCATGACGAGGCCTCTGTGCTTTGTTTTTTCCAAATATAAAATAGGACTGATACCTCCCTTATACAGGTTTTTTTTCTGTGACAGTAAAGGCTGACCAATGATTAGTCCTGTTCCAGAGACTCAGTAGGCTGGCATGCTGTTTGTTTGTTCTGTCATTGACTTTTAGTGTGACCTTGGTCAATTAGTTTAAGACTACATTTTTAAGGGAATTGAAAGTCCTCTGGGTATTTATCAGCATCTAAATAGATTTGAAAACTTGGCTCTTAGTTTCTCTGTGCCATTCCATTGGAAAATTAGGATGGCAGTAAAAAGGGGTGTTTCCCACATGTATAATGGGGTCAATAGCACTCCCTGAACTCCTGAGGGTACTGAGAGTATAAATGAATTTAAAAAATGTCAGGTGCTCATATACTTCAGTAATGGGAGCTACTGAAGTACTGCAGAAGTGTAACAATGGTGAAGAGCCTTTCAGATGACAAATGCTATGCAGGTGCTAACTATATGAAATGTTTCATGAAACGTGAAATTTTTTTAGGATTCTCTCCCTACTCGCTATACCCCCTCCCCCCCTCCAACCCCAGGACTGTACTTTTCAAGGTGTCTCAGTTATTTCAGGAAGGCATCTGACACCAGCTGCTCTGAGATTCCAGTCGCATTCAATTACAGGCATCAGCTCCCTGAATGTGCTGTGACTCAAAACTAAAAGCACCGTTTTCATTTGTATACTTGCATATGCAAACAGGTTCATCTACCTAGTCATGGATTCTGAGTGGATGGTGTCCTTAATGTCTCGTAAGCAGATGGATTTCTGCTACTTTATTAAGATGCACATTCTTCATTCCCTGCAGTTATGATATAGGGTTCTCCACTGGATATTTTGCCCCTCATGCATGTATGGGCTGTGGGCATAACTGGTTTGACCCTATCCACGAGAGGTTTAACATATAGTAGGGAGGGTGTTATTTCTTCCCTGACTTTTCCTGTAAACAGTGTCAAATAATTTGCTGCAAATCCAGTGGTTTTACCATAAAGAGAGAAAACAGAGAGATATTCAAGTCTTCTCCTCTGTAATCCCATAGCAGCTGAATGTTCCTGCTAATTAGATCCGCAATGAAACAATTAACAAAATTGACATTTTAGTCACCATCATTAGGCTGCAAAATTCAGAATCTATTCAGGTGGGCAGATGCAACTTGAATCTCTCTTGAAGCTGTTTGTAGGGAACACTTGCTTGGGTTACATTTGGCAAGTCACTAGTAGAAGAGATAAAAATTGACAAGAAATACAGGGACAGGGTCAGGTTAAAGCACCATATGTGCATTACTGTAAAAATACAAAAAAGGATTCACTGTAATTTTAATCATTTGCATCACCCCCAGGGCAGCACCTTACAATATTCTTTCAATTTCCTTCCCTTGAAATCTTTTTTCCCCACCCTACATCTTTGCTCATGTAATACAGCTGGCAGGAGGCTAGATGTATGTTAGTGCTGGCTAGAAAATGGTATTTAGAACTTTTGGGAATTGGCTTGTAGGTAAAGTAAAGATGTATTAGAACAATAGTCCAGGGCAACAACAAGGGTTAATTGATTTCTAAAAGCTTGCTTGTTCTTCAAGGACCACTGTGCCTGACACAGGAAAGCAGCAAGCAGACACCCAGTCTGGAAAACTGAAGGCATGTGCCACATTGTTCCATGACATGAGATCATGCGGCACCAGGTCAGTGCCCAACTGCAGGGCCCCTGGGATTTTCATCTTTGGGGGAACAGACCAAATTAGCAGAAGACTGGAAAAAGCTCAAATTATGATGTTGTGCATGTGATGGGTTTATGAAACAAAGGAATATACTGACAGGACACAATGTGGGCAGTATGATGACCACAGAGAGATCAATCAGCAATGCCCAAAGATGAAGAGTCATCACACAGGGGGAAAGGATACAAAAGGAAGGACTTCAGAGCACCAAAGTGTCCCTGAGAGGGGACCCCAAAGCCACCATGGACAGAGGGCATACCACCAGCCCATCTCACCCACCCCACTGTGAGGGGGTGGGCCTTGGCCTCCACCTCCAGGATGCTGACATCTGACATTCAAGAGAGAACCTCAGAGTGAAGCTTGCATACTGGCCAGGCGTACCTTCCCTCTGATGTCAGCTCTAGGACTGGTAGGTATTGAATTGTTTGCATTAGTCTCATCTGCTATCACCGTGTATCAATAAAATTAACCTATTATCGAATGGAGAGGTTGTGGCCAGTCTGAGGGTTAGGGTCTACCTGGAACAAGGTATCTGGGTCTTAAATCCAGTGTCAACAATAGGCACCATTCTTTCAGACTCATAGGCTAAGTACCGACAGTCAAAAAGCCAGAGGCTGAATCAATTCAGTCTTTGCAGGTTAGTCTAAGCTGCATAGGTTGAACTGGTAAGCATGTGAACAGATGCTCACTTTTGATTCCAGAAATGCAGTCACATGCTTGCAGTGACCCAGGCCAGAAGCCGTGGGGTTCCAGACCCTGCCTCTCTGCTCCACAGGAGCAAACAACTTGAGTCAAAGCTAACCTCCCCACCCTGAGAAGGAGGGGTTGCAGAGGAGGTACAAGGTATCCTGGGATGCTGGGGGACTGTGACTTAACTTGAATCTGGAGGGGATGTGGGACAGAAGTTTAGTAAACTGATTTAACCTAAATCAGTTATGTCTGATACTATATCCATCCAGGTTTATCTTAAGCTAGTTTTGGCCATTTTGAAAGTGGTTTATGTGCACTGAACTTCTGTTGTATTACAGATTTGAACTGGTTTCTGATCACTTATACTGGTTTATGTCTAATTTCTGTCCCTAGCCATAGTGCTAGCACCCTCCTTTTCCTTATTTTCCAGAAGCTTTTTACAGGTATTTAGGCTCTTGTTTGCCATGGAGACCAGATACATTGGTGTGGAACCAAGCCTTTCTCCCCTGGGAAGTGCCATGTGATGATGAAAAATAATGATAACATGGATTGCTGCCTTCTCACAGTGAACAAGGAACTCTGTTAGACTAAGGGAAGTAGTGTTATCCCTTAAAAAGGGACAAGACCAACAGCCTTCTAGTATGGACTATACTAGAGCATCTATGTGATGTAACTATCTTTGGTCACCTCTGTGGGTACTTTTCTCTGGATTTCTGGGTCTCTGTTATACTAGTGAGGTATGAAAATAGATTTGCATGCTTGTACATAAAAGCTGTTCATGGATAGACCATGATAAGAGAGTGCGAGTCTTTGTGTCCCTCTAGTGGCTGATAAGGGTCAGACTTGAGTTCTGAGCCTGGCTCCAAAGACTGTTCTTAATAGTTAACATTAAATAGTTATCAGATAAAATTCACATATAATTGAGAAAGTAGGATTCCTTCCCCACCCCCAGTTCCTCTGTAGTTGAGCACACTAACCACTAAGC